>NW_027596311.1:0-407503 GCF_964194155.1 Cetorhinus maximus
AGGTCACACTGCACTGTCATCATTAAACACTCCCAGGGCAAGTAAGGCACTGGGTTAGATACAGAGTAAAGCTCCCTCTATACTGTCCCCATCAAACACTCCCAGGACAGGTACAGCACAGGGTTAGATACAGACTAAAGCTCCCTCTGCACTGTCCCCTTCAAACACTCCCTGGACAGGAACAGAACTGGGTTTGATACAGAGTAAAGCTCCCTCGATACTGTCCCCATCAAACACTCCCACGACGGGAACAAGACAGGGTCAGATAAGGAGTAAACTTCCTCTACACTTTCCCCATCAAACACTCCCAGGGCAGGAAAACCACTGGGTTAGATACAGAGTAAAGATCCCTCTACACTGTCCCCATCAAACACTCCCAGGTCCCCTACAGCACAGGGTTAGATACAATGTAAACCTCCCTCTACACTCTCCCCATCAAACACTCCCAGGACTGATACACCAAGGGGTTAGATACAGAGTAAAGCTGCCCCTACACTGTGGACATCATACACTCCCAGGGCAGGTACAGCACGGGGTTAGATACAGAGTAAAGATCCCTAGATACTGTACCCATCAAATAATCCCAGGACTGGTACAGCACAGGGTTAGATACAGAGTAAAGCTCCCTCTAAACTTCCCAATCAAACCCTCCCAGGACAGATACAGCACGGGGTTAGATACAGAGTAAAGCTCCCTCGATACTGTACCCATCAAACACTCCCAGGACTGGTAGAGCACGGGGTTAGATACAGAGTAAAGCTCCCTCTAAACTTCCCCATCAAACCCTCCCAGGACAGGTACAGCACGGGGTTAGATACAGAGTAAAGCTCCCTCTACACCATCCCCATCAAACACTCCCAGGGCAAGTACAGCACTGGGTTAGATACAGAGTAAAGCTCCCTCTATACTGTCCCCATCAAACACTCCCAGGACATGTACAGCACAGGGTTAGATACAGACTAAAGCTCCCTCTGCACTGTCCCCTTCAAATACTCCCTGGACAGGAACAGAACTGGGTTAGATACAGAGTAAAGCTCCCTCGATACTGTCCCAATCAAACACTCCCACGACGGGAACAAGACAGGGTCAGATACAGAGTTAAACTTCCTCTACACTTTCCCCATCAAACACTCCCAGGGTAGGAAAAGCCCTGGGTTAGATACAGAGAAAAGCTCCCTCGATACTGTACCCATCAAACACTCCCAGGACTAGTACAGCCCGGGGTTAGAAACAGAGAAAAACTCCCCCTACACTGTGCCCATCATACACTCCCATGGCAGTTACAGCACAGGGTTAGATACAGAGTAAATCTCCCTCTAACCTGTCCCCATCAAACACTCCCTGGACTGGTACAGCACGGGGTTAGATACAGAGTAAAGCTGCCCCTACACTGTGCACATCGTACACTCCCAGGGCAGGTACAGCACGGGGTTAGATACAGTCTAAATTCCCCTCTAAGCTGTCCCCATCAAACACTCTCAGGACTGGTGCAGCACAGGGTTAGATACAGAGTAAAGCTCCCTCGATACTGTACCCATCAAACACTCCCAGGACTAGTACAGCCCGGGGTTAGAAACAGAGAAAACTCCCCCTACACTGTGCCCATCATACACTCCCATGGCAGTTACAGCACAGGGTTAGATACAGAGTAAATCTCCCTCTAACCTGTCCCCATCAAACACTCCCAGGACTGGTACTGCCCGGGGTAAGATTCAGAAAAAAGCTCCATCTACACTGTCCCCATGAAGCACTCCAAGGGCAGGTACAGGACAGGTTTATATACTGACTAAAGCTCCCTCTAAACTGTCCCCATCAAACCCTCCCAGGACAGGTACAGCACGGGGTTAGATACAGAGTAAAGCTCCCTTTACACCGTCCCCATCAAACACTCCCAGTGCAGGTACATTAGGGGGTTAGATACAGAGTAAAACTTCCTCTACACTGTCCCCACCAAACACTCCCAGGACAGGGACGGCACGGTGTTAGATACAGAGTAAATCTCCCACTATACCGTCCCCATCAAACACTCCCAGGCCTGGTAAAGCTCGGGTTTATATACAGAATAAAGATCCCACTGCAATGTCATCATCAATCACTCCCAGGGCAACTACAGCACTGGGTTAGATACAGAGTAAAGCTACATCTATAATGTCCCCATCAAACACTCCCAGGACAGGTACAGCACAGGGTTAGATACACAGAAAAGCTCCCTCTGCACTGTTCCCATCAAACACTCCCTGGACAGGAACAGAACAGGTTTAGATACAGAGTAAGGCTCCCTCTATACTGTCCCCATCAAACACTCCCAGGGCAGGAACAGCATTGGGTTTACATACAGAAAAAAGCTCCCTCTACACTGTCTCCATCAAACACTCCCAGGACAGGAACAGGACAGGGTTAGATACAGAGTAAAGCTCCCTCTATACTGTCCCCATCAAACACTCCCAGGACAGGAACAGGACAGGGTTAGATACAGAGTAAAGCTACCTCTACACTTTCCCCATCAAACACTCCCAGGACTGCTACAGCACAGGGTTAGATACAGAGTAATGCTCCCTAAACAGCGTCCCCATCAAACACTCCCAGGGCAGGTACAGCACGGGGCTAGATACAGATTAAAGCTCCCTCGATACTGTCATCATCAAACAATCCCAAGACAGGTACAGCACGGGGTTAGATACAGAGTAAAGCTCCCTCTATACTGTCCCCATCAAACACTCCCAGGACAGGTACAGCAAAGGGTTAGATACAGAGTAAAGCTTCCTCTACACTGTCCCCATGAAACACTCCCAGGATAGGTAAAGCACGGGGTTAGATACAGAATAAAGCTCCCTCTACACTGTCCCCATCAAACCCTCCATGGACAGGTACAGCACTGGGATAGATTCAGAGTAAAGCTCCCTCTACACTGTCCCCATCAAACACTCCCAGGACACGAACAGGACATGGTTAGATAAGGAGTAAAGCTCCCTTGAATCTGTCCCCATCAAACACTCGCAGGACTGGTACAGCATGGGTTTAAATAAAGAATAAAGCTCCCTCTACACTGTGACCATCAAACACTCCCGGGGCAGGTACAGCACGGGTTTAGATACAGAATAAAGCTCCCTCTGCACTGTCCCCATCAAACACTCCCAGGGCAAGTACAGCACGGGGTTAGATACAGAGTAAAGCTCCCTCTATACTGTCCCCATCAAACACTGCAAAGACAGGTACAGCACTGGGTTAGATTCAGACTAAATCTCCCTCTACGCCGTCCCCATCAAACACTCCCAGGGCAGGTAAAGCACAGGGTTAGATACAGAGTAATGCTTCCTCTACACTGTTCCTATCAAACACTCCCAGGACTTTTACAGCACTGGGTTAGATACAGAGTATAGCTCCCTCTACACTGTCCCCATCAAACACTCCCAGGACAGGTACAGTGAAGACCCCCGACCCCTTCAGAACCTCAGAAAGACTGAGCGCTTTGCAGTGAATGAATGAATGTTTAAAATGCTCTCATTGTTAGTGAGTCACTTGCTTCACTGTCCCTGGATTCATTTTCGCAATTCGGCCATTTCGAAAAGATGTGACTGGGAGCTGGGCAGAGTCTACACATTGGAGACCCCCAGATCCTGTGTCTATTCACACCCCCTCCTCTTGTTTTGCTACCTCAGCCCCTCTGTTTCGACCCTCTTTCCAGACATTATGGCAAACTTGTGGCATTCTATCCTATTATCTTATATTGTTAATAAATACTGAGAAACAGACACAGACACGGGCTTTGCAGCAGCAGAAAGAATGTGAATCATTCCATCCCGGGGGTTTTTACTTCCAGATTCAGTTTTAGAAAATTCAGAATTCAAATTCACAACAGCAAAGTGTGGGAGTGAACGCCCGGATCCTTCAATATTCCAGGGAATACACGTGGAATTTATGTCTCCATACCTGTGTCTCTGTCACGTTTCAAATATTAATGTTACATGAGTCAACTCTGTCCTAAATGTCCCATTGCTGTGGGGACATAAAATGGCCACTGTGAACAAACCTAAAATGGCTGCCTGGTGTTTGTAGACTAGATTCTCAGAGGAAGAGAGGTAGGGAGAGAGGGATAGAGAGCTGGGTAAGCGAGTGAGATAGAGAGAGGAGATCAAGCGATAAAAAAGGGATGAGTTGAGAGAGAGAGATGAAGAGAGCGGAGCGAGTGTAGGGTAAAGATATGGGGTGAGATAGAGAAACAGAGAAATGTATAGAGTGGCAGAGAGATGGGGTGGGAGAGGGAGAGAAGGAACGAGACAGGGTGAGAGAAAGAGAAAGTGTAGGGGGAAAATTAAAATGTTCAAAAATGTGTTAACATTAGTGAGTGTAAAGAACAATATCCTGTGAGATATCCCTTCTCCATCTTTAAATTAGAGGGAGAGCCTTTAACCAACTTTAAAATGGGGGGAGACCCCTTCCTCAACTTGTAATGTGGAAGTGCTGGAATCTAATCGAGGCGTTTGTGTTGTTTATATATAGAATAATAGATACAAAGGATTGAGTTACAGACTGGAATCTAATCGAGGGGTTCGGGGTGGTTTATTTATAGAATAAGAAATACCCGGGAGTGATTTACAGACTGGAATATAATCGAGGGGTTCGGGGTGGTTTATATACAGAATAACAAATACCCGGGAGTGAGTTATAGACTGGAATCTAATTGAGGGGTTCAGGGGGTTTATATGTAGAATAATTGATTTGCGGGATTGAGTTACAGACTGGAATCTAATCGCGGGGTCGAGGGGGTTTATGTGTAGAATAATTGATTCCCAGGATTGAGTTACAGAATGGAATCTAATCGAGGGGTTCAGGGGGTTTATATATAGAATAACAGACACCCGGGAGTGAGTTACAGACTGGAATCTAATCGAGGGGTTTATGGGGTTTATATATAAAATAATTCATTCTCGGGCTTGAATTATAGACTGGAATCTAATTGAGGAATTCAGGGGGTTTATATGTAGAATAATTGATTCGCGGGATTGAGTTACAGACTGGAATCTAATCCAGGGGTTCAGGGGGTTTATATGTAGAATAATTGATTCCCGGCATTGAGTTACAGACTGGAATCTAATCCAGGGGTTCAGAGGGGTTATATGTAGAATAATTGATTCCCGGGAGTGAGTTACAGACTGGAATCAAGAACAGTTGAAAATATCATTTTTCTTGTGATGTGCTGAAGTGCAGGTTACAGAGGCTGATTCATGGAATGGGTAGTGTGAGTTTTTAACCAGCTTTATCCCAAATATCAAATTTAATTTCTCATTGGAACTGTTTGATGTTTTCTTAGTCTTGACACAAATGGATAGGGACTCTTTGGACCCTCACTGTTTGCAGCTTTTTACCATTTATAATGTAACCTGTTCCATCCTTTTTAAAGTGAGGAGCCACACATTTGCCTATAATGAAATCCATCTTTCACTATTTCACCCATTCACTTAAGGTGTACATATCTCTTTGGAATTTGAAGTGCAGGTTACAGATTGGATTGGAACTTTCTGCTTTCTGAATCATTAGCCTAGTTTCACAGAGTTAAACATCAAAACTGACATTCTCAAACAGGAGAGGGCCCCACAACTTCAATTCTGTGATTCTCTGGTATCTCATGATCTGTATCTTACAATATCCCTGCCACCTTCATGTCTCTGAAGACTTGGGAAAGTGTTTCAGACATTGGGGAACCACTTCTGTCAACCAGGATATTTCCTTTGAAGCATTTCATTGTCTCGGGACATTTACAGTAAACGGCTTCTTCAAAGGACATCATTAAAATTCACTCTTTAATCAACCAAAACCTTTTGTCCATTCAGACTCCCTGGCCCTACATCCTATTGTTTCAAAGCTAACTTACATTTCACAATGTAGGAATGTGTGAATGCAAACACTTTCTTCACACGTTTCCACAATACTAAGGCTCACACTATTCAGGGTGAAATTTTCAAGACAACATTCATCAACTGACAGATTTCCAGCTCCAAATAGAAGCTTCAAGATACAGAAAGTGGCACAGAAATGAAACATCCGATTTATCTGAATCTGCATCCGTTATTGGACAGCGCGGGGCTAGATTAGAATTAAAGTTGTTCTTAAATTGTCCCCATCAAACGCTCCCAGAACAGGTACAGCATGGGGTTCCATACAGAGTAAAGCTCCCTCAACAATTGAGTTATGAGATTAAAAAGCGTCATTCACCTTTGAATTTGAGTTCAATTTTAAAAGTGTTCAAATTAAAAGTTCATCAGCTGGAGAAAAGGGTAAAGCTCCAAATATTTTTCAACATGCCTGGCTATAAAAAACATGACTCATTTACATTAGTATCTTGAAGCATTTGATCAAATCACCCCTTAACCTCAATTCCAGTGTTTCAGAGTGAAGCTTTGACTACACTGTTCATCAAACACTCCCAACCCAATTACAGTATGGGGTCCATAGAGAGTCAAATTCAAAAAATTGGTTCGATGGTGACAGGGGGAGAGACAGGGTGAAGGTTTTGAGAAAGGGATGAAGGGGGGGGGGGATGTGGTGAAAATCTTTTTAAATCAGCGAGTGGTGATGACCTGGAACCCGTGCAAAATGCGGTGTTTGGGGGATGAGTGTCTGATCAGTGTCTCCATAGTTGTGTCTCTGTCACGTTGAAAGTACCAACGTCACATTCCTGTGGAGTCAACTCTGTCAGAAATGTCCCAGTGCTGTGGGGACATAATATGGCCCCTGTGAACAAACCTAAAAGGCTGACTGGTGTTTGTGTCATTTATATAGATTCTGAGAGAGAGGAAGAGAGAGAGAGAGAGACCGAGCGAGTGAGAAGAAGACAGAGACACAGATCGAGAGGGAGACCGAGAGACAAGAGATTGAAGGAAGGATATTTATCATAGTACATTGGAAGAGGAAGATTCCATTTCACCCCACACCCTGTTTCTGACATTCAATGAGATCCTGACTGATCTCTGATCGACCTCCATATCTCTTTACACCTTTGCCTAACAAAAATCTATCATCCTCAGATTGAAACATTAACAAGAGACTTTGTGTCAATTGACGTTTGCAGAAACCTGTTTCAAATTAAAGCTTTGGCTACACTGTCATCAAACACTCCCAACCCAAATACAATATGCGGTTCGATACAGGGTCAAATTCTCTTTGCTTTGTACAAGAAATTTTTAATTGTAGATTTTTATTTTTAATTTTAGGCTAACAGGACTGAAATTGTACGGCTTCCCAGTGTGAGATTTAAACTCCTGTTTATTTCAATCTTTAGCTCAGGAATTCACATTAAAACATGCAGAGAATTGAAACCTTCCTCATACAGTTGCCTGTTTGTTCCAGTGTTGGTATATTCCCGCTTTCTCCTGCGTTTTCACTTGTCAGAAGAAATTGAATTGTTGACATTGGATAATCATCCCTTTCCCAAGAAAATATAAACTCCTGGGAAACTGCAACAGACACAATCTTATGCAGTGATCAAAATCCTGCACCTTTATTCATCAATCCCATTTCCTATCTCTGTAGAAACTCCCTTCCACTGACAGATTCTGAGATCCATACTCAATCTCAAAAACCACCACAGAAAAGTGACTGCTTATTTTAAACAGTGAATCTGAACTATTTGAAGTTCCGACTCAGACACAGAATCGCAGAAATTTTTACTCTGTGGGATGAAAATTATCAGAATAACTTTGCAACATACAGGTAACATAAATAGGATTTGACCATTTGATCAAGTCAACCCTGATGCTACTAGATTTCAGGGAATACAACCCGAATTTGTGCAATCTCACTTTGCAATTTAACCCTTGGAATCCAGGTCTCATTCTGGCAAAGCTGTGATGCACTCGAACTGTCTAAACTATCCCTGGAGTGTCGGATTAACCCGGGTCACTCACATACACCCAGGTCAGGCTCAAGACTCACCTGTCTCACTCGCTGAGATGCTCCTGTATCACTGGCCTTATTGTAGTCGGATGCCGCGTTGGGAGCAGGACAGGAAGACGGGATTAGGAAGACTGCTCATGTGGAGGGTAAACATAAGGAATCTATCAGAGAATCAGAACAGACCAGGGAGAATCAAACAAGGAAACTGATGTTCAATTTATCAGGCCTGATTTGTGGATTGTTTTTGTTTTGGGCGACAATGTTGCCAACAAACACTCCCAGAAAGGATGCAGCAGGGGCTAGATACAGAGTAAAGCTCCCTCGATACTGTCCCCATCAAACACTCCCTGGACAGGAACAGAACAGGGTTAGATACAGAGAAAAGCGCCCTCGATACTGTCCCCATCAAGCACATCCAAGACAGGTAAGCATGGGGTTAGATACAGAGTAAAGCTCCCTCGATACTGTCCATATCAAACACTCCCAGGACAGGTACAGCACGGGGTTAGATACTGAGTAAAGCTCCATCTGCACTGTCCCCATCAAACACTCCCAGGGCAGGTACAGCATGGGGTTAGATACAGAGTAAAGCTCCCTCTACACTGTCTCCATCAAACACTCCCAGGACTGGTACAGCACAGGGTTAGATACAGAGTAAACCTCCCTATACACTCTCCCCATCAAACACTCTCAGGACTGGTACAGCACGGGGTTAGATACAGAGTAAATCTCCGTCTACACTGTGCCCATCAAACACTCCCAGGACTGGTACAGCACGAGGTTAGATACAGAGTAAAGCTCCCTCTACACTGTCCCCATCAAGCACTAACAGGGCAGTGACAGGACAGGGTTAGATACAGAGTAAATCTCCCTCTATACTGTCCCCATCAAACACTCCCAGGACTGGTACAGCACGGGGTTAGATACAGAGTAAAGCTCCCCCTACACTGTGCCAATCATACACTCACAGGGCAGGTACAGCAAGGAATTAGATACAGACTAAAGCTCCCTCTAACCTGTCCCATCAATCACTCCCAGGACTGGTACAGCACGGGGTTAGATACAGAGTAAAGCTCCCTCTAAACTGTCCCCATCAATCACTCCCAGGACAGGTACATTACGGGGTTAGATACAGACTAAAGCTTCCTATACACTGTCCCCATCAAACACTCGCAGGACATGTACATCACAGTGTTAGATACAGAGTAAATCTCCCTCTACACCGTCCCCATCCACCAATCCCTGGGCAGGTACAGCACGGGTTTAGATACAGAGTAAAGCTTCCTCTACACTGTCCCCATCAAACACTCCCAGGACAAGTACAGCACGGGCTTAGATACAGAGTCAAGCTCCCTCTGAACTGTCTCCAACAAACACTCCCAGGGCAAACACCACGGGGTGAGATACAGAGTAAAGCTCCCTCTATACTGTACCCATCAAACACTCCCAGGACAGGTAAAGCACAGGGTTAGATACACAGTAAAGTTCCCTCTACACTGTCCCCATCAAACAGTCCCAGGACAGGTACAGCACGGGGTTAAATACAGAGTAAAGCTCCCTCTACACTGTCCCCATTAAACACTCCCAGGACAGGACCAGGACAGTCTTAGATTCAGAGTAAAGCTCCCTCTATACTGTCTCCATCAAAAACTACCAGGACAGGAACAGGACAGGGTTAGATACTGAATAAAGCTACCTCTTCACTTTCCCCATCAAACACTCCAGGGCAGGTAATGCACTGGGTTAGATACAGAGTAAAGGTCCCTCTACACTGTCCCCATCAAACACTCCCAGGATAGGTACAGCACGGGGTTTGATACAGAGTAAAGCTCCCTCGATACTGTCCCCATCAAACACTCCCAGGACAGGTACAGCACGGGGCTAGATACAGAGTAAATCTCCCTCGATACTGTCCCCATCAAACACTCTGAGGACAGGTACAGCTCGGGGTTAGATAAAGAATAAAGCTTCAATTGCACTGTCCCCATCAAACACTCCCAGGGCACGTACAGCACGGTGTTAGATACAGAGTAAAGCTCCCTCTATACTATCCTCATCAAGCACTCCCACGACAAGTACTGCACACATTTAGATTCAGAGTAAATCTTCCTCTACACTGTCCCCATCAAACACTCCCAGGACAGGTAAAGCACTGGGTTAGATACAGAGTAAAGCTCCCTCTACACTGTCCACATCAAACACTCCCAGGACATGAACAGGAAAGGATTAGATACAGAGTAAAGCTCGCTATATACTGTCCCCATCAAACAGTCCCAGGAGAGGAACAGGACAGTGTTAGATACAGAGTAAAGCTACCTCTGCACTTTCCCCATCAAACACTCCCAGGACAGGTAAAGCATTGGGTTAGATACAGAGTAAAGCTCCCTCGATACTGTCCCCATCAAACCCCATCAAACACTCCCAAAGCAGGTACAGCACGGGGTTAGATACAGAGTAAAGCTCCCTCTATACTGTCCCCATCAAACACTCCCAGGCAATAGACCACGGGGTTAGATACAGAGTAAAGCTCCCTCTATACTGTCCACATCAAACATTCCCAGGGCAGGTACAGCACTGGGTTAGATACAGAGTAATGCTCCCTCTACACTGTGCCCATCATACACTCCCAGGGCAGGTACAGCATGGGGTTAGATACAGAGTAAAGCTCCCTCTGCACTGTCCCCATCATAAACTCCCAGGACTGGTACAGCACGGGGTCAGATACAGAGTAAAGCTCACTCTACACTGTCCCCATCAAGCTCTCACAGGGCAGTGACAGGACAGGCTCAGATACAGAGTAAATCACCCTCTACACCGACCCCATCAAATACTCCCAGGCCAGGTAGAGCACAGGTTTAGATACAGAATAAAGGTCCAACTGCACTGTCTCAATCAAACACTCCCAGTGCAATGCACCATGGGGTTAGATACAAAGTAAAGCTCCCTCTATACTGGCCCCATTAAACACTCCCAGGACTGGTACAGCACAGAGTTTGATACACAGTAAAGCTCCCTCTACACTCTCGCCATCAAACACTCCCAGCACAGGTACAGCACGGGGTTAGATACAGAGTAAAGCTCCCTCTACACTGTCCCCATTAAACACTCCCAGGACAGGACCAGGACAGTCTTAGCTACAGAGTAAAGCTCCCTCTATACTGTCCCCATCAAAAACTCCCAGGACAGGAACAGGACAGGGTTAGATAAAGAATAAAGCTACCTCTTCACTTTCCCAATCAAACACTCCCAGGGCAGGTAAAGCACTGGGTTAGATACAGAGTAAAGCTCCCTCGATACTGACCCATCAAACACTCCCAGGATAGGTACAGCACGCGGTTAGATACAGAGTAAAGCTCCCTCGATACTGTCCCCATCAAACCCCATCAAACACTCCCAGGACAGGTACAGCACGGTGTTAGATACAGAGTAAAGCTTCCTCTACACTGTCCCCATCAAACACTCCTAGGACAGGTACAGAACGGGGCGAGATACAGAGTTAAGCTCCCTCGATTCTGTCCCCATCAAACACTCCCAGGGCAGGTACAGCACGTGGTTAGATACAGAGTAAAGCTCCCTCTACACTGTGCCCATCAAACACTCCCGGGACAGGTACAGCACGGGTTCATATGCAGAGTAAATCTCCCTCTAAACTGTCCCATCAAACACTCCCAGGACAGATTCAGCACGAGTTTAGATACATAGTAAAGCTCCCTCTATACCGTCCCCATCAAAAACTCCCAGGCAGGGCAGGTACTGTACGGGGTTAAATACTGAGTAAAGCTCCCTCTATACTGTTCCAATCAAACACTCCCTGGACAGGAACTGGACAGGGTTAGAAAGAGATTAAAGCTCCCTCTATACTGTCCCCTTCAAACACTACCAGGACAGGAACAGAACAGGGTTAGATACAGAGTAAAGCTCCCTCTACACTGTGGCCATCATACAGTCCCAGGGCATGTACAGCACGGGGTTAGATACAGAGTAAAGCTCCCTCTACACTGTCTCCATCAGACACTCCCAGGACTGGTAGAGCACGGGGTTAGACACAGAGTAAAGCTCCCCCTACACTGTGCCCATCATTCACTCCCAGGTCAGGTACAGCACGGTGTTAAATACAGAGTAAATTTCCCTCTAACCTGTCCCCATCAAACGCCCCCAGGTCTGGTACAGCACAGGGTTAGATACAGAGTAAAACTCCCTTTACACTGTCCCCATCAAGCACTCACAGGGCAGATAAAGGACAGGGTTAGATACAGAGTACATCTCCCTCTACACCGTCCCAATCAAACACTCCCAGGGCAGGTACAGCACGGGGTTAGATACAGAGTAAAGCTCCCTCTACACTGTCTCCATCAAACACTCCCAGGACTGGTACAGCTCAGGGTTAGATACAGAGTAAATCTCCCTCTATACTGTCCCCATCAAACACTCCCAGGACTGGTACAACATGGGGTTAGATACAGAGTTAATCTCCCCCTACAATGTGCCCATCATACACTCCCAGGGCAGGTACAGCACGGTGTTAGATACAGAGTAAATCTCTCTCTAACCTGTCCCCATCAAACACTCCCAGGACTGGTACAGCACGGGGTTAGATACAGAGTAAAGCTCCCTCTATACTTTCCACATCAAACACTCCCAGGACAGGTTCAGCACAGAGTTAGATAAAGAGTAAAGCTCCCTCTACACTATCTCCATCAAACACTCCCAGGACAGGTTCAGCACGGGGTTAGATACAGAGTAAAGCTCCCTCTACACTGTCGCCATCAAACACTCCCAGGACAGGTACAGCACGGGGTTAGATACAGAGTAAAGCTCCCTCGATACTGTCCCCATCAAACCCCATCAAACACTCCCAGGGCAGGTACAGCACGGTGTTAGATACAGAGTAAAGCTCCCTCTACACTGTCCCCATCAAACACTGCCAGGACAGGTACAGCACGGGGTGAGATACAGAGTAAAGCTCCATCTGCACTGTCCCCATCAAACACTCCCAGGGCAGGTACAGCACGGGGTTAGATACAGAATAATGCTCCCTCTACACTGTCTCCATCAAACATTCCCAGGACAGGAACAGGACAGGGTTAGATACAGAGTAAAGCTCCCTCTACACTGTCCCCATCAAACACTCCCAGGACAGGGAGTGGTGATAGGGAGAGTGGGTTGGTGTGAGAGGGTTTGGCTGAGAGGGAGAGCGGGATGGGATGAGAGGGAGAGTGGGTTGGGGTGAGAGGGAGAGTGGGTTGGGGTGAGAGGGAGAGTGGGTTGGGGTGAGAGGGAGAGAGGGTTGGGGTTAGAGGGAGAGTGGGTTGGGGTGAGAGGGAGAGAGGGTTGGGGTGAGAGGGAGAGTGGGTTGGGGTGAGAGGCAGAGTGGGTTGGGGTGAGAGGGAGAGTGGGTTGGGGTGAGAGGGAGAGTGGGTTGGGGTGAGAGGGAGAGTGGGTTGGGGTGAGAGGGAGAGTGGGTTGGGGTGAGAGGGAGAGTGGGTTGGGGACTGCGATTACTGCCAGTGTTTTGGGGGTTTGTGTGAGATCAGGGTTTGGAACTGGAGTAACACAACCAACAGGGGAAAGAAATATAGATTTATTATTAAACCAAAAATAATGATAGGCCCTTGTTGAAACCATGTCTGTCCTGGGGTTAACCCTCAGTGGAGAGGAGCAGCAAGGGGTCCTGTCCTGTTATTAACATTCAATGGACAGGATCAGCAAGGGGTCCTGTCTGGGAAGAGAGAGGGAGAGAGAAAACTGGAGTGACAGAGACAGGGAAATGCCACCCCCTCCCCCAGAAACGTCGTGTGTTCCCTGTTGCAATTCAGTAAAAGCTGCAGGCCGTTTCTGCACAGGGGGATCCCACAGGCAGCAATGTAATGCTATCCGGATGGGAACAGGGAGACACATTTCCTTCCCCAGCCTCATGCCTGCTGTAACCCTTCCTCTTCCCCCTCTCCCCCCCGGGCACCATGTGTGCTCTGAGTCCGGACATATCCCCAGAAAGGTCTAAACTCCTTCTCTTCAAACCGGGAACAAGCTGCTGCTTCCTGGGGGAGACTTTTGAAATCTCCATCCCAGCATCGATTTTTACAAACCAGGCGTCCCCGGGAGGGTGTGACTGAGGCTTTTCTGCAGAGACTGGGAGCTGGGTACTGACTCCACACTGGAGACCCTCCCCTAACCCCACCCGGACCCTGTGTCTCTTCCTCACCCCCAACCACCTGCCTCTGTTTCACTGTCTTTTCCTGTTTCCCTCAATCTCCCCCCTCTCTCTCTGTTGTAACGTAGGGACACATCCTAGAGAGACTGAATTCAAATGACTGTTCCACCTCCCAATTCATCGCCCTGCCTAAAACACCAGCATTATTCAGGAATTAGCACAAACTTTTACACACTCTCACAGTTAGGACTTGGTAAAGGGATCCTGAGGGACAGGAAATGAGTCCAATCAGCACATTTTTAATCAATTAACTGGTTGTGGTACAGTATGAAACACTGCAGGGATTTTGTGCACAGCAAGATCCCAAAGGGTGCAGTCAGCTCTGCACAGCACTTTTTAAATGGGGCAATATTTACACAGAGAGAGAGAGGCAGCAAGTTGGGGAGGGACCAAGACAGTGAAGACCCCCGACCCCTTCAGAACCTCAGAAAGACTGAGCGCTTTGCAGTGAAAGAATGAATGTTTAAAATGCTCTCATTGTTAGTGAGTCACTTGCTTCACTGTCCCTGGATTCATTTTCGCAATTCAGCCTTTTCAAAAAGATGTGACTGGGAGCTGGGCAGAGTCTACACATTGGAGACCCCCAGATCCTGTGTCTATTCACACCCCCTCCTCTTGTTTTGCTACCTCAGCCCCTCTGTTTCAACCCTCTTTCCAGACATTATGGCAAACTTGTGGCATTCTAAACTATTATCTTAAATTGTTAATAAATACTGAGAAGCAGACACAGAGACGGGCTTTGCAGCAGCAGAAAGAATGTGAATCATTCTATCACGGGGGTTTTTACTTCCAGATTCAGTTTTAGAAAATTCAGAATTCAAATTCACAGCAGCAAAGTGTGGGAGTGAACGCCCGGATCCTTCAATATTCCAGGGAATACACGTGGAATTTATGTCTCCATACCTGTGTCTCTGTCACGTTTAAAATATTAATGTTACATGAGTCAACTCTGTCCTAAGTGTCCCATTGCTGTGGGGACATAAAATGGCCACTGTGAACAAACCTGAAATGGCTGCCTGGTGTTTGTAGACTAGATTCTCAGAGGAAGAGAGGTAGGGAGAGAGGGATAGAGAGCTGGGTAAGCGAGTGAGATAGAGAGAGGAGATCAAGCGATAAAAAAGGGATGAGTTGAGTGAGAGAGATGAAGAGAGGGGAGCGAGTGTAGGGTAAAGATATGGGGTGAGAGAGAGAAACAGAGAAATGTATAGAGTGGCAGAGAGATGGGGTGGGAGAGGGAGAGAAGGAACGAGAAAGGGTGAGAGAAAGAGAAAGTGTAGTGCGAAACTGAAAATGTTCAAAAATGTGTTAACATTATTGAGTGTAAAGGACAATATCCTGTGAGACATCCCTTCTCCATCTTAAAATTGGCGGGAGAGCCTTTAACCAACTTCAAAATGGGGGGAGACCCCTTCCTCAACTTGTGATGTGGAAGTGCTGGAATCTAATCGAGGGGTTCGGGGTGGTTTATATATAGAATAACAGATACCCGGGAGTGAGTTACAGGCAGGAATCTAACGGAGGGGTTTGGGGTGGTTTATATATAGATTAACAGATGCCCGGGAGTGAGTTATGGGCTGAAATTTAATCGAGGGGTTCGGGGTGGTTTATATATAAATCATGTAGATATAATATATATCGAATAAAAGATATC
The DNA here is from genome assembly GCF_964194155.1 of Cetorhinus maximus. Taxonomy (NCBI): domain Eukaryota; kingdom Metazoa; phylum Chordata; class Chondrichthyes; order Lamniformes; family Cetorhinidae; genus Cetorhinus; species Cetorhinus maximus. The sequence continues at coordinate 15,756 of NW_027596311.1, forward strand.
CGGGAGTGAGTTAAAGAACGGAATCTCATCGAGGGGAATGAGGGGTTTATATATAGAATAATAGATAACGGGAGAGAGTTACAGACTGGAATCTAATTGAAGGGTGCAGTGGTTTTATATACAGAATAATAGATACCCGGGAGTGAGTTACAGAGTGGAATCTAATCGAGGGTTTCAGGGGGTTTATATACAGAATCATAGATACCCGGGATTGAGTTACAGTCTGGAATTTAATTAAGGGGTGCAGGGGGTTTATATATAGAATTATCGATACCCGGGATTGAGTTACAGGCTGGAATCTAATCGAAGGGATCAGGGGGTTTATATATAGAATCATAGATACCCGGGATTGAGTTACAGACTGGAATCTAATCGAGGGGTTCAGGGGGTTTATATATAGAATAATAAATACCTGGGATTGAGTTACAGACTGCAATCTAATCGAGGGGTTCAGTGGGTTTATATAGAGAATAATAGATACCCGGGAGTGAGTTACAGACTGGAATCTATTCGAGGGGTTCGGGGAGTTTATATATAGAATAATCGATACCCGGCATTGAGTTACAGGCTGGAATCTAATTGAGGGGTGCAGGGGGTATATATATATAGAATAATAGATACCCGGAATTGAGTAACAGACTGGAATCAAGAACAGTTGAAAATATCATTTTTCTTGTGATGTGCTGAAGTGCGGGTTACAGAGGCTGATTCGTGGAATGGGTAGTGTGAGTTTTTAACCAGCTTTATCCCAAATATCAAATTTAATTTCTCATTGGAACTGTTTGATGTTTTCTTAGTCTTGACACAAATGGATAGGGACTCTTTGGACCCTCACTGTTTGCAGCTTTTCACCATTTATAATGTAACCTGTTCCATCCTTTTTAAAGAGGGCAGCCACACATTTGCCTATAATGAAATCCATCTTTCATTATTTCACTCATTCACTTAAGGTGTACATATCTCTTTGGAATTTGAAGTGCAGGTTACAGATTGGATTGGAACTTTCTGCTTTAAGAATCATTAACCAAGTTTCACAGAGTTAAACATCAAAACTGACATTCTGAAACAGGAGAGGTCCCCACAACTTCAATTCTGTGATTCTCTAGCACCTCATGATCTGTAGCTTACAATGTCCGCCCCCTTCATGTCTCTGAAGACGTGGGAAATCTTTCAGACATTGGGGAACCATTTCTGTCAATCGGGATATTTCCTTTGAAGCATTTCATTGTCTTGGGACATTTACAGTAAACGGCTCCTTCAAAGGACATCATTAAAATTCACTCTTTAATCATCCAAATCGTTTTGTCCATTCAGACTCCCTGGCCCTACATCCTATTGTTTCAAAGCTAACTTACATTTCACAATGTAGGAATTTGTGAATGCAAACACTTTCTTCACACGTTGCCACAATACTAAGGCTCACACTATTCAGGGTGAAATTTTCAAGACAACATTCATCAACTGACAGATTTCCAGCTCCAGCTAATTGTAGATTTTTATTTTTAATTTTGGGATAACAGGACTGAAATTGTACGGCATCCCAGTGTGAGATTTAAACACCTGTTTATTTCAATCTTTAGCTCAGGAATTCACATTAAAACATGCAGAGAATTGAAACCTTCCTCATACAGTTGCCTGTTTGTTCCAGTGTTGGTATATTCCCTCTTTCTCTTGCGTTTTCACTTGTCTGAAGAAATTGAATTGTTGACATTGGATAATCATCCCTTTCCCATGAAAATGTAAACTCCTGGGAAACTGCAACAGAAACAATCTTTTGCAGTGATCAAAATCCTGCACCTTTATTCATCAATCCCATTTCCTATCTCTGTAGAAACTCCCTTCCACTGACAGATTCTGAGATCCATACTCAATCTCAAAAACCACCACAGAAAAGTGACTGCTTATTTTAAACAGTGAATCTGAACTATTTGAAGTTCTGACTCAGTCACAGAATCGCAGAAATTTTGACTCTGTGGGATGAAAATTATCAGAATAACTTTGCAACATACAGGTAACCTGTAGTGACAGGAGGATCCTTGTCTGTTCAAAAGGGCTTCGATAAGATGCCTCACAAAGCTTATTACTCAGGACAAGAGCTCATACATTCCCCTAATCTCCCCAACCAGTTCCTCTCAGGATTTGACAATTTGATCAAGTCACCCCTGATGCTACTAAATTTCAGGGAATACAACCCGAGTTTGTGCAATCTCACTTTGCAATTTAACCCTTGGAATCCAGGTCTCATTCTGGCAAAGCTGTGATGCACTCGAACTGTCTAAACTGTCCCTGGAGTGTCGGATTAACCCGGGTCACTCACATACACCCAGGTCAGGTTCAAGACTCACCTGTCTCACTCGCTGAGACGCTCCTGTATCACTGGCCTTAATGTAGTCGGATGCCGCGTTGGGAGCAGGACAGGTAGACGGGATTAGGATGACTGCTCATGTGGAGGGTAAACACGAGGAATCTATCAGAGAATCAGAACAGACCAGGGAGAATCAAACAAGTAAACTGATGTTCAATTTATTAGGCCTGATTTGTGGATTGTTTTTGTTTTGGGCGAGAATGTTGCCAACAAACACTCCCAGAAAGGATGCAGCAGGGGCTAGATTCAGAGTAAAGCTCCCTCGATACTGTCCCCATCAAGCACTCCCAGGCCAGGTACAGCACGGGGTTAGATACAGAGTAAAGCTCCCTCGATACTGTCTCCATCAAGCACATCCAAGACAGGTAAGCACGGGGTTAGATACAAAGTAAAGCTCCCTCGATACTGTCCATATCAAACACTCCCAGGAAAGGTACAGCACGGGGTTAGATATAGTGTAACGATCCCTCGATACTGTACCCATGAAACACTCCCAGGACAGGTACAGCTCGGGGTAGATATAGAGTATAGCTCCCTCTATACTGTCCCCATCAACCACTCCCAGGACAGGTACAACACGGGGTTAGACACAGAGTAAAGCTCCCTCTGCACTGTCCCAATCAAACACTCCTGGACAGGAACAGGACAGGGTTAGATACAGAGTAAACCTCCCTCTATACTCTCCCCATCAAACACTCCCAGGACTGGTACAGCATGGGCTTAAATACAGAGTAAAGCTCCGCCTACACTGTGGACATCATACACTCCCAGGGCAGGTACAGCACTGGGTTAGATACAGAATAAAATTCCCTATACACTGTCTACATCAAACACTCCCAGGGCTGGTACAGCTCAGGGTTAGATACAAAAAAAAGCTCCCTCTATACTGTCCCAATCAAACACTACCAGTACAGGTACAGCACGGGGTTAGATACAGAGTAAATCTCCCCCTACACTGTGACCATCATACACTCCCAGGGCAGGTACAGCACGGGGTAAGATACAGAGTAAATCTCCCCCTACACTGTGCCCATCATACACTCCCAGGGCAGGTACAGCACGGGGTTAGATACAGAGTAACGCTCCCGCTAACCTGTGCCCATCAAACACTCCCAGGACTGGTACTTCCCAGGGTAAGATAAAGTTTAAAGCTCCCTCTACACTTTCCCCATGAAGCACTCCCAGGGCAGGTATAGGACAGGGTTATATACAGAATAAAGCTCCCTCTAAACTGTCCCCATCAAACCCTCCCAGGACAGGTACAGCACGGGGTTAGATACAGAGTAAAGCTCCCTCTGCACCGTCCCCATCAAACACTCCCAGGGAAGGTACAGCACGGGGTTAGATAGAGAGTAAAGCTCCCTCTACACTGTCTCCCTCAAACACTACCAGGACAGGTACAGCACGGTGTTCGATACAGAGTAAATCTCCCTCTATACTGTCACCATCAAACACTCCCAGGACTGGTACAGCACAGGGTTAGATACAGAGAAAAGCTCCCCCTACACTGTGCCCATCAAACACTCCCAGGGCAGGTACAGAACGGTGTTAGATACAGAGTAAATCTCCATCTAACCTGTCCCCATCAAACACACCCAGGACTGGAACAGCACGGGGTTAGATACAGAGTAAACTCCCTCTAACCTGTCCCCATCAAACACTCCCAGGACAGGAACAGGGCAGGGTTAGATACAGAGTAAAGCTCCCTCTACACTGTCCCCATTAAACACTCCCAGGACAGGACCAGGACAGTCTTAGATACAGTGTAAAGCTCCCTCTATACTGTCCCCATCAAAAACTCCCAGGACAGGAACAGGACAGGGTTAGATACAGAATAAAGCTACCTCTTCACTTTCCCAATCAAACACTCGCAGGGCAGGTAAAGCACTGGGTTAGATACAGAGTAAAGCTCCATCGATACTGTCCCCATCAAACCCCATCAAACACTCCCAGGACAGGTACAGCAAGGTGTTAGATACAGAGTAATGCTCCCTCTACACTCTCTCCATCAAACACTCCTAGGGCAGGTACCGCACGGGTCTAGATACTGAGTTAATCTCCCTCGATTCTGTCCCCATCAAACACTCCCTGGACAGGTACAGCACGGGGTTAGATACAGAGTAAAGCTCCCTCTACACTGTGCCCATCAAACACTCTCAGGGCAGGTACAGCACGGGGTTAGATACAGAATAAAGCTCCCTCTACACTGTCCCCATAAAACACTCCCAGGACAGGTACAGCATGGGATAATATGCAGAGTAAATCTCCCACTAAACTGTCCCCATCAAACACTCCCAGGACAGATAAAGCACGAGGTTAGATACAGAGTAAAGCTCCCTCTACACCGTCCCCATCAAAAACTCCCAGGGCAGGTACAGTACGGGTTTAAATACAGAGTAAAGCTCCCTCTATACTGTCCCCATCAAACACTCCCTGGACAGGAACTGGACAGGGTTAGAAAAAGATTAAAGCTCCCTCTATACTGTCCCCATCAAACACTCCCAGGACAGGAACAGAACAGGGTTAGATACAGAGTAAATCTCCCTCTGCACTGTGGCCATCATACACTCCCAGGGCATGTACAGCACGGGGTTCGATACAGATTAAAGCTCCCTCTACACTGTCTCCATCAAACACTCCCAGGGCTGTTACAGCTCAGGTTTAGATACAGAGTTAATCTCCCTCTATACTGTCCCCATCAAACACTCCCAGGACTGGTACAGCATGGGGTTAGATACTGAGTAAAGCTCCCCCTACATGTTGCCCATCAAACACTCCCAGGACAGGTACAGCACGGCGTTAAATGCAGAGTAAATTTCCCTCTAACCTGTCCGCATCAAACACTCCCAGGACTGGTACAGCACAGGGTTAGATACAGAGTAAAGCTCCCTTTACACTGATCCCATCAAGCACTCACAGGGCAGATAAAGGACAGGGTTAGATACAGAGTAGATCATCCTCTACACCGTCCCCATCAAACTCTCCCAGGGCAGGTACAGCACGGGATTAGATACAGAGTAAAGCTCCCTCTGCACTGTCTCCATTAAACACTCCCAGGACTGGTACAGCTCAGTGTTAGATACAGAGTTAATCTCACTCTATACTGTCCCAATGAAACACTCCCAGGACTGGTACAGCACGGGGTTAGATACAGAGTAAAGCTCCCTCTACACCGTCCCAATCAAACACCCCCAGGGCAGGTACAGAACGGGGTTAGATACAGAGTAACGCTCCCTCTACACTGTCCCCATGAAACACTCCCAAGACTGGTACAGCTCAGGGTTAGATACAGAGTAAATCTCCCTCTATACTGTCCCCATCAAACACTCCCAGGACTGGTACAGCACAGGGTTAGATACAGAGAAAAGCTCCCCCTACACTGTGCCCATCATACACTCCCAGGGCAGGTACAGCACGGTGTTAGATATAGAGTAAATCTCCATCTAACCTGTCCCCATCAAACACTCCCAGGACAGGAACAGGACAGGGTTAGATACAGTGTAAAGCTCCCTCTATACTGTCCCCATCAAACACTCCCAGGACAGGGAGTGGTGATGGGGAGAGTGGGTTGGTGTGAGAGGGTTGGGGTGATAGGGAGAGTGGGATGGGATAAGAGGGAGGGTGGGTTGGGGTGAGAGGGAGAGTGGGTTGGAGTGAGAGGGAGAGTGGGTTGGGGTGAGAGGGAGAGTGGGTTGGGGTGAGAGGGAGAGTGGGTTGGGGTGAGAGGGAGAGTGGGTTGGGGTGAGAGGGAGAGTGGGTTGGGGTGAGAGGGAGAGTGGGTTGGGGTAGAGGGAGAGTGGGTTGGGCTGAGAGGGAGAGTGGGTTGGGGTAGAGGGAGAGTGGGTTGGGCTGAGAGGGAGAGTGGGTTGGGCTGAGAGGGAGAGTGGGTTGGGGTGAGAGGGAGAGTGGGTTGGGGTGAGAGGGAGAGTGGGTTGGGGTGAGTGGGAGAGTGGGTTGGGGTGAGAGGGAGAGTGGGTTGGGGTGAGAGGGAGAGTGGGTTGGGGTGAGAGGGAGAGTGGGTTGGGGCGAGAGGGAGAGTGGGTTGGGGCGAGAGGGAGAGTGGGTTGGGGCGAGAGGGAGAGTGGGTTGGGGTGAGAGGGAGAGTGGGTTGGGGACTGAGATTACTGCCAGTGTTTTGGGGGTTTGTGTGAGATCAGGGTTTGGAACTGGAGTAACACAACCAACAGGGGAAAGAAATATAGATTTATTATTAAACCAAAAATAATGATAGGCCCTTGTTGAAACCATGTCTGTCCTGGGGTTAACCCTCAGTGGACAGGAGCAGCAAGGGGTCCTGTCTGGAAAGAGAGAGGGAGAGAGAAAGCTGGAGTGACAGAGACAGGGAAATGCCACCCCCTCCCCCAGAAACGTCGTGTGTTCCCTGTTGCAGTTCAGGAAAAGCTGCAGGCCGTTTCTGCACAGGGGGATCCCACAGGCAGCAATGTAATGCTATCCTGATGGGAACAGGGAGACACATTTCCTTCCCCAGCCTCATGCCTGCTGTAACCCTCCCTCTTCCCCCTCTCCCACCCCCCGGGCACCATGTGTGCTCTGAGTCCAGACACATCCCCAGAAAGGCCTAAACTCCTTCTCTTCAAACCGGGAACAAGCTGCTGCTTCCTGGGGGAGACTTTTTGAAATCTCCGTCCCAGCATCGATTTTTACAAACCAGGCGTCCCCGGGAGGGTGTGACTGAGGCTTTTCTGCAGAGACTGGGAGCTGGGCACTGACTCCAAACTGGAGACCCTCCCCTAAACCCACCCGGACCCTGTGTCTCTTCCTCACCCCCAAGCCCCTGCCTCTGTTTCACTGTCTTTTCCTGTTTCCCTCAATCTCCCCCCTCTCTCTCTGTTGTAACGTAGGGACACATCCTAGAGAGACTGAATTCAAATGACTGTTCCACCTCCCAATTCATCGCCCTGACTAAAACACCAGCATTATTCAGGAATTAGCACAAACTTTTACACACTCTCACAGTTAGGACTTGGTAAAGGGATCCCGAGGGACAGGAAATGAGTCCAATCAGCACATTTTTAATCAATTAACTGGTTGTGGTACAGTATGAAACACTGCAGGGATTTTGTGCACAGCAAGATCCCACAGGGTGCAGCCAGCTCTGTTCAGCACTTTTTAAATGGGGCAATATTTACACAGAGAGGCAGCAAGTTGGAAAGGGACTAAGACAGTGAAGACCCCCGACCCCTTCAGAACCTCAGAAAGACTGAGCGCTTTGCAGTGAAAGAATGAATGTTTAAAATGCTCTCATTGTTAGTGAGTCACTTGCTTCACTGTCCCTGGATTCATTTTCGCAATTCAGCCTTTTCTAAAAGATGTGACTGGGAGCTGGGCAGAGTCTACACATTGGAGACCCCCAGATCCTGTGTCTATTCACACCCCCTCCTCTTGTTTTGCTACCTCAGCCCCTCTGTTTCAACCCTCTTTCCAGACATTATGGCAAACTTGTGGCATTCTAAACTATTATCTTAAATTGTTAATAAATACTGAGAAACAGACACAGACACGGGCTTTGCAGCAGCAGAAAGAATGTGAATCATTCCATCCCGGGGGTTTTTACTTCCAGATTTAGTTTTAGAAAATTCAGAAGTCAAATTCACAGCAGCAAAGTGTGGGAGTGAACGCCTGGATCCTTCAATATTCCAGGGAATACACGTGGAATTTATGTCTCCATACCTGTGTCTCTGTCACGTTTAAAATACTAATGTTACATGAGTCAACTCTGTCCTAAGTGTCCCATTGCTGTGGGGACATAAAATGGCCACTGTGAACAAACCTAAAATGGCTGCCTGGTGTTTGTAGACTAGATTCTCAGAGGAAGAGAGGTAGGGAGAGAGGGATAGAGAGCTGGGTAAGCGAGTGAGATAGAGAGAGGAGATGAAGCGATAAAAAAGGGTTGAGGTGAGAGAGAGAGATGAAGAGAGGGGAGCGAGTGTAGGGTAAAGATATGGGGTGAGATTGAGAAACAGAGAAATATATAGGGTGGCAGAGAGATGGGGTGGGAGAGGGAGAGAAGGAACGAGACAGGGTGAGAGAAAGAGAAAGTGTAGGGGGAAACTGAAAATGATCATAAATTTGTTAACTTTATTGAGTATAAAGAACAATATCCTGTGAGACATCCCTTCTCCATCTTTAAATTAGGAGAGCTATTAAACAACTTTAAAATGGGGGGAGACCCCTTCCTCAATTTGTGATGTGGAATTGCTGGAATCTAATCGAGGGGTTCGGGGTGGTTTATATATAGAATAACAGATACCCGGGAGTGAGTTACAGACTGGAATCTAATCGAGGGGTTCGGGGTGGTTTATATACAGAATAACAAATACCCTGGAGTGAGTTACAGACTGGAATCTAATCGCGGGGTTCGGGGTGGTTTATATATAGAATAACAGATACCCGGGAGTGAGTTACAGACTGGAATCTAATAGAGGACTTCAGGGGGTTTATTTATAGAATAACAGTTACCCGAAAGTGAGTTACAGACTGGAATCTAATCGAGGGGTTCGGGGGGTATATATGTAGAATAATTGATTCGCTGGATTGAGTTCCAGGCTGGAATCTAATCGAGGGGTTCAGGGGGTTTATATATAGAATAATAGATTCCTGGGCTTGTGTTACAGACTGGAATCTAATCGAGGGGTTCAGGGGGTTTATATGTAGAATAATTGATTAGCGGGATTGAGTTACAGACTGGAATCTAATCGAGGGCTTCAGGGGGTTTATATGTAGAATCATTGATTCGCGGGATTGAGTTACAGGCTGGAATCTAATCGAGGGGTTCAGGTGGTTTATATGTAGAATAATTGATTCCCAGCCTTGTGTTACAGACTGGAATCTAATCGAGGGGTTCAGGGGATTTATATGTAGAATAATTGATTCGCGGGATTGAGTTACAGACTGGAATCTAATCGAGGGGTTCAGGGGGTTTATATGTAGAACAATTGATTCCCGGGAGTGAGTTAGACTGGAATCAAATCGTAGGTTTTGTGGTTGTTTATATATAGGAAAACAGATACCCGGGAGTGATTTTCAGGCTGGAATCTAATTGAGGTGTTCGTGGTGGTTTATATATAGAATAACAGATACCTGCGAGTGAGTTACAGACTGGAATCTAATCGAGGGGGTCGGGGTGGTTTATATATAGAATAACAGATACCCGGGAGTGAGTTACAGACTGGAATCTCATTGAGGGGTTCGGGGGATTTATATATAGAATAACAGATACCCGGGTGTGATTTACAGACTGGAATCAAATCGAGGGGTTTGGGGTGGTTTATATATAGAATAAGAGACACCCGGGAGTGAGTTACAGACTGGAATCTAAAAGAGGGGTTTGGGGTGGTTTTTACATAGAATAACAGATACCCGGGAGTGAGTTACAGAACAGAATCTAATGGAGGGATTTGGAATGGTTTATACATAGAATAACACAAAGGGAGTGAGTTACAGAGTGGAATCTCATCGAGGGGTTCGGGGGTTTATATATAGAATAACAGTTACCCGGGAGTGAGTTACAGACTGGAATCTCATCGAGGGTTTCGGGGTGTTTATACATAGAATAACAGTACCCGGGACTGAGTTACAGACTGGAATCAAATCGAGGGGTTCGGGGTGGATTATATATAGAATCATAGATACCCGAGAGTATGTTAAAGATTGGAATCTAATCGAGGGGTTTGGGGAGTGTATATATAGAATAACAGATTCCCTGCAGTGAGTTACAGACTGGAATCTAATCGAGGTGTTCAGGGGGTTTATATGTAGAATAATTGATTCCCGGGAGTGAGTTACAGACTGGAATCTAATCGAGGGGTTTAGGGGTTTTAAATATAGAATCACAGATAACCAAGAGTGAGTTAGACTGGAATCAAATCGTAGGTTTTGTGGTGGTTTATATATAGGATAACAGATACCCGGGAGTGATTTTCAGGCTGGAATCTAATTGAGGTGTTCGTGGTGGTTTATATATAGAACAACAGATACCCGCGAGTGAGTTACAGACTGGAATATCATCGAGGGGTTCGGGGGATTTATATATAGAATAACAGATACCCGGGAATGAGTTACATACTGGAATCAAATCGAGGGGTTTGGGGAGGTTTATATAAGAATAACAGTTACCCGGGAGTGAGTTACAGACTGGAATCCAATCCAGGGGTATGGGGTGGTTTATATATAGAATAACAGACACCCGGGAGTGAGTTTCAGACTGGAATCTAATCGAGGGGTATGGGGTGGTTTACATATAGAATAAGAGACACCCAGGAGTGAGTTACAGACTGGAATCCAAAAGAGGGGGTTGGGGTGGTTTTTACATAGAATAACAGACACCCGGGAGTGAGGTGCAGACTGGAATCTAATTGAGGGGTTGGAGTGGTTTATATTTTGAATAACAGATACCCGGGAGTGAGTTACAGAACAGAATCTAATGGAGGGATTTGGGATGGTTTATACATAGAATAACATAATGGGAGTGAGTTACAGAGTGGAATCTCATCGAGGGGTTCGGGGTTTTTATATATAGAATAACAGTTTCCCGGGAGCGAGTTACAGACTGGAATCTCATCGAGGGGTTCGAGGTGGTTTATAATTATATAGAATAACAGATACCCGGGAGTGAGTTACAGACTGGAATCTCATCGAGGGGTTCGGGGCTTTTATATATAGAATAACAGTTACCCGGGAGTGAGTTACAGACTGGAATATAATCGAGGGGTTCAGAGGGTTTAAACATAGAATCATAGATACCCGAGAGTATGTTACAGACTGGAATCTAATCGAGGGGTTTGGGGTGGTGTATATATAGAACAACAGCTTCCCCGGAGTGAGTTACAGACTGGAATCTAATCGAGTGCTTCCGGGTGGTTTATATATAGAATAACAGATTCCCCGGAGTGAGTTACAGAGTAGAATCTAATCGAGTGGTTTTGGGAGGTTTATATGTAGAATAATTGATTCCCGGGATTGAGTTACAGACTGGAATCTAATCGAGGGGTTCAGGGGGTTTATATGTAGAATAATTGATACCCGGGATTGAGTTACAGACTGGAATCTAAATAAAGGGTTCAGGTTGTTTATATAGAGAATAATAGATACCCGGGATTGAGTTACAGACTGGAATCTAATCGAGGGGTTCAGGGGGTTTATATATAGAATAATAGATACCCGGGATTGAGTTACAGACTGGAATCATGAACCGTTGAAAATATCATTTTTCTTGTGATGTGCTGAAGTGCAGGTTACAGAGGCTGATTCATGGAATGGGTAGTGTGAGTTTTTAATCAGCTTTATCCCAAATATCAAATTTAATTTCTGATTGGAACTGTCTGATGTTTTCTTAGTCTTGACACAAATGGATAGGGACTCTTTGGACCCTCACTGTTTGCAGCTTTTCACCATTTATAATGTAACCTGTTCCATCCTTTTTAAAGTGGGCAGCCACACATTTGCCTATAATGAAATCCATCTTTCACTATTTCACCCATTCACATAAGGTGTACATATCTCTTTGGAATTTGAAGTGCAGGTTACAGATTGGATTGGAACTTCCTGCTTTCTGAATCATTAGCCAAGTTTCACAGAGTTAAACATCAAAACTGACATTCTGAAACAGGAGAGGGCCCCACAACTTCAATTCTGTGATTCACTGGTATCTCATGATCTGTATCTTACAATATCTCTGCCCCCTTCATGTCTCTGAAGACTTGGGAAAGTGTTTCAGACATTGGGGAACCACTTCTGTCAACCAGGATATTTCCTTTGAAGCATTTCATTGTCTCGGGACATTTACAGTAAACGGCTTCTTCAAAGGACATCATTAAAATTCAAACTTTAATCATCCAAATCGTGTTGTCCATTCAGACTCCCTGGCCCTACATCCTATTGTTTCAAAGCTAACTTACATTTCACAATGTAGGAATGTGTGAATGCAAACACTTTCTTCACACGTTTCCACAATACTAAGGCTCACACTATTCAGGGTGAAATTTTCAAGACAACATTCATCAACTGACAGATTTCCAGCTCCAGCTAATTGTAGATTTTTATTTTTAATTTTGGGATAACAGGACTGAAATTGTACGGCATCCCAGTGTGAGATTTAAACACCTGTTTATTTCAATCTTTAGCTCAGGAATTCACATTAAAACATGCAGAGAATTGAAACCTTCCTCATACAGTTGCCTGTTTGTTCCAGTGTTGGTATATTCCCTCTTTCTCTTGCGTTTTCACTTGTCTGAAGAAATTGAATTGTTGACATTGGATAATCATCCCTTTCCCATGAAAATGTAAACTCCTGGGAAACTGCAACAGACACAATCTAATGCAGTGAACAAAATCCTGCACCTTTATTCATCAATCCCATTTCCTATCTCTGTAGAAACTCCCTTCCACTGACAGATTCTGAGATCCATACTCAATCTCAAAAACCACCACAGAAAAGTGACTGCTTATTTTAAACAGTGAATCTGAACTATTTGAAGTTCTGACTCAGTCACAGAATCGCAGAAATTTTGACTCTGTGGGATGAAAATTATCAGAATAACTTTGCAACATACAGGTAACCTGTAGTGACAGGTGGATACTTGTCTGTTCAAAAGGGATTCGATAAGATGCCTCACAAAGCTTGTTACTCAGGACAAGAGCTCATACATTCCCCTAATCTCCCCCCTCAGTTCCTCTCAGGATTTGATAATTTGATCAAGTCACCCCTGATGCTACTAAATTTCAGGGAATACAACCCGAGTTTGTGCAATCTCACTTTGCAATTTAACCCTTGGATTCCAGGTCTCATTCTGGCAAAGATGTGATGCACTCAAACTGTCTAAACTGTCCCTGGAGTGTCGGATTAACCCAGGTCACTCACATATACCCAGGTCAGGTTCAAGACTCACCTGTCTCACTCAAGAGGTTCCTGTGTCACTGGCCTTACTGTAGTCGGATGCCGCGTTGGGAGCAGGACAGGTAGACGGGATTAGGATGACTGCTCATGTGGAGGGTAAACAAGACGAATCTATCAGAGAATCAGAACAGACCAGGGAGAATCAAACAAGTAAACTGATGTTCAATTTATTAGGCCTGATTTGTGGATTGTTGTTGTTTTGGGCGAGTATGTTGCCAACAAACACTCCCAGAGATGATGCAGCAGGGGCTAGATACAGAGTAAAGCTCCCTCGATACTGTACCAATGAAACACTCCCAGGACAGGTACAGCACGGAGTTAGATACAGAGTAAAGCTCCCTCGATAATGTACCAATCAAACACTCCCTGGACAGGAACAGGACAGGGTTAGATACAGAGTAAAACTCCCTCTATACTCTCCCCATCAAACACTCCCAGGACTGGTACAGCACGGGGTTAAATACACAGTAAAGCTCCCCCTACACTTTGGACATCATACACTCCCAGGGCAGGTACACCACGGGGTTAGATACAGAATAAAATTCCCTCTACACTGTCTACATCAAACACTCCCAGGACTGGTACAGCTCAGGGTTAGATACAGAAAAAAGCTCCCTCTATACTGTCCCAATCGAACACTACCAGTACAGGTACAGCACGGGGTTAGATACAGAGTAAAGCTCCCTCTACACTGTCTACATCAAACACTCCCAGGACTGGTACAGCTCAGGGTTAGATACAGAGTAAAGCTCCCTCTATACTGTCCCCATCGTACACTCCCAGGTCTGGTACAGCACGGGTTTAGATACAGACTATAGCTCCCCCTACACTGTGCCCATCATACACTCCCAGGGCAGGTACAGTACGGGGTAAGATGCAGAGTAAATCTCCCCCTACACTGTGCCCATCATACACTCCCAGGGCAGGTACAGCACGGGGTTAGATACAGAGTAAAGCTCCCGCTAACCTGTCCCCATCAAACAGTCCCAGGACTGGTACTGCCCGGGGTAAGATACAGATTAAAGCTCCCTCTACACTGTCCCCATGAAGCACTCCCAGGGCAGGTACAGGACAGGGTTATATACAGAGTAAAGCTCTCTCTAAACTGTCCCCATCAAACCCTCCCAGGACAGGTACAGCACGGGGTTAAATACAGAGTAACGCTCCCTCTACACTGTCCCCATCAATCACTCCCAGGGCAGGTACAGCACGGTGTTAGACACAGAGTATATCTCCCTCTACACCGTCCCCATCAAACACTACCAGGACAGGTACAGCACAGGTTTAGATACAGAGTAAAGGTCCCTCTGCAATGTCCCCGTCAAACACTCCCTGGACAGGAACAGAACAGGGTTATATACAGAGCAAAGCTCCCTCGATACTGTCCTCATCAAACACTCCCAGGACAGGAACAGGACAGTGTTAGATAGAGTAAAGCTTCCTCTACACTTTCCCCATCAAACACTCCCAGGGCAGGAAAAGCACTGGGTTAGATACAGAGTAAAGCTCCCTCTACACTGTCTCAATCAAACACTCCCATGTCCGGTAGAGCACAGGGTTAGATACAGTGTAAACCTCCCTCTATACTCTCCCCATCAAACACTCCCTGGACTGGTACAGCACGGGGTTAGATACAGAGTAAAGCTCCCCCTACACTGTGCCCAACATACACTCCCAGGGCAGGTACAGCACGGGGTTAGATACAGAGTAAATTTCCCTCTAAGCTGTCCCCATCAAACACTCCCAGGACAGGTACAGCACGGGGTTAGATACAGAGTAAAGCTCCCTCGTTACTGTCCCCATCAAACACTCCAAGGATAGGTACAGCAAAAGGGTTAGATACAGAGTAAAGCTCCCTCTACACTGTGCCCATCAAACACTCCCAGAGCACGTACAGCATGGGGTTAGATATAGAGTAAAGCTCCCTCTACACTGTGTTCATCAAACACTCCCAGGATAGGTAAAGCACTGGGTTAGAATTAGAGTAAAGCTCCCTCTACACTGTTCCCATTAAACACTCCCAGAACAGGGTTAGATACAGAGTTAAGCTCCCTCTATACTGTCCCCATCAAACACTCCCAGGACAGGAACAGGACAGGGTTAGATACAGACTAAAGCTACCTCTACACTTTCCCCGTCAAACACTCCCAGGGCAGGTAAAGCACTGTTTTAGATACAGAGTAAAGCTCCCTCGAAACTGTCCCCATCAAACACTCCCTGGACAGGTACAGCACGGGGTTAGGTACAGAGTAAAGCTCCCTCGATACTGTCCCCATCAAACACTCCCAGGACAGGTACAGCATGGGGTTTGATACAGAGTAAAGCTCCCTCAACACTTGAGTTATGCTGTTAAAAAGCCTCATTCTCCTTTGAATTAGATTTCAAAATAAATACAGTGTTCAAATTAAAAGTTCATCAGCTGGAGAAAATGGAAAAGCTCCAATTATTTTTCAATGTGCCTGGGTATAAACAACATTGTCCTGTCATATCGTTTATCCATGGAATCTAATCGAGGGATTTTGGGGATTTATATACAGAACAACATACCCGGGAGTGAGTTACAGACTGGAATCTAATTGAGGGGTTCGGGGTAGTTTATGTATATAATAACAGATACCCGGGAGTGAGTTACAGACTGGAATATAATCGAGGGGTTCGGGGTGGATTATATACAGATTAACAGATAACCGGGACTGAGTTACAGACTGGAATCTAATCAAGGGGTTCGCGGTGGTTTATATACAGAATAACAGGTACCCGGGAGTGAGTTACAGACTGGAATCTCATCGAGAGTTTCGGGGGGTTTATACATAGAATAACAGTTACCCGGGTGTGAGCTACAGTCTGGAATCAAATCGAGCGTTTTGGGGTGGTTTATATATAGAACAACAGACACCCGGGAGTGAGTTACAGACTGGAATCTAAAATTGGGCATTGGGGTGGATTATATATTGAATAACGGATACCCGGGAGTAAGTTACAGAACAGAATCTAATGGAGGGATTTGGAATGGTTTATACATAGAATAACACAACGGGAGTGAGTTACAGAGTGGAATCTAATCGAGGGGTTCAGGGGGTTTATATATAGAATAACAGATACCCGGGAATGAGTTACAGACTGGAATCTAATCAAGGGGTTCGGGCTGGTTTATATATAGAATAACAGATTCCCGGGAGTGAGGTACAGACTGGAATCTAATCGAGGGGTTCAGGGTGTTTATACATAGAATAATAGATACCCGGGATTGAGTAACAGACTGGAATCTAATCGAGGGGTTTGGGGTTTTATATATAGAATAATAGATACCCGCGATTGAGTAACAGGCTGGAATCTAATCGAGGAGGCCAGTCAGACCATCAAACTACTTTCGACACTCTGCAAGGAAAGTTTCACTGGTCTCACTCGTCCGTCCTTTCCCCGAAACCCTGAAAATATTTTCCCTTCAGATTCACACCCAAAATTTGCTGAAAAGGGAAATTGGGGATGGTGGGGAGAGGGGGAGGCTGATGGAGTGAGAGAGAGAGTGAGAGAGAGAGAGAGGCAGAGAGATGGTGAGAGAGAGACAGATTGAGATAGAGAAAGAGAGACAAAACTCGTGAAGAGAGAGAGAGATACAGGGCGAGATAGAGAGAGGGGCAGGGTGTTGTAGTGAGAGATAGACAGTGAAAAGCGAGGCGAGAAAGAGAGCGATGGAGAAAGAGACAGGCGTGAGAGAGAACGAATGTGACAGAGAGACAGTGGCAGAGCGAGGGAGAGAGAGAGCGACAGAGAGAGGTGGTGACAGGGATAGAGACGGGGCGATAGAGAGAGGGTCAGAGAATGACAGAGATAGAGTGAGAGACAGAGAGAGAGGGTGAAGGGCAGAGAGATGGGGTGAGAGAGAGAGGGAAATAGTGACAGTGAGATGGGGTGAGAAAGAAAGAGAGAGGGCGCGAGATAGAGAGGGAAATAGTGAGAGTGAGATGGGGTGAGAAAGAAAGAGAGAGAGGGCGAGAGAGAGGGTCAGAGAATGACAGAGAGATGAAATGATAGACAGAGAGGGTGAAGGGGAGAGAGATGGGGAGAGAGAGAGGGAGATAGCGACAATGAGATGGGCTGAGGGAGAAATAGAGAGAGGGCGAGGGAGAGAGATAGAGAGAGGCGATTGAGTGAATGAAAAATGGGTGGGGTGAGGGAGAGGCAGAGAGATGGGAGTGAGTGTCCGAAATAGCGATGGGATGAGAGAGATCCTCAGAGAGACGAGTCGAGGGAAGGACAAAGCGGTAGGGAGAGAGAGACCTGATGAAATGGAGCGAGAACCATTCTCAATATTTAAAATGGAGGCAGATAACTTCTCCACCGTTAAAACGGAGGGAGTTCCCTTTTCAATCTTTAAAATGGAGGGAGATATCTGTGTCTCTGTCACGTTGAAAGTACTAATTTTCCATTCGTGAGGAGTCAAATCTGTCCTAAATGTCCCATTCCTGTGGGGACATAAAATGGCCACTGGGAACAAACCTAACATGTCTGCCTGGTGTTTGTAGACTAGATTCTCAGAGGAAGAGAGACAGGGAGAGAAGACACTGATCGAGTGAATGAGAAATAGAGACTCTCAGACCAAGTGGGTGACTGAGAGCCAGACAGTGAATAAAGGATATTGGTCATAGCACATGGAAAGAGCAAGAGGCCATTTAACCCTCCAACCCTGTTCCGACATTCAATGAGATCCTGGTTTTTATGTGTGTGTGCCTGCGTCTATGAAAAAGTAAATATCTGTGCAAGTGTGTGCGTGTTTTTGTGTGTACATGAGAGAGAGAGAATGTATATATGTGTGTGTGTGTGAGAGAGCGTGTATGTGTGTGAGTTGGTGTGTGTGTGTGTGTTTGTGTGTGAGGAAGAATATATGTGTGTGTGAGATTGTGTGTGTTTGCGTGTATGAGAATGAATAGATCTACGAGTCTGTGTGTGAATCGGTGAGATAGAGAATCAGTGTCTGTGTGAGAGAGGATGTGTGTGCGTTTGAGAATACATCTGTGTGATTGTGACTATGTCTGTGTGAGCATGTGTATGAGAAAGAATATGTCTTTGTGAGTGTGTGAGAGAGAGTGTGTGTCTATGAGGAATAATATATCTGTGTAGCGTGAGTGTGAGAGAGAATGTGTGTGTGTATGTATGTGTGAAATAGAGAATATATGTGCGTGAGTGTGTCTGTGTGTGAGAGGATGTGTGTGTGTGTCTGCGTTTATGAGAAAGAATATATCTGTGCAATTGTGTGTTTGTGTGTTTGAGAGCGTTTGTGTCCAAATTGAAATGTAGTGGATTCCTTCCACATCATTAAAATGGAGGGGGATCCCTTCCCCATTTTAAATTGTACGGAGATCCCTTCTGTATATTTTAAATGGAGGGCGACACCTCCTACATCTTAAAAATAGAGTGAGGTCCCTTTTCCATCTTTAAAATGTTGGTAGATCCCTTCTCCGTCATTAAAATGGAGGGAGATGTTTTCTCAATCTTTAAAATTGAGGTAGATCCCTTCTCCGTCTTTAAAATGCAGGGATATCTCTGTCATAGAGTCACAGAGGTCAACAGCACAGAAAAAGGCCTTTTGGCCCATCAAGTCTGTGCCGATCGAACAAGAACCTAACAATTCTAATCCTATTTTACAGCACTAGGCCCACAGCCTTCTATGCCAAGGCATCGCAAGTGCACATCCAAATATTCTTAAATGTTATGAGGGTTTCTGCCTCTAACCCCCTTTCAGGCAGTGAGTTCCAGATTCCCACCACCCTCTGGGTGAAAAAATCCTTCCCTACTTCCCCTCTAACCCTCCTGCCCCCTGCCTTAAATCTATGCTCCGTGGTTATTGTTCCCTCCACCAAGGGGAAAAGTTCCTTCCTCTCTACCCTATCAATGCCCCTCATTATTTTATTCACCTCAATCATGTCCTTCCTCAATCTCCTCTGCTCATGGGAAAATAATCCAAGTCTATCCTATCTCTCCTCATATCTTACATTCTCCAGCCCAGGCAACATCCTGGTAAATCTCCTCTGCTCTCTCTCTAGTGCAATCACATCCTTCCTACAATGCGGACTCCAGAACTACACGCAATACTCTAGCTGTGGCCTAACCAGCGTTTTATGCAGTTCCAGCATGACTTCCCTGCTCTTATATTCTATGTCTCGGCTAATAAAGGAAAGTATCTCATATGCCTTCTTAAACACCTTATTTACCTGTCCCACTACCTTAAGGGACCAGTGGACATACACACCAAGGTCTCTCTAATGCGCATTAGATCCCAGGGTCCTACCATTCATCATATATTCCTGTGCCTTGTGTGTCCTGCCCAAGTGCATCACCTCACACTTATCCGGATTAAAGTCCTTGAACCACTGACCAGTCCGTCTATATCCGCCTGTAATCTAAGGCTCTCCTCCTCACTATTTACCACACCACCAATTATCGTGTCATCCACAAACTTGCTGATCAACCCTCCTACATTGAAGTCTAAATTGTTTATACGTACCACACACAGCAAGGGACCCAACACCGACCCCAGGGGAACCCCACTGGACACAGGGATTCAGTCACAAAAACACCCCTTGACCATCACCCTCTGCTTCCTGCCACTCAGCCAATTCTGGATCCAAATTGAAAAATTGCCTTGGATCCCATGGGATCTTACCTTCGCTTTCGTTCTCCCTTGTGGGACCTTACCAAAAGCCTTGCTTATGTCCCACTAGGCTACGTCTTCTCCATCTTTAAAGTGGAGGAAGATCCATTCCCGTCTTTAAAATGGAGGGAGATCCATTGCCCAACTTGTGATGTGGAGGTGCTGGAACCTACAATGGAGGAAAGAGTGAAGCTTATTCGAGAATGAAATGTTAACCTGCGTGTGTAACACAGAAAGTTTACAACACAGAAGGAGGACATTCAGCCCATCAATCTACTTTCGACACTCTGCAAGGAAAATTTCACTGGTCTCACTCGTCTGCCCTTTCCCCAAAATTATTATAATTGTTATTGAAGGTTGTTGCTCAGAAGCCAATGAAGACAAGGACAAGGCCAATTGTGTGAGGCATTTCGCATCATCTCTGACCTTATGAGGAAAGGATTCTGATTTTCTTATTAGGAAAGGTTGGACAGGCTGGGCTTGTATCCATTGGAGTTTAGAATTTGGAGAGGTGATCTTAGTGAAAGATGTAAGTTACTGAGGGGTCTTAACAGGGTGGATGTGGAGAAGATGTTTCCCCTTGTGGGAGAGTTTGGAACTAGGGGCGAAGTTTAAAACTATTTTCAAACAATTTAAAAAATGGATGCTAAGCTCCAATTCACACTCAGTGATGCAGTCTATAAAAAAAGGGAATTATTTAAAAAGATCTGAAAATGTCTACAAAACACAGCACACCTTAAATGAAGCTGATTCCAACATCAAACACAGAAGGAGTGTAAATCTCAATTCCATCCCACGTAATCACACTGCCCCGGGAATCATATCCTTCCTATAGTGTGGCTCCCAGGACTGTACACAATACTCCATCTGAGGTCTAACTAGCGTCTTATATAAATTCAGCATAACCTCCCTGCTCTTGTACTCTAAGCCCCTATTAGTAAAGCCCAGGATACAATCTGCTTTATGAACCACTCGCTCAACCTGTCCTGCCACCTTCAATGAAATATGCACATCTTCACCCAGGTCTTTCTGCTCCTGCACCCCCTTCAAAATTACACCCCTAATTTTGTTTTTCATGTCCATGTTTCTCCTACCAAAATGCATCACATCAAACGTCTCCACATTGAACATCATTGGCCACCTATCTGCCCACTCTCCCAACTTGTAAATGTCCTTTTGATGCTCTACACTGTCCCCCTCTCTGTTTATCATTCTCCCAAGTTTTGTGCCATCCACAAACTCTGAAATGGTCCCCTGCACACCAATATCTCAATCATTTATATACAGCAGGGAAATCCAGGGTTCCAATACTGACCCCTGGGGAACTCCACTACAATCCTACATCCAGCCGGAAAAATTCCCATGAACCATTACTCTCTGTTTTCCTGGGAGAGAAAGAGAGAGAGAGAGATAGACGGAGAGATAGATTGGATGAAAGAGGTACAGAGATAGAAAGAGAGCAACAGAGAGACAAGGCGAAAGGGAGAGATATGGCAGCGACAGAGAGAGTAGCAGAGCAACAGAGATAAGTACTGAGTGAGAGAGAGAGAGAAAGACGGAACGACAGATAGAGAGACAGAGCGGCAGAGAGACAGGGTGAGAGGGAAAGAGAGCTGGGTAAGCGAGTGAAATAGAGAGGGGAGATCGAGCGAAAGAAAAAGGGATGAGTTGAGAGAGAGAGATGAAGAGAGGGGAGCGAGTGTAAGGTAAAGATATGGGGTGAGAGAGAGAAACAGAGAAATGTATAGAGTGGCAGAGAGATGGGGTGGGAGAGGGAGAGAAGGAATGAGATAGGATGAGAGAAAGAGAAAGTGTAGGCGGAATCTGAAAATGTTCAAAAATTTGTTAACATTATTGAGTGTAAAGGACAATATCCTGTGAGACATCCCTTCTCCATCTTTAAATTAGAGGGAGAGCCTTTAACCAACTTTAAAATGGGGGGGACCCCTTCCGCAACTTGTGATGTGGAAGTGCTGGAATCTAATCGAGGGGTTCGGGGTGGTTTATATATAGAATAACATACCCGGGAGTGAGTTACAGACTGGAATCTAATCGAGGGGTTCGGGGTGGTTTAAAATAGAATAACAGATACCCGGGAGTGAGTTACAGACTGGAATCTAATTGAGGGGTTCGGGGTGGTTTAAAATAGAATAACATACCCGGGAGTGAGTTACAGACTGGAATCTAATCGAGGGGTTCGGGGTGGTTTATATATAGAATAACATACCCGGGAGTGAGTTACAGACTGGAATCTAATCGAGGGGTTCGGGGTGGTTTATATGTAGAATAACATACCCGGGAGTGAGTTAAAGACTGGAATCTAATCGAGGGGTTCAGCGGGTTGAAATATAGAATAACAGATACCCAGAAGTGAGTTACAGACTGGAATCTAATCGAGGGGTTCGGGGTGGTATATATACAGAATAACAGATACCTGGGAGTGAGTTACAGACTGGAATCTAATCGAGGGGTTCCGGGGGTTTATATATAGAATAACAGATACCCGGGAGTGAGTTACAGACTGGAATCTAATCGAGGGGTTAGGGGTGGTTTATATATAGAATAACAGATACCCGGGAGTATGTTACAGACTGGAATCTAATCGAGGGGTTCGGGGTGGTTTATATATAGAATAACAGATACCCGGGAGTGAGTTACAGACTAGATTCTAATTGAGTAGAGTGGGGTGTATTTATATAGGCTAACAGATACCCGGGAGTGAGTTACAGATTAGAATCTAATAGACGTTTTCGGGATGGTTTAAATATAGATAATCAGATAGGTGAGAATGAGTTACAGACTGGAATCTAATCGAGGTGTTCAGGGGGTTTAAATATAGAATCACAGATAACCAAGAGTGAGTATGACTGGAATCAAATCGAAGGTTTTGTGGTGGTTTATATATAGAATAACAGATACCCGGGAGTGAGTTACAGACTGGAATCAAATCGAGGTGTTCGAGGTGGTTTATATATAGAATAACAGAGACCCGCGAGTGAGTTACAGACTGGAATCTAATAGAGGTGTTTGGTGGGTTTATATATAGAATCACTGATGGAGGAGAGTGAGTTACAAGCTGAAATCTAATCGAGAGATTCGGGGTTTAATTTATACAATCACAGATGCCCGAGATTGAGTTACAGACTGGAATCTAATTGAGGGGTTTGAGGGTTTTATAGATACAATCACAGATTCCCGAGATGAAGTTACAGACTGGAATCAATTCGAGAGGTTTGGGGGATTTATATATAGAATAACAGATACCCGGGAGTGAGTTAGAAAATGGAATCTAATCGAGGGGTTCGGGGTTGTTTATATATAGAATAACAGATACCCGGGAATGAGTTACAGACTGGAATCTAATCGCGGGGTTCGGGGTGGATTATATATGGAATAGCAGATACCCGGGATTGAGTTATAGGCTGGATTCTAATCGAGGGGTTCGGTGGGTTCATATTTAGTATATCAGAAACCCGGCAGTGAGTTACAGACTGGAATCTTATCGAGGGGTTCGGGGGGTTTATATATAGAATAATAGATACCTGGGAGTGAGTTACAGACTGGAATCTAATCGAGGGATTCAGGGTGGATTATATATAGAATAACATACCCGTGAGTGAGTTACAGACTGGAATCTAATCGTGGGGTTCAGGGGGTTTATATATAGAATAACAGATACCCGGGAGTGAGTTACAGACTGGAATCTAATCAAGGGGTTCGGGGTGGATTATATACAGAATAATAGATACCCAGGAGTGAGTTACAGACTGGAATCTAATCGTGGGTTTCAGGGGGTTTATTTATATAGTAACAGATACCCGGGAGTGAGTTACAGACTGGAATCTAATCAAGGGGTTCGGGGTGGTTTATATATAGAATAACAGATACCCGGGAGTGAGTTACAGACTGGAATCTAATCAAGGGGTTCGGGGTGGTTTATATATAGAATAACAGATTCCCGGGAGTGAGTTACAGGCTGGAATCTAATCGAGGGGTTCAGGGGCTTTATATATGGAATAACAGATAACCGGGAGTGAGTTACAGACTGGAATCTAATCGAGGGGTTCGGGGTGGATTATATACAGAATAACAGATACCTGGGAGTGAGTTACAGGCTGGAATCTAATCGAGGGGTTCGGGGTGGTTTATATATAGAATAACATATACCCGGGAGGGAGTTACAGACTGGAATCTAATCGAGGGGTTCGGGGTGGTTTATATATAGAATAACAGATTCCCGGGATTGAGTTACAGGCTGGAATCTAATCGAAGGGTTCGTTGGGTTCATATTTAGTATAACAGATACCCGGGAGTGAGTTACAGACTTGAATCTAATCGAGGGGTTCAGGGGGTTTATATATAGAATAATAGATATCCGCGATTGAGTTACAGACTGGAATCTAATCGAGGGGTTCAGGGGATTTATATATAGAATAACAGATACCTCCGATTGAGTAATAGACTGGTATCTAATCGAAGAGGCCATTCAGCCCATCAAACTACTTTCGACACTCTGCAAGGAAAGTTTCACTGGTCTGACTCGTCCGCCCTTTCCCCGAAACCCTGAGAATATTTTCCCTTCAGCTTCACACCCAAAATTTGCTGAAAAGGGAAATTGAGGATGGTGGGGAGAGGGGGAGGCTGATGGAGTGAGAGAGAGAGTGAGAGAGAGAGAGAGGCAGAGAGATGGTGAGAGAGAGACAGATTGAGATAGAGAAAGAGAGACAAAACTCGCCAAGAGAGATAGAGAGACAGGGCGAGATAGAGAGAGGGGCAGGGTGTTGTAGTGAGAGAGAGACAGTGAAAGGCGAGGCGAGAAAGAGAGCGATGGAGAAAGAGACAGGCGTGGGAGAGAACGAATGTGACAGAGAGTCAGTGGCAGAGCGAGGGAGAGAGAGCGACAGAGAGAGGTGGTGATAGGGATAGAGACGGGGCGATAGAGAGAGGGTCAGAGAATGACAGAGATAGAATGAGAGACAGAGAGAGAGGGTGAAGGGCAGAGAGATGGGGTGAGAGAGAGAGGGAAATAGTTACAGTGAGATGGGGTGAGAAAGAAAGAGAGAGAGCGCGAGAGAGAGAGAGAGATGGAATTAGTGAGAGTGAGATGGGGTGAGAGAGAGAGGGTGAAGGGCAGAGAGATGGGGTGAGAGAGAGAGGGAAATAGTTACAGTGAGATGGGGTGAGAAAGAAAGAGAGAGAGCGCGAGAGAGAGAGAGAGAGAGAGAGAGAGGGAAATAGTGAGAGTGAAATGGGGTGAGAAAGAAAGAGAGATAGGATGAGAGAGAGAGAGTGAGGGAAATAGTGAGTGAGATGGGGTGAGAAAGAAAGAGAGAGAGCGCGAGAGAGAGAGAGAGCGGGAAATAGTGAGAGTGAGATGGGGTGAGAAAGAAAGAGAGATAGGATGAGAGAGAGAGAGTGAGGGAAATAGTGAGTGAGATGGGGTGAGAAAGAAAGAGAGAGAGCGCGAGAGAGAGAGAGAGCGGGAAATAGTGAGAGTGAGATGGGGTGAGAAAGAAAGAGAGAGAGGGCGAGAGAGAGAGGGTCAGAGAATGACAGTGAGATAAAATGAAAGACAGAGAGGGTGAAGGGGAGAGAGATGGGGCGAGAGAGAGGGAGATAGCGACAATGAGATGGGCTGAGGGAGAAAGAGAGAGAGGGCGAGAAAGAGAGATAGAGAGAGGCGATTGAATGAAAGAAAAATGGGTGGGGTGAGGGAGAGGCAGAGAGAGGGGAGTGAGTGTCCGAAATAGCGATGGGATGAGAGAGATCCTCAGAGAGACGAGTCGAGGGAAGGAAAAAGCGGAAGGGAGAGAGAGACCTGACGAAATGGGGCGAGAACCATTCTCAATATTTAAAATGGAGGCAGATAACTTCTCCACCGTTAAAACGGAGGGAGTTCCCTTTTCCGTCTTTAAAATGGAGGGAGATATCTGTGTCTCTGTCACGTTGAAAGTACTAATTTTCCATTCGTGAGGAGTCAAATCTGTCCTAAATGTCCCATTCCTGTGGGGACATAAAATGGCCACTGGGAACAAACCTGAAATGTCTGCCTGGTGTTTGTAGACTAGATTCTCAGAGGAAGAGAGACAGGGAGAGAAGACACAGATCGAGTGAATGAGAAATAGAGACTCTCAGACCAAATGGGTGACTGAGAGCCAGACAGTGAATAAAGGATATTGGTCATAGCACATGGAAAGAGCAAGAGGCCATTTAACCCTCCAACCCTGTTCTGACATTCAATGAGATCCTGGCTGATCTGTGATTGAAGCCCTTGGTCTCATATCTCTGCAGCGTGTTAGCTAACAGAAATCTATCAGCCTCAGTTTTAAACATGGACTAGTGGCTCAGCATCAATTTCCGTTCATGTGAGAGAGATCCAAACTAATACCACACTTGGCGTTTTAAAGTGTTTCTTAGATTCTCTCCTGAAATTCTAAAATTCTAAACATAGTTGAAAAACCATGACCCCAAGGCCCAGACTCCCCAAACCAGCGGGAATAGTTACTCTTTTTCAAACCTCCACTTGCATTATTATCCTGAAATATTGCATCAAATCACCCCCTCACCTAAATTCCAGTGTAAAGCTTCATCCACACTGTTCAACAAACACACACAAACCATATACAGTATGGGGTTCGATAGAGAGTAACATTCCCTCTGCTCTGTCCCATCAAACAGGCCCAGGGAAGGGGCAGCACAGGGTTAGATACCAAGTAAAGATAGGGCCTATTGAGTGATAAACAGAGTTTCTCCATCTTTAAAATGGAGGGAGATATCTGTGTCTCTGTCACGTTGAAAGGACTAATTTACCAATTGTCAGGAGTCAACTCTGTCATAAATGTCCCAGTGCTGTGGGCACATAAAATGGCCACTGTGAACAAACCTAAAATGGCTGCCTGGAGTTTGGGGATTTTTCTTACAGAATCTGAGAGAGGGAGAGAGAGAGAGAGAGAGAGAGCAGATGCGGAATGAGGGAATGTTAAAGAGAGAGACACAGAGTGAGAGGGGATGAACAGGCAGACGATGAAAGATTGATATCGGTCATAACATTGGGACATTTCTGACTGAGTTGAATTATGGCAAACTAGTGGCATTCTATCCTATTATCTTAAATTGTTAATAAATACTGAGAAACAGACACAGACACGGGCTTTGCAGCAGCAGAAAGAATGTGAATCATTCCATCCCGGGGGTTTTTACTTCCAGATTCAGTTTTAGAAAATTCAGAATTCAAATTCACAGCAGCAAAGTGTGGGAGTGAACGCCCGGATCCTTCAATATTCCAGGGAATACACGTGGAATTTATGTCTCCATACCTGTGTCTCTGTCACGTTTAAAATATTAATGTTACATGAGTCAACTCTGTCCTAAGTGTCCCATTGCTGTGGGGACATAAAATGGCCACTGTGAACAAACCTAAAATGGCTGCCTGGTGTTTGTAGTCTAGATTCTCAGAGGAAGAGAGACAGGGAGAGAGGGAAAGAGAGCTGGGTAAGCGAGTGAGATAGAGAGAGGAGATCAAGCGATAAAAAAGGGATGAGGTGAGAGAGAGAGATGAAGAGAGGGGAGCGAGTGTAGGGTAAAGATATGGGGTGAGAGAGAGAAACAGAGAAATATATAGGGTGGCAGAGAGATGGGGTGGGAGAGGGAGAGAAGGAACGAGACAGGGTAAGAGAAAGAGAAAGTGTAGGGGGAAACTGAAAATGTTCAAAAATTTGTTAACATTATTGTGTAAAGAACAATATCCTGTGAGACATCCCTTCTCCATCTTTAAATTAGAGGGAGAGCCTTTAACCAACTTTAAAATGGGGGGGACCCCTTCCTCAATTTGTGATGTGGAAGTGCTGGAATCTAATAGAGGGGTTCGGGGTGGTTTATATATAGAAAAACATACCCGGGAGTGAGTTGCAGACTGGAATCTAATCGAGGGGTTCGGGTTGGTTTATATATAGAATAACAGATACTCGGGAGTGAGTTACAGACTGGAATCTAATCGAGGGGTTCGGGGTGGTTTATATACAGAATAACAAATACCAGGGAGTGACTTACAGACTGGAATCTAATCGAGGGGTTCGAGTTGGTTTATATATAGAATAACAGATGCCCGGGAGTGAGTTACAGACTGGAATCTAATCGAGGGGTTTGGGGTGTTTAATATATAGAATAACAGATGCCCGGGAGTGAGTTACAGACTGGAATCTAATCGAGGGGTCCGGGGTGGATTATATATAGAATACCAGATACCCGGGAGTGAGTTACAGGCTGGAATCTAATCGAGGGGTTCAGGGGGTTTATATATAGAATAACAGATATCCGGGAGTGAGTTACAGACTGGAATCAAATCGAGGGGTTCAGGGGGTTTATATATAGAATAACAGATATCCGGAAGTGAGTTACCGACTGGAATCTAATCGAAGAGGCCATTCAGCCCATCAAACTACTTTCGACACTCTGCAAGGAAAGTTTAACTGGTCTCACTCATCCGCCCTTTCCCCGAAACCCTGAAAATATTTTCCCTTCAGCTTCACACCCAAAATTTGCTGAAAAGGGAAATTGGGGATGGTGGGGAGAGGGGGAGGCTGATGGAGTGAGAGAGAGAGAGAGGCAGAGAGATGGTGAGAGAGAGACAGATTGAGATAGAGAGAGAGAGACAAAACTCGCCGAGAGAGAGAGAGAGACAGGGTGAGCAAGAGAGAGGGGCAGGGTGTTGTAGTGAGAGAGAGACAGTGAAAGGCGAGGCGAGAAAGAGAGCGATGGAGAAAGAGACAGGCTTATCTTAAACAGTTAATAAATACTGAGAAACAGACACAGACACGGGCTTTGTAGAAGCAGAATGAATGTGAATCATTCCATCCCGGGGGTTTTTACTTCCAGATTCAGTAATAGAAAATTCAGAATTCAAATTCACAGCTGCAAGGTGTGGGACTGAACGCCCAGATCCTTCAATATTCTAGGGAATACACAGGGAATTCATGTCTCCATACCTGTGTCTCTGTCACGTTTAAAATATTAATGTTACATGAGAGAGGGGTCAACTCTGTCCTAAATGTCCCATTGCTGTGGGGACATAAAATGGCCACTGTGAACAAACCTAAAATGGCTGCCTGGTGTTTGTAGACTAGATTCTCAGAGGAAGAGAGACAGGGAGAGAAGACACAGATCGAGTGAATGAGAAATAGAGACTCTCAGACCAAGTGGGTGACTGAGAGCCAGACAGTGAATAAAGGATATTGGTCATAGCACATGGAAAGAGCAAGAGGCCATTTAACCCTCCAACCCTGTTCCGACATTCAATGAGATCCTGGCTGATCTGTGACTGAACCCCTTGGTCTCATATCTCTGCAGCGTGTTAGCTAACAGAAATCTATCAGCCTCAGTTTTAAACATGGACTAGTGGCTCAGCATCAATTTCCGTTCATGTGAGAGAGATCCAAACTAATACCACACTTGGTGTTTTAAAATGTTTCTTAGTTTCCCTCCTGAAATTCTAAAATTCTAAACATAGTTGAAAAACCATGACCCCAAGGCCCAGACTCCCCAAACCGGCGGGAATGGTTAGTCTTTTTCAAACCTCTACTTGCATTATTATCCTGAAATATTTCATCAAATCACCCCCTCACCTATATTCCAGTGTAAAGCTTCATCCACACTGTTCAACAAACACACCCAAACCAAATACAGTATGGGGTTCGATAGAGAGTAACATTCCTTCTGCTCTGTCCCATCCAACAGGCCCAGGGAAGGGGCAGCACAGGGTTAGATACCAAGTAAAGATAGGGCCTATTGAGTGATAAACAGAGTTTCTCCATCTTTAAAATGGAGGGAGATATCTGTGTCTCTGTCACGTTGAAAGGACTAATTTACCATTCGTGAGGAGTCAACTCTGTCATAAATGTCCCAGTGCTGTGGGCACATAAAATGGCCACTGTGAACAAACCTAAAATGGCTGCCTGGAGTTTGGGGATTTTTCTTACAGAATCTGAGAGAGGGAGAGAGAGAGAGAGAGAGCAGATGCGGAATGAGGGAATGTTAAAGAGAGAGACACAGAGTGAGAGGGGATGAACAGGCAGACGATGAAATATTGATATCGGTCATAACATTGGGACATTTCTGACTGAGTTGAATTATGGCAAACTAGTGGCATTCTATCCTATTATCTTAAATTGTTAATAAATACTGAGAAACAGACACAGACATGGGCTTTGCAGCAGCAGAAAGAATGTGAATCATTCTATCCCGGGGGTTT
Organism: Cetorhinus maximus; assembly: GCF_964194155.1. Taxonomy (NCBI): domain Eukaryota; kingdom Metazoa; phylum Chordata; class Chondrichthyes; order Lamniformes; family Cetorhinidae; genus Cetorhinus; species Cetorhinus maximus. The sequence goes on from NW_027596311.1 coordinate 45,934, forward strand.
TTACTTCCAGATTCAGTTTTAGAAAATTCAGAATTCAAAATCACAGCAGCAAAGTGTGGGACTGAACGCTCGGATCCTCCACTATTCCAGGGAATACACGTGGAATTTATGTCTCCATACCTGTGTCTCTGTCACGTTTAAAATATTAATGTTACATGAGTCAACTCTGTCCTAAGTGTCCCATTGCTGTGGGGACATAAAATGGCCACTGTGAACAAACCTAAAATGGCTGCCTGGTGTTTGTAGTCTAGATTCTCAGAGGAAGAGAGACAGGGAGAGAGGGAAAGAGAGCTGGGTAAGCGAGTGAGATAGAGAGAGGAGATCAAGCGATAAAAAAGGGATGAGGTGAGAGAGAGAGATGAAGAGAGGGGAGCGAGTGTAGGGTAAAGATATGGGGTGAGAGAGAGAAACAGAGAAATATATAGGGTGGCAGAGAGATGGGGTGGGAGAGGGAGAGAAGGAACGAGACAGGGTAAGAGAAAGAGAAAGTGTAGGGGGAAACTGAAAATGTTCAAAAATTTGTTAACATTATTGTGTAAAGAACAATATCCTGTGAGACATCCCTTCTCCATCTTTAAATTAGAGGGAGAGCCTTTAACCAACTTTAAAATGGGGGGGACCCCTTCCTCAATTTGTGATGTGGAAGTGCTGGAATCTAATAGAGGAGTTTGGGGTGGTTTATATATAGAAAAACATACCCGGGAGTGAGTTGCAGACTGGAATCTAATCGAGGGGTTCGGGTTGGTTTATATATAGAATAACAAATACCAGGGAGTGACTTACAGACTGGAATCTAATCGAGGGGTTCGAGTTGGTTTATATATAGAATAACAGATGCCCGGGAGTGAGTTACAGACTGGAATCTAATCGAGGGGTTTGGGGTGGTTAATATATAGAATAACAGATGCCCGGGAGTGAGTTACAGGCTGAATCTAATCGAGGGGTTCGGGGTGGATTATATATAGAATAACAGATACCCGGGAGTGAGTTACAGGCTGGAATCTAATCGAGGGGTACAGGGGGTTTATCTATAGAATAACAGATATCCGGGAGAGAGTTACAGACTGGAATCAAATCGAGGGGTTCAGGGGGTTTATATATAGAATAACAGATATCCGGAAGTGAGTTACCGACTGGAATCTAATTGAAGAGGCCATTCAGCCCATCAAAATACTTTCGACACTCTGCAAGGAAAGTTTAACTGGTCTCACTCATCCGCCCTTTCCCCGAAACCCTGAAAATATTTTCCCTTCAGCTTCACACCCAAAATTTGCTGAAAAGGGAAATTGGGGATGGTGGGGAGAGGGGGAGGCTGATGGAGTGAGAGAGAGAGAGAGGCAGAGAGATGGTGAGAGAGGGACAGATTGAGATAGAGAGAGAGACAAAACTCGCCAAGAGAGAGAGAGAGACAGGGCGAGCAAGAGAGAGGGGCAGGGTGTTGTAGTGAGAGAGAGAGAGTGAAAGGCGAGGCGAGAAAGAGAGCGATGGAGAAAGAGACAGGCTTATCTTAAACAGTTAATAAATACTGAGAAACAGACACAGACACGGGCTTTGTAGAAGCAGAATGAATGTGAATCATTCCATCCCGGGGGTTTTTACTTCCAGATTCAGTAATAGAAAATTCAGAATTCAAATTCACAGCTGCAAGGTGTGGGACTGAACCCCCGGATCCTTCAATATTCCAGGGAATACACAGGGAATTCATGTCTCCATACCTGTGTCTCTGTCACGTTTAAAATACTAATGTTACATGAGTGAGGAGTCAACTCTGTCCTAAATGCCCCATTGCTGTGGGGACATAAAATGGCCACTGTGAACAAACCTAACATGGCTGCCTGGTGTTTGTAGACTAGATTCTCAGAGGAAGAGAGGCAGGGAGAGAAGACACAGATCGAGTGAATGAGAAATAGAGACTCTCAGACCAAGTGGGTGACTGAGAGCCAGACAGTGAAAAAAGGATATTGGTCATAGCACATGGAAAGAGCAAGAGGCCATTTAACCCTCCAACCCTGTTCTGACATTCAATGCGATCCTGGTTTTTATGTGTGTGTGCCTGCGTCTATGAGAAAGTATATATCTGTGCAAGTGTGTGCGTGTCTTTGTGTGTACATGAGAGAGAGAGAATGTATATATGTGTGTGTGTGTGTTTGTGTGTGAGGAAGAATGTATGTGTGTGTGAGATTGTGTGTATTCTCTGTTTTCCTGGGAGAGAAAGAGAGAGAGAGAGAGATAGATGGTGAGATAGATGGGATGAAAGAGGTACAGAGATAGAAAGAGAGCAACAGAGAGACAAGGTAAAAGGGAGAGCGATGGGTGCGACAGAGAGAGTAGCAGAGTAACGGAGGAAAGGAGTGAGTGAGAGAGAGAAAGACGGAACGACAGATAGAGAGACAGAGGGGCAAAGAGACAGGGTGAGAGGGAAAGAGAGCTGGGTAAGCGAGTGAAATAGAGAGGGGAGATCGAGAAAAAGAAAAAGGGATGAGTTGAGAGAGAGAAATGAAGAGAGGGGAGCGAGTGTAGGGTAAATTGATGGGGTGAGAGAGAGAAACAGAGAAATATATAGAGCGGCAGACAGATGGGATGGGAGGGGGAGAGAAGGAACGAGACAGGATGAGAGAAAGAGAAAGTGTAGGGGGAAACTGATAATGTTCAAAAATTTGTTAACATTATTGAGTATAAAGAACATCAAATCACCCCCTCACCTAAATTCCAGTGTAAAGCTTCATCCACTCTGTTTAACAAACACACCCAAACCAAATACAGTATGGGGTTCGATAGAGAGTAACATTCCCTCTGCTCTGTCCCATCAAACAGGCCCAGGGAAGGGGCAGCACAGGGTCAGAAACCAAGTAAAGACAGGGCCTATTGAGTGATAAACAGAGTTTCTCCATCTTTAAAATGGAGGGAGATATCTGTGTCTCTGTCACATTGAAAGGACTAATTTACCATTCGTGAGTAGTCAACTCTGTCATAAATGTCCCAGTGCTGTGGGGACATAAAATGGCCACTGTGAACAAACCTAAAATGGACGCCTGGAGTTTGGGGAAATTTCTTACAGAATCTGAGAGGGGGAGAGAGAGAGAGCGAGAGAGCAGACGCGGAATGAGGGAATGTTAAAGAGCGAGACACAGAGTGAGAGGGGATGAACAGGCAGACGATCAAAGAATGATATTAATCACAACAGATACCCGAGATTGAGTTACAGACTGGAATCTAACGGAGGGGTTTGGGTTTGTTTATATATAGAATAACAGACACCCGGCAGTGAGTTTCAGACAGGAATCTAACGGAGGGGTTTGGGGTGGTTTATATATAGAATAACAGACACCCGGCAGTGAGTAACAGGGAGGAATCTAACGGAGGAGTTTCGGGTGGTTTATATATAGAATAACAGATGCCCGGGAGTGAGTTACGGGCTGAAATTTAATCGAGGGGTTCGGGGTGGTTTATATATAAATCATGTAGATATAATATATATCGAATAAAAGATATCCGGGAGCGAGTTAAAGAACGGAATCTCATCGAAGGGAATGAGGGGTTTATATATAGAATAATAGATACCCGGGAGTGAGTTACAGACAGGAATCTAATCGAGTGCTTCCGGGGGTTTATATACAGAATCATAGATACCCGGGATTGAGTTACAGGCTGGAATTTAATTAAGGGGTGCAGGGGGTTTATATAGAGAATAATCGATACCCGGGATTGAGTTACAGACTCGATTCTAATTGAAGGGATCAGGGGGTTTATATATAGAATCATAGATACCCGGGATTGAGTTACAGACTGGAATCTAATCGAGGGGTTCAGGGGGTTTATATATAGAATCATAGATACCAGCGATTGAGTTACAGACTGGAATCTAATCGAGGGGTTCAGGGGGTTTATATATAGAATAATAAATACCTGGGATTGAGTTACAGACTGCAATCTAATCGAGGGGTTCAGTGGGTTTATATAGAGAATAATAGATAGCCGGGAGTGAGTTACAGACTGGAATCTAATTGAGGGGTGCAGGGGGTTTATATAGAGAATAATAGATAACCGGGATTGAGTTACAGACTGGAATCAAGAACAGTTGAAAATATCATTTTTCTTGTGATGTGCTGAAGTGCAGGTTACAGAGGCTGATTCATGGAATGGGTAGTGTGAGTTTTTAATCAGCTTTATCCCAAATATCAAATTTAATTTCTCATTGGAACTGTTTGATGTTTTCTTAGTCTTGACACAAATGGAAAGGGACTCTTTGGACCCTCACTGTTTGCAGCTTTTCACCATTTATAATGTAACCTGTTCCATCCTTTTTAAAGTGGGCAGCCACACATTTGCCTATAATGAAATCCATCTTTCACTATTTCACTCATTCACTTAAGGTGTACATATCTCTTTGGAATTTGAAGTGCAGGTTACAGATTGGATTGGAACTTTCTGCTTTAAGAATCATTAACCAAGTTACACAGAGTTAAACATCAAAACTGACATTCTGAAACAGGAGAGGGCCCCACAACTTCAATTCTGTGATTCTCTAGCACCTCATGATCTGTATCTTACAATATGTCCGCCCCCTTCATGTCTCTGAAGACTTGGGAAATGTTTCAGACATTGGGGAACCATTTCTGTCAATGGGGATATTTCCTTTGAAGCATTTCATTGTCTTGGGACATTTACAGTAAACGGCTCCTTCAAAAGACATCATTAAAATTCACTCTTTAATCATCCAAATCCTTTTGCCCATTCAGACTCCCTGGCCCTACATCCTATTGTTTCAAAGCTAACTTACATTTCACAATGTAGGAATGTGTGAATGCAAACACTTTCTTCACACGTTTCCACAATACTAAGGCTCACACTATTCAGGGTGAAATTTTCAAGACAACATTCATCAACTGACAGATTTCCAGCTCCAGCTAATTGTAGATTTTTATTTTTAATTTTGGGATAACAGGACTGAAATTGTACGGCATCCCAGTGTGAGATTTAAACTCCTGTTTATTTCAATCTTTAGCTCAGGAATTCACATTAAAACATGCAGAGAATTGAAACCTTCCTCATACAGTTGCCTGTTTGTTCCAGTGTTGGTATATTCCCTCTTTCTCTTGCGTTTTCACTTGTCTGAAGAAATTGAATTGTTGACATTGGATAATCATCCCTTTCCCATGAAAATGTAAACTGCTGGGAAACTGCAACAGACACAATCTTATGCAGTGATCAAAATCCTGCACCTTTATTCATCAATCCCATTTCCTATCTCTGTAGAAACTCCCTTCCACTGACAGATTCTGAGATCCATACTCAATCTCAAAAACCACCACAGAAAAGTGACTGCTTATTTTAAACAGTGAATCTGAACTATTTGAAGTTCTGACTCAGTCACAGAATCGCAGAAATTTTGACTCTGTGGGATGAAAATTATCAGAATAACTTTGCAACATACAGGTAACCTGTAGTGACAGGAGGATACTTGTCTGTTCAAAAGGGATTCGATAAGATGCCTCACAAAGCTTGTTAATCAGGACAAGAGCTCATACATTCCCCTAATCTCCCCACCCAGTTCCTCTCAGGATTTGACAATTTGATCAAGTCACCCCTGATGCTACTAAATTTCAGGGAATACAACCCGAGTTTGTGCAATCTCACTTTGCAATTTAACCCTTGGAATCCAGGTCTCATTCTGGCAAAGCTGTGATGCACTCGAACTGTCTAAAATGTCCCTGGAGTGTCGGATTAACCCGGGTCACTCACATATACCCAGGTCAGGTTCAAGACTCACCTGTCTCACTCGCTGAGACGCTCCTGTACCACTGGCCTTATTGTAGTCGGATGCCGCATTGGGAACAGGACAGGTAGACGGGATTAGGATGACTGTTCATGTGGAGGGTAAACACGAGGAATCTATCAGAGAATCAGAACAGACCAGGGAGAATCAAAGAAGGAAACTGATGTTCAATTTATTAGACCTGATTTGTGGATTGTTTTTGTTTTGGGCGAGAAAGTTGCCAACAAACACTCCCAGAAAGGATGCAGCAGGGGCTAGATACAGAGAAAAGCTCCCTCGATACTGTCCCCATCAAACACTCCCAGGACGGGAACAGGACAGGGTCAGATACAGAGTAAAGCTACCTCTACACTTTCCCCATCAAACACTCCCAGGGCAGGAAAAGCACTGGGTTAGATAGAGAGTAAAGCTCCCTCTACACTGTCTCCATCAAACACTCTCAGGTCTGGTACAGCACAGGGTTAGATACAGTGTAAACCTCCCTCTATGCTCTCCCCATCAAACACTCCCAGGACTGGTACAGCACGGGGTTAGATAAAGAGTAAAGCTGCCCCTACACTGTGGACATCATACACTCCCAGGGCAGGTACAGCACGGGGTTAGATACCGAGTAAAGCGCCCCCTACACTGTGCCCAACATACACACCCAGGGCAGGTAGAGCACGGGGTTATATACAGAGTAAATTTCCCTCTAATCTGTCCCCATCAAACGCTCCCAGGACAGGTACAGCACGGGGTTAGATACAGAGTAAAGCTCCCTCTACACTGTCTCCATCAAGCACTCCCAGGTCCGGTACAGCACAGGGTTAGATACAGTGTAAACCTCCCTCTATACTCTCCCCATCAAACACTCCCAGGTCTGGTACAGCAAGGGGTTAGATTCAGAGTAAAGCTCCCTCTACACTATCGCCATCAAACACTCCCAGGACTGGTACAGCACGGGGTTAGATACAGAGTAACGCTCCCTCTATACTGTCCCCATCAAACACTCCCAGGACTGGTACAGCACGGGGTTAGATACAGAGTAAAGCTCCCCCTACACTGTGCCCATCGTACACTACCAGGGCAGGTACAGCACGGGGTTAGATACAGTCTAAATTTTCCTCTAAGCTGTCCCCATCAAACACTCCCAGGACAGGTGCAGCACAGAGTTAGATACAGAGTAAAGCTCAGTCTAAACTGTCCCCATCAAGCACACACATGGCAGGTACAGGACAGAGTTAGATGCAGAGTAAGTCTACCTTACACCGTCCGCATCAAACACTCCCAGGGCAGATACAGTAGAAGGTTTGATACAGAGTAAATCTTCCACTGCACTGTCCCCATCAAACTCTCCCAGGTCAGGTACAGCACGGGGTTAGGTACAGAGTTAAACTTCCTCGATAATGTCCCCATCAAACACTCCCAGGACAGGTACAGCACAGGGTTAGATGCAGAGAAAATTTCCCTCTATAATGTATCCATCTAAAATTCCCAGTACAGGTACACCACAGGGTTAGATACATAGTAAAGCTCCCTCGATACTGTACCCATCAAACACTCCCAGGACAGGTACTGCCCGGGGTAAGATTCAGAGTAAAGCTCCCTCTACACTGTCCCCATGAAGCACTCCCAGGGCAGGTACAGGACAGGTTTATATACAGAGTAAAGCTCCCTCTAAACTGTCCCCTTCAAACCCTCCCTGGACAGGTACAGCACGGGGTTAGATACAGAGTAAAGCTCCCTTTACACGGTCCCCATCAAACACTCCCAGTGCCGGTACATTAGGGGGTTAGATACAGAGTAAAACTTCCTCTACACTGTCCCCATCAAACAATCCCAGGACAGGTACAGCACGGTGTTAGATACAGAGTAAATCTCCCACTACACCGTCCCCATCAAACACCTCCAGGCCAGGTACAGCACGGGTTTATATACAGAATAAAGGTCCCACTGCACTGTCATCATCAAACACTCCCAGGGCAAGTACAGCACTGGGTTAGATACAGAGTAAAGCTCCATCTAAACTGTCCCCATCAAACACTCCCAGGACAGGTACAGCACAGGGTTAGATACAGAGTAAAGCTCCCTCTATACTGTCCCCATCAAACACTGCCAGGACAAGAACAGCACGGGGTTAGATACAGAGTAAAGCTACCTCTACACTGTCTCCATCAAACTCTCCCAGGACAGGGTTAGATACAGAGTAAAGCTCCCTCTATACTGTCCCCATCAAACACTCCCAGGACAGGGTTAGATACAGAGTAAAGCTACCTCTACACTTTCCCCATCAAACACTCCCAGGACTGCTACAGCACAGGGTTAGATTCAGAGTAAATCTCCCTCTATGCCGTCCCCATCAAACACTCCCTGGGCAGGTAAAGCACAGGGTTAGATAAAGAGTAATGCTTCCTCTACACTGTTCCTATCAAACACTCCCAGGACTTTTACAGCACTGGGTTAGATACAGAGTTTAGCTCCCTCTACACTGTCCCCATCAAACACTCCCAGGACAGGTACAGTGATGACCCCCGTCCCCTTCAGAACCTCAGAAAGACTGAGCGCTTTGCAGTGAATGAATGAATCTTTAAAATGCTCTCATTGTTAGTGAGTCACTTGCTTCACTGTCCCTGGATTCATTTTCGCAATTCGGCCATTTCTAAAAGATGTGTCTGGGAGCTGGGCAGAGTCTACACATTGGAGACCCCCAGATCCTGTGTCTATTCACACCCCCTCCTCTTGTTTTGCTACCTCAGCCCCTCTGTTTCAAACCTCTTTCCAGACATTATGGCAAACTTGTGGCATTCTAAACTATTATCTTAAATTGTTAATAAATACTGAGAAACAGACACAGACACGGGCTTTGCAGCAGCAGAAAGAATGTGAATCATTCTATCCCGGGGGTTTTTACTTCCAGATTCAGTTTTAGAAAATTCAGAATTCAAATTCACAGCAGCAAAGTGTGGGAGTGAACGCCCCGATCCTTCAATATTACAGGGAATACACAGGGAAGTCATGTCTCCATACCTGCGTCTCTGTCACGTTTAAAATATTAATATTACATGAGTCAACTCTGTCCTAAGTGTCCCATTGCTGTGGGGACATCAAATGGCCACTGTGAACAAACCTAAAATGGCTGCCTGGTGTTTGTAGACTAGATTCTCAGAGGAAGAGAGGTAGGGAGAGAGGGATAGAGAGCTGGGTAAGCGAGTGAGATAGAGAGAGGAGATCAAGCGATAAAAAAGGGATGAGTTGAGAGAGAGAGATGAAGAGAGGGGAGCGAGTGTAGGGTAAAGATATGGGGTGAGAGTGAGAAACAGAGAAATGTATAGAGTGGCAGAGAGATGGGGTGGGAGAGGGAGAGAAGGAACGAGACAGGATGAGAGAATGAGAAAGTGTAGTGCGAAACTGAAAATATTCAAAAATGTGTTAACATTATTAAGTGTAAAGGACAATATCCTGTGAGACATCCCTTCTCCATCTTAAAATTGGCAGGAGAGCCTTTAACCAACTTCAAAATGGGGGGACACCCCTTCCTCAACTTGTGATGTGGAAGTGCTGGAATCTAATCGAGGGGTTCGGGGTGGTTTATATATAGAATAACAGATACCCGGGAGTGCGTTGCAGACTGGAATCTAATCGTGGGGTTTGTGGAGTTTATATATAGAATAATAGATACCATGGATTGAGTTAAAGACGGGAATCTAATCGAGGGGTTCGGGGTGGTTTATATAGAGAATAACAGATACTCGGGAGTGAGTTTATGGACTGGAATCTAATCGAGGGGTTCGGGGTGGTTTATATACAGAATAACAAATACCCGGGAGTGATTTACAGACTGGAATCTAATCGAGAGATTCGGGGTGGGTTATATATAGAATAACAGATACCCGGGAGTGAGTTACTGACTGGAATCTAATCGAGAGATTCGGGGTGGATTATATATAGAATAACAGATACCCGGGATTGATTTACAGACTGGAATCTAATCGAGGGCTTTGGGGAATTTATGTATAGAATAACAGATACCCGGGAGTGAGTTACAGACTGGAAACAAATCGATGGGTTCGGGGTGTTTATATATAAATCATATGAATATAATATATATAGATTAACAGAAGCTTTGAATGAGTAACAGACTGAAATCTAGTCGAGCGGTTTGGGACATTTAGATACAGAATAACAGTTAGACGGTAATGAGTTACAGACGGGAATCAAATCGAGGGGTTTGGGGTGGTCTTTATATAGAATAACAGATTCCTGGGAGTGAGTTACATGCTGGAATCTTATCGAGGAGTTCGGGGTGTTTTATATATAGAATAACAGATACCCGAGATTGAGTTACAGACTGGAATCTAACGGAGGGGTTTGGGTTTGTTTATATATAGAATAACAGACACCCGGCAGTGAATTTCAGACAGGAATCTAACGGAGGGGTTTGGGGTGGTTTATATATAGAATAACAGACACCCGGCAGTGAGTTACAGGCAGGAATCTAACGGAGGGGTTTGGGGTGTTTTATATATAGATTAACAGATGCCCGGGAGTGAGTTACGGGCTGAAATTTAATCGAGGGGTTCGGGGTGGTTTATATATAAATCATGTAGATATAATATATATCGAATAAAAGATATCCGGGAGTGAGTTAAAGAATGGAATCTCATCGAGGGGAATGAGGGGTTTATATATAGAATAATAGATATGGGAGAGAGTTACAGACTGGAATCTAATTGAAGGGTGCAGTGGTTTTATATACAGAATAATAGATACCCGGGAGTGAGTTACAGAGTGGAATCTAATCGAGGGTTTCAGGGGGTTTATATATAGAATAATCGATACCCGGGAGTGAGTTACAGACAGGAATCTAATCGAGTGCTTCCTGGGGTTTATATATAGAATCATAGATACCCGGGATTGAGTTACAGGCTGGAATTTAATTAAGGGGTGCAGGGGGTTTATATATAGAATAATCGATAACCGGGATTGAGTTACAGACTCGAATCTAATCGAAGGGATCAGGGGGTTTATACACAGAATCATAGATACCCGGGATTGAGTTACAGACTGGAATCTAATTGAGGGGTTCAGGGGGTTTATATATAGAATAATAAATACCTGGGATTGAGTTACAGACTGCAATCTAATCGAGGGGTTCAGTGGGTTTATATAGAGAATAATAGATAGCCGGGAGTGAGTTACAGACTGGAATCTAATTGAGGGGTGCAGGGGGTTTATATAGAGAATAATAGATACCCGGGATTGAGTTACAGACTGGAATCAAGAACAGTTGAAAATATCATTTTTCTTGTGATGTGCTGAAGTGCAGGTTACAGAGGCTGATTCATGGAATGGGTAGTGTGAGTTTTTAACCAGCTTTATCCCAAATATCAAATTTAATTTCTCATTGGAACTGTTTGATGTTTTCTTAGTCTTGACACAAATGGATAGGGACTCTTTGGACCCTCACTGTTTGCAGCTTTTCACCATTTATAATGTAACCTGTTCCATCCTTTTTAAAGTGGGCAGCCACACATTTGCCTATAATGAAATCCATCTTTCACTATTTCACTCATTCACTTAAGGTGTACATATCTCTTTGGAATTTGAAGTGCAGGTTACAGATTGGATTGGAACTTTATGCTTTAAGAATCATTAACCAAGTTTCACAGAGTTAAACATCAAAACTGACATTCTGAAACAGGAGAGGGCCCCACAACTTCAATTCTGTGATTCTCTAGCACCTCATGATCTGTATCTTACAATATGTCTGCCCCCTTCATGTCTCTGAAGACTTGGGAAAGTCTTTCAGACATTGGGGAACCATTTCTGTCAATCGGGATATTTCCTTTGAAGCATTTCATTGTCTTGGGACATTTACAGTAAACGGCTCCTTCAAAGGACATCATTAAAATTCACTCTTTAATCATCCAAATCCTTTTGCCCGTTCAGACTCCCTGGCCCTACATCCTTATTGTTTCAAAGCTAACTTACATTTCACAATGTAGGAATGTGTGAATGCAAACACTTTCTTCACACCTTTCCACAATACTAAGGCTCACACTATTCAGGGTGAAATTTTCAAGACAACATTCATCAACTGACAGATTTCCAGCTCCAGCTAATTGTAGATTTTTATTTTTAATTTTGGGATAACAGGACTGAAATTGTACGGCATCCCAGTGTGAGATTTAAACTCCTGTTTATTTCAATCTTTAGCTCAGGAATTCACATTAAAACATGCAGAGAATTGAAACCTTCCTCATACAGTTGCCTGTTTGTTCCAGTGTTGGTATATTCCCTCTTTCTCTTGCGTTTTCACTAGTCTGAAGAAATTTAATTGTTGACATTGGATAATCATCCCTTTCCCATGAAAATGTAAACTCCTGGGAAACTGCAACAGACACAATCTTATGCAGTGATCAAATTCCTGCACCTTTATTCATCAATCCCATTTCCTATCTCTGTAGAAACTCCCTTCCACTGACAGATTCTGAGATCCATACTCAATCTCAAAAACCACCACAGAAAAGTGACTGCTTATTTTAAACAGTAAATCTGAACTATTTGAAGTTCTGACTCAGTCACAGAATCGCAGAAATTTTGACTCTGTGGGATGAAAATTATCAGAATAACTTTGCAACATACAGGTAACCTGTAGTGACAGGAGGATACTTGTCTGTTCAAAAGGGATTCGATAAGATGCCTCACAAAGTTTGTTACTCAGGACAAGAGCTCATACATTCCCTAATCTCCCCACCCAGTTCCTCTCAGGATTTGACAATTTGATCAAGTCACCCCTGATGCTACTAAATTTCAGGGAATACAACCCGAGTTTGTGCAATCTCACTTTGCAATTTAACCCTTGGAATCCAGGTCTCATTCTGGCAAAGCTGTGATGCACTTGAACTGTCTCAACTGTCCCTGGAGTGTCGGATTAACCCGGGTCAAACGCATACACCCAGGTCAGGTTCAAGACTCACCTGTCTCACTCGCTGAGACGCTCTTGTATCAATGGCCTTATTGTAGTCGGATGCCGCGTTGGGAGCAGGACAGGTAGACGGGATTAGGATGACTGCTCATGTAGAGGGTAAACACGAGGAATCTATCAGAGAATCAGAACAGACCAGGGAGAATCAAACAAGGAAACTGATGTTCAATTTATTAGGCCTGATTTGTGGATTGTTTTTGTTTTGGGCGAGAATGTTGCCAACAAACACTCCCAGAGATGATGCAGCAGGGGATAGATACAGAGTAAAGCTCCCTCGATACTGTTCCCATCAAACACTCCCAGGACAGGTACAGCACGGGGTTAGATACAGAGTAATGCATCCTCTACACTGTCCCCATCAAACAATCCCAGGACAGGAACTGGACAGGATAAGATACAGAGTAAAGCTCCCTCTACACTGTCCCCATCAAGCACTCCCAGGGCAGGTACAGGACAGGGTTATATACGGAGTAAAGCTCCCACTAAACTGTCCCCATCAAACACTCCCAGGACAGGTACAGCACGGTGTTAGATACAGAGTAAATCTCCCTCTACACTGTAACCATCAAACACTCCCAGTGCAGGTACAGTACGGGGTTAGATACAGACTAAAGCTTATTCTACACGGTCCTCACCAAACACTCCCAGGACAGGTACAGCACGGGGTTAGATACAGAGTAAAGCTCCCTCTAAACTGTCCCCATCAAACACTCTCAGGGCAGGTAAAGCACTGGGTTAGATACAGAGTAAAGCTCCCTCTTCACCGTCCCCATCAAACACTCCCAGGACATGTACAGCACGGCGTTAGATACAGAGTAAATCTCCCACTACACAGTCCCCATCAAATACTCCCAGGGCAAGTACAGCACGGGGTTAGATACAGAGTAAAGCTCCCTCTATACTGTCCACATCAAACACTCCCAGGACAGGTAAAGCACGGGGTTAGATACAGAGTAAAGCTTCCTCTACACTGTCCCCAACAAACACTCCCCGGACAGGAACAGGACTGGGTTAGATACAGAGTAAAGCTCCCTCGATACTGTCCCCATCAAACACTCCCAGGACAGGAACTGGACAGGATTAGATACAGAGTAAAGCTCCCTCGATACTGTCCCCATCAAACACTCCCAGGACAGGAACTGGACAGGATTAGATACAGAGTAAAGCTACCTCTACACTTTCCCCATCAAACGCTCCCAGGGCAGGTACAGCACGGGGCTGGATGCAGAGTAAAGCATCCTCAATACTGTCCCCATCAAACACTCCCTGGACAGGTACAGGACGGGCTTTGATACAGAGTAAAGCTCCCTCTACACTCTGCCCATCACACACTCCCAGGGCAGGTACAGCAAGGGGTTAGATACAGAATAAAGCTCCCTCTGCATTGTCCCCATCAAACACTCCCAGGCCACATACAGCATGGGATTAGATGCAGAGTAAATCTCCCTCTATACTGTCCACATCAAACACTCCCAGGACAGGTACAGCACAATTTAGATACAGAGTAAAGCTTCCTCTACACTGTCCCCATCAAACACTCCCAAGACAGGTAAAGCTCGGGGTTAGATACAAAGTAAAGCTCCCTCTACACAGACCCCCTCAAACACACCTAGGACAGGAACAGGACAGGGTTAGATACAGAGTAAAGCTCGCTCTATTCTCTCCCAATAAAACACTTTCAGGACTGGTACTGGACAGGATTAGATACAGAGTAATGCTCCCTCTGCACTGTCCCCATCAAACACTCCCTGGACAGGAACAGAACAGGGTTAGATACAGAGTAAAGCACCCTCTATACCTTCCCCATCAAACACTCCCAGGACAGGAACAGGACAGGGTTAGATACTGAGTATAGCTACCTCTACACTTGCCCCATCAAACACTCCCAGGGCAGTTAAAGCACTGGGTTAGATACAGAGAAAAGCTCCCTCTGCACTGTCCCCATCAAACACTCCCTGGACAGGAACTGGACAGGGTTAGATACAGAGTAAACCTGCATCTATACTCCCCCCATCAAACACTCCCAGGACTGGTACAGCACGGGGTTAAATACAGAGTAAAGCTCCCCCTACACTGTGGCCATCATACACTCCCAGTGCTGGTACAGCACGGCGTTAGATAAGGAGTAAACCTCCCTCTACACTGTCCCCATCAAACACTCCCAGGACTGGGACAGCACGGGCTTAGATACAGAGTAAACCTCCCCCTACACTGTGGCCATCATACACTCCCAGGTCAGGTACAGCACGGGGTTAGATACAGAGTATATCTCCCTCTAACCTGTCCCCATCAAAAACTCCCAGGACTGGTACAGCACAGGGTTAGATACAGAGTAAAGCTCCCTCTACACTGTCCCCATCAAGCACTCACAGGGCAGGTACAGGACAGCGTTAGATGCAGAGTAAATCTCCCTCTACACCGTCCCCATTAAACACTCCCAGGGTAGGTGCAGCACGGGGTTAGATACAGAGTTAAGCTTCATCTACACTGTCCCCATCAAACACTCCCTGGACAGGTACAGCACGGGGTTATATACAGAGTAAAGCTCCCTCTACACATTCCCCATCAAACACTCCCTGTACAGGTACAGCACGGGGTTAGATACAGAGTAAAGCTCCCTCTGCTCTGTCCCCATCAAACACTCCCAGGACAGGATCAGGACTTGGTTAGATACAGAGTAAAGCTACCTCTACACTTTCCCCATCAAACACTGCCAGGGCAGGTAAAGCACTGGGCTAGATATAGAGTAAAGCACCCTCTACACTGTGGCCATCAAACACTCCCAGGACTGGGACAGCACGGGCTTAGATACAGAGTAAACCACCTCCTACACTGTGGCCATCATACACTCCCAGGTCAGGTACAGCACGGGGTTAGATACAGAGTATATCTCCCTCTAACCTGTCCCCATCAAAAACTCCCAGGACTGGTACAGCACAGGGTTAGATACAGAGTAAAGCTCCCTCTACACTGTCCCCATCAAGCACTCACAGGGCAGGTACAGGACAGCGTTAGATGCAGAGTAAATCTCCCTCTACACCGTCCCCATTAAACACTCCCAGGGTAGGTGCAGCACGGGGTTAGATACAGAGTTAAGCTTCATCTACACTGTCCCCATCAAACACTCCCTGGACAGGTACAGCACGGGGTTATATACAGAGTAAAGCTCCCTCTACACATTCCCCATCAAACACTCCCTGTACAGGTACAGCACGGGGTTAGATACAGAGTAAAGCTCCCTCTGCTCTGTCCCCATCAAACACTCCCAGGACAGGATCAGGACTTGGTTAGATACAGAGTAAAGCTACCTCTACACTTTCCCCATCAAACACTGCCAGGGCAGGTAAAGCACTGGGCTAGATATAGAGTAAAGCTCCCTCTACACTGTGGCCATCAAACACTCCCAGGACTGGTATTAACATTCAATGGACAGGAGCTGCAAGGGGTCCTGTCCTGTTATTAACCCTCAGTGGACAGGAGCAGCAAGGGGTCCTGTCTGGAAAGAGAGAGGGAGAGAGAAAGCTGGAGTGACAGAGACAGGGAAATGCCACCCCCTCCCCCAGAAGCGTCGTGTGTTCCCTGTTGCAGTTCAGGAAAAGCTGCAGGCCGTTTCTGCACAGGGGGATCCCACAGGCAGCAATGTATTGCTATCCAGATGGGAACAGGGAGACACATTTCCTTCCCCAGCCTCATGCCTGCTGTAACCCTCCCTCTTCCACCTCTCACCCCCTCACCGGGCACCATGTGTGCTCTGAGTCCGGACACATCCCCAGAAAGGCCTAAACTCCTTCTCTTCAAACCGGGAACAAGCTGCTGCTTCCTGGGGGAGACTTTTTGAAATCTCCGTCCCAGCATCGATTTTTACAAACCAGGCGTCCCCGGGAGGGTGTGACTGAGGCTTTTCTGCAGAGACTGGGAGCTGGGCACTGACTCCACACTGGAGACCCTCCCCTAACCTCCCCCAGACCCTTTGTATCTTCCTCACCCCCAACCCCCTGCCTCTGTTTCACTGTCTTTTCCTGTTTCCCTCAATCTCCCCCCTCCCTCTCTGTTGTAACGTAGGGACACATCCTAGAGAGACTGAATTCAAATGACTGTTCCACCTCCCAATTCATCGCCCTGACTAAAACACCAGCATTATTCAGGAATTAGCACAAACTTTTACACACTCTCACAGTTAGGACTTGGTAAAGGGCTCCTGAGGGACAGGAAATCAGTCCAATCAGCACATTTTTAATCAATTAACTGGTTGTGGCACAGTATAAAACACTGCAGGGAATTTGTGCACAGCAAGATCCCAGAGGTTGCAGCCAGCTCTGTTCAGCACTTTTTAAATGGGGAAATATTTACACAGAGAGAGAGAGGCAGCAAGTTGGAGAGGGACTAAGACAGTGAAGTCCCCAGACCCCTTCAGAACCTCAGAAAGACTGAGCGCTTTGCAGTGAAAGAATGAATGTTTAAAATGCTCTCATTGTTAGTGAGTCACTTGCTTCACTGTCCCTGGATTCATTTTCGCAATTCAGCCTTTTCTAAAAGATGTGACTGGGAGCTGGGCAGAGTCTACACATTGGAGACCCCCAGATCCTGTGTCTATTCACACCCCCTCCTCTTGTTTTGCTACCTCAGCCCCTCTGTTTCAACCCTCTTTCCAGTCATTATGGCAAACTTGTGGTATTCTAAACTATTATCTTAAATTGTTAATAAATACTGAGAAACAGACACAGACACGGGCTTTGCAGCAGCAGAAAGAATGTGAATCATTCTATCCCGGGGGTTTTTACTTCCAGATTCAGTTTTAGAAAATTCAGAATTCAAATTCACAACAGCAAAGTGTGGGACTGAACGCCCGGATCCTTCAATATTCCAGGGAATACACGTGGAATTTATGTCTCCATACCTGTGTCTCTGTCACGTTTAAAATACTAATGTTACATGAGTCAACTCTGTCCTAAATGTCCCATTGCTGTGGGGACATAAAATGGCCACTGTGAACAAACCTAAAATGGCTGCCTGGTGTTTGTAGACTAGATTCTCAGAGGAAGAGAGGCGGGCAGAGAGGGAAAGAGAGCTGGGTAAGCGAGTGAGATAGAGAGAGGAGATCAAGCGATAAAAAAGGGATGAGTTGAGAGAGGGAGAGATGAAGAGAGGGGAGCGAGTGTAGGGTAAAGATATGGGGTGAGAGAGAGAAACAGAGAAATGTATAGAGTGGCAGAGAGATGGGGTGGGAGAGGGAGAGAAGGAACGAGACAGGATGAGAGAAAGAGAAAGTGTAGGGGGAAACTGAAAATATTCAAAAATGTGTTAACATTATTGAGTGTAATGAACAATATCCTGTGAGACATCCCTTCTCCATCTTAAAATTAGAGGGAGAGCCTTTAACCAACTTTAAAATGGGGGCAGACCCCTTCCTCAATTTGTGATGTGGAAGTGCTGGAATCTAATCGAGGGGTTCGGGGTGGTTTATATATAGAATATCATACCCGGGAGTGAGTTACAGACTGGAATCTAATCGAGGGGTTCGGGGTGGTTTATATATTGAATAACAGATACCCGGGAGTGAGTTACAGACTGGAATCTAATCGAGGGGTTCGGGGGGGTTTATATATTGAATAACAGATACCCGGGAGTGAGTTACTGATTGGAATCTAATCGAGGGGTTCGGGGTGGTTTATATATAGAATATCATACCCGAGAGTGAGTTACAGGCTGGAATCTAATCGAGGGGTTCGGGGTGGATTATATATAGAATAACAGATACCCGGGAGTGAGTCACAGGCTGGAATCTATTCGAGGGGTTCGGGGTGGTTGATATACAGAATGACACATACCCGGGAGTGAGTTACATACTGGAATCTAATCGAGGGGTTCGGGGTGGATTATATATAGAATAACAGATACCCGGGAGTGAGTTACAGACTGGAATCTAATCGAGGGGTTCAGGGGGTTTATATATAGAATAACGGATACCCGGGAGTGAGTTACAGACTGGAATCTAATCGAGGGGTTCAGGGGGTTTATATATAGAATAACAGATATCCGGGACTGAGTTACAGACTGGAATCTAATCGAGGAGGCCATTCAGCCCATCAAACTACTTTCGACACTCTGCAAGAAAAGTTTCACTGGTCTCACTCGTCCGCCCTTTCACCGAAACCCTGAAAATATTTTCCCTTCAGCTTCACACCCAAAATTTGCTGAAAAGAGAAATTCGGGATGGTGGGGAGAGGGGAAGGCTGATGGAGTGAGAGTGAGAGTAAATGAGAGAGAGAGGCAGAGAGATGGTGAGAGAGACAGATTGAGATAGAGAAAGAGAGACAAAACTCACCGAGAGAGAGAGAGGGACAGGACGAGATAGAGAGAGGGGCAGGGTGTTGTAGTGAGAGAGAGACAGTGAATGGCGAGGCAAGAAAGAGAGCGATGGAGAAAGAGACAGGCTTATCTTAAACAGTTAATAAATACTGAGAAACAGACACAGACATGGGCTTTGTAGAAGCAGAATGAATGTGAATCATTCCATCCCGGGGGTTTTTACTTCCAGATTCAGTAATAGAAAATTCAGAATTCAAATTCACAACAGCAAAGTGTGGGGCTGAACGCCCGGATCCTTCAATATTCCTGGGAATACACAGGGAATTCATGTCTCCATACCTGTGTCTCTGTCACGTTTAAAATACTAATGTTACATGAGTGAGGAGTCAACTCTGTCCTAAATGTCCCATTGCTGTGGGGACATAAAATGGCCACTGTGAACAAACCTAAAATGGCTGCCTGGTGTTTGTAGACTAGATTCTCAGAGGAAGAGAGGTAGGGAGAGAGGGAAAGAGAGCTGGGTAAGCGAGTGAGATAGAGAGAGGAGATCAAGCGATAAATAAGGGATGAGGTGAGAGAGAGAGATGAAGAGAGGGGAGCGAGTGTAGGGTAAAGATATGGGGTGAGAGAGAGAAACAGAGAAATATATAGGGTGGCAGAGAGATGGGGTGGGAGAGGGAGAGAAGGAACGAGACAGGATGAGAGAAAGTGTAGGGGGAAACTGAAAATGTTCAAAAATTTGTGAACATTATTGAGTGTAAAGGACAATATCCTGTGAGACATCCCTTCTCCATCTTAAAATTAGAGGGAGAGCCTTTAACCAACTTTAAAATGGGGGAGACCCCTTCCTCTACTTGTGGTGTGGAAGTGCTGGAATCTAATCGAGGGGTTCGGGGTGGTTTATATATAGAATAACATACCCGGGAGTGAGTTACAGACTGGATCTAATCGAGGGATTCGGGATGGTTTATATATAGAATAACATACCCGGGAGTGAGTTACAGACTGGATCTAATCGAGGGATTCGGGATGGTTTATATATAGAATAACATACCCGGGAGTGAGTTACAGACTGGATCTAATCGAGGGATTCGGGATGGTTTATATATAGAATAACATATACCCGGGAGTGAGTTACAGGCTGGAATCTAATCGAGGGGTTCGGGGTGGTTCATATACAGAATAACAAATAACAGGAGTGAGTTACAGACTGGAATCTAACCGAGGGGTTCAGGGTGGCTTATATATAGAATAACAGATACCTGGCAGTGACTTACAGGCTGGAATCTTATTGAGGGGTTCGGGGTGGATAATATATAGAATAACAGATACCTCCGATTGAGTAACAGACTGGAATCTAATCGAGGAGGCCATTCAGCCCATCAAACTACTTTCACACTCTGCAAGGAAAGTTTCCCTGGTCTCTCTCGTCCGCCCTTTCCCCGAAACCCTGAAAATATTTTCCCTTCAGCTTCACGCCCAAAATTTGCTGAAAAGGGAAATTGGGGATGGTGGGGAGAGGGGGAGGCTGATGGAGTGAGAGAGAGAGTATGTGAGAGAGAGAGGCAGAGAGATGGTGAGAGAAAGGCAGATTGAGATAGAGAAAGAGAGACAAAACTCGCCAAGAGAGAGAGAGAGAGACAGGGCGAGAGAGAGAGAGGGGCAGGGTGTTGTAGTGAGAGAGAGACAGTGAAAGGCGAGGCGAGAAAGAGAGCCATGGAGAAAGAGACAGGCGTGGGAGAGAACGAATGTGACAGAGAGTCAGTGGCAGAGCGAGGGAGAGAGAGTGACAGAGAGAGGTGGTGATAGGGATAGAGACGGGGCGATAGAGAGAGGGTCAGAGAATGACAGAGATAGAATGAGAGACAGAGAGAGAGGGTGAAGGGCAGAGAGATGGGGTGAGAGAGAGAGGGAAATAGTTACAGTGAGATGGGATACGAAAGAACGAGAGAGAGCGCGAGAGAGAGAGAGAGATGGAATTAGTGAGAGTGAGATGGGGTGAGAGAGAGAGGGTGAAGGGCAGAGAGATGGGGTGAGAGAGAGAGGGAAATAGTTACAGTGAGATGGGGTGAGAAAGAAAGAGAGAGAGCGTGAGAGAGAGAGAGAGAGAGAGGGAAATAGTGAGAGTGAGATGGGGTGAGAAAGAAAGAGAGATAGGATGAGAGAGAGAGAGTGAGGGAAATAGTGAGTGAGATGGGGTGAGAAAGAAAGAGAGAGAGCGCGAGAGAGAGAGAGAGCGGGAAATAGTGAGAGTGAGATGGGGTGAGAAAGAAAGAGAGAGAGGGCGAGAGAGAGAGGGTCAGAGAATGACAGAGAGATAAAATGAAAGACAGAGAGGGTGAAGGGGAGAGAGATGGGGCGAGAGAGAGGGAGATAGCGACAATGAGATGGGCTGAGGGAGAAAGAGAGAGAGGGCAAGAGAGAGAGATAGAGAGAGGCGATTGAATGAAAGAAAAATGGGTGGGGTGAGGGAGAGGCAGAGAGAGGGAAGTGAGTGTCCGAAATAGCGAAGGGATGAGAGAGAGTATCAGAGAGACGAGTCGAGGGAAGGAAAAAGCGGTAGGGAGAGAGAGACCTGACGAAATGGAGCGAGAACCATTCTCAATATTTAAACTGGAGGCAGATAACTTCTCCACTGTTAAAACGGAGGGAGTTCCCTTTTCCGTCTTTAAAATGGACGGAGATATCTGTGTCTCTGTCACGTTGAAAGTACTAATTTTCCATTCGTGAGGAGTCAAATCTGTCCTAAATGTCCCATTCCTGTGGGGACATAAAATGGCCACTGGGAACAAACCTGAAATGTCTGCCTGGTGTTTGTAGACTAGATTCTCAGAGGAAGAGAGACAGGGAGAGAAGACACAGATCGAGTGAATGAGAAATAGAGACTCTCAGACCAAGTGGGTGACTGAGAGCCAGACAGTGAATAAAGGATATTGGTCATAGCACATGGAAAGAGCAAGAGGCCATTTAACCCTCCAACCCTGTTCTGACATTCAATGAGATCCTGGCTGATCTGTGACTGAACCCCTTGGTCTCATCTCTCTGCAGCGTGTTAGCTAACAGAAATCTATCAGCCTCAATTTTAAACATGGAATAGTGGCTCAGCATCAATTTCCGTTCATGTGAGAGAGATCCAAACTAATACCACACTTGGCGTTTTAAAGTGTTTCTTAGTTTCTCTCCTGAAATTCTAAAATTCTAAACATAGTTGAAAAACCATGACCCCAAGGCCCAGACTCCCCAAACCGGCGGGAATAGTTAGTCTTTTTCAAACCTCCACTTGCATTATTATCCTGAAATATTGCATCAAATCACCCCCTCACCTAAATTCCAGTGTAAAGCTTCATCCACACTGTTCAACAAACACACACAAACCAAATACAGTATGGGGTTCGATGGAGAGTAACATTCCCTCTGCTCTGTCCCATCAAACAGGCCCAGGGAAGGGGCAGCACAGGGTTAGATACCAAGTAAAGACAGGGCCTATTGAGTGATAAACAGAGTTTCTCCATCTTTAAAATGGAGGGAGATATCTGTGTCTCTGTCACGTTGAAAGGACTAATTTACCATTCGTGAGGAGTCAACTCTGTCATAAATGTCCCAGTGCTGTGGGCACATAAAATGGCCACTGTGAACAAACCTAAAATGGCTGCCTGGAGTTTGGGGATTTTTCTTACAGAATCTGAGAGAGGGAGAGAGAGAGAGAGAGAGAGAGCAGATGCGGAATGAGGGAATGTTAAAGAGAGAGACACAGAG
Organism: Cetorhinus maximus; assembly: GCF_964194155.1. Lineage (NCBI taxonomy): Eukaryota > Metazoa > Chordata > Chondrichthyes > Lamniformes > Cetorhinidae > Cetorhinus > Cetorhinus maximus. The sequence continues at coordinate 68,742 of NW_027596311.1, forward strand.
TGAGAGGGATGAACAGGCAGACGATGAAAGAATGATATCGGTCATAACATTGGGACATTTCTGACTGAGTTGAATTATGGCAAACTAGTGGCATTCTATCCTATTATCTTAAATTGTTAATAAATACTGAGAAACAGACACAGACACGGGCTTTGCAGCAGCAGAAAGAATGTGAATCATTCCATCCCGGGGGTTTTTACTTCCAGATTCAGTTTTAGAAAATTCAGAATTCAAATTCACAACAGCAAAGTGTGGAACTGAACGCCCGGATCCTCCACTATTCCAGGGAATACACGTGGAATTTATGTCTCCATACCTGTGTCTCTGTCACGTTTAAAATATTAATGTTGCATGAGTCAACTCTGTCCTAAATGTCCCATTGCTGTGGGGACATAAAATGGCCACTGTGAACAAACCTAAAATGGCTGCCTGGTGTTTGTAGTCCAGATTCTCAGAGGAAGAGAGGTAGTGAGAGAGGGATAGAGAGCTGGGTAAGTGAGTGAGATAGAGAGAGGAGATCAAGCGATAAAAAAGGGATGAGTTGAGAGAGAGTGATGAAGAGAGGGGAGCGAGTGTAGGGTAAAGATATGGGGTGAGAGAGAGAAACAGAGAAATGTACAGAGTGGCAGAGAGATGGGGTGGGAGAGGGAGAGAAGGAACGAGACAGGATGAGAGAATGAGAAAATGTAGTGCGAAACTGAAAATATTCAAAAAAGTGTTAACATTATTGAGTGTAAAGGACAATATCCTGTGAGACATCCCTTCTCCACCTAAAAATTGGCGGGAGAGCCTTTAACCAACTTTAAAATGGGGGGAGACCCCTTCCTCAACTTGTGATGTGGAAGTGCTGGAATCTAATCGAGGGGTTCGGGGTGGTTTATATATAGAATAACAGATACCCGGGAGTGCTTTGCAGACTGGAATCTAATCGTGGGGTTTGTGGGGTTTATATGTAGAATAATAGATACCATGGATTGAGTTAAAGACTGGAATCTAATCGAGGGGTTCGGAGGGTTTTATAGAGAATAACAGATACTCGGGAGTGAGTTTACGGACTGGAATCAAATCGAGGTGTTTGGGGTGGTTTATATATAGAATAACAGATACCAGGGAGTGAGTTACAGACTGGAATCTAATCGAGGGGTTTGGTGGGTTTATATATAGAATAACAGATACCCGGAAGTGAATTACAGACTGGAATCTAATCGAGGGGTTCGGGGTGGTTTATATACAGAATAACAAATACCCGGGAGTGAGTTACAGACTGGAATCTAATCGAGAGTTTCGGGGTGGATTATATATAGAATAACAGATACCCGGGAGTGATTTACAGACTGGAATCTAATCGAGGGGTTCAGGGGGGTTATATTTAGAATAACAGATACCTGGCAGTGAGTTACAGACTGGAATCAAATCGAGGGGTTTGAGGGATTTATATATAGAATAACAGATACCCGAGAGTGAGTTACAGACTGGAATCTAATCGAGGGCTTTGGGGAATTTATGTATAGAATAACAGATAACCGGGAGTGAGTTACAGACTGGAAACAAATCGATGGGTTCGGGGTGTTTATATATAAATCATATGAATATAATATATATAGGTTAACAGAAGCCCGGGAATGAGTAACAGACTGAAATCTAGTCGAGCGGTTTGGGACATTTATATACAAAATAACAGTTAGACGGAAATGAGTTACAGACTGGAATCAAATCGAGGGGTTTGGGGTGGTCTTTATATAGAATAACAGATTCCCGGGAGTGAGTTACATGCTGGAATCTTATCGAGGAGTTCGGGGTGGTTTATATATAGAATAACTGATATCCGAGATTGAGGTACAGACTGGAATCTAACGGAGGGGTTTAGGTTTGTTTATATATTGAATAACAGACACCCGGCAGTGAGTTACAGACTGGAATCTAACGGAGGGGTTTGGGGTGGTTTATATATAGAATAACAGACACCCGGCAGTGAGTTTCAGACAGGAATCTAACAGAGGGGTTTGGGGTGGTTTATATATAGAATAACAGACACCCGGCAGTGAGTTTCAGACAGGAATCTAACGGAGGGGTTTGGGGTAGTTTATATATAGAATAACAGACACCTGGCAGTGAGTTTCAGACTGGAATCTAACGGAGGGGTTTGGGTTTGTTTATATATAGAATAACAGACATCCGGCAGTGAGTTACAGGCAGGAATCTAACGGAGGGGTTTGGGGTGGTTTATATATAGATTAACAGATGCCCGGGAGTGAGTTACGGGCTGAAATTTAATCGAGGGGTTCGGGGTGGTTTCTATATAAATGATGTAGATATAATATATATCGAATAAAAGATATCCGGGAATGAGTTAAAGAACGGAATCTCATCGAGGGGAATGAGGGGTTTATATATAGAATAATAGAAAACGGGAGAGAGTTACAGACTGGAATCTAATTGAAGGGTGCAGTGGTTTTATATACAGAATAATAGATACCCGGGAGTGAGTTACAGACAGGAATCTAATCGAGGGTTTCAGGGGGTTGAAATATAGAATAATCGATACCCGGGAGTGAGTTACAGACAGGAATCTAATCGAGGGTTTCAGGGGGTTTATATATAGAATAATCGATACCCGGGAGTGAGTTACAGACTCGAATCTAATCGAGTGCTTCCGGGGGTTTATATATAGAATCATAGATACCCCGGATTGAGTTACAGGCTGGAATTTAATTAAGGGGTGCAGGGGGTTTATATATAGAATAATCGATACCCGGGATTGAGTTACAGACTCGAATCTAATCGAGGGGTTCGGGGAGTTTATATATAGAATCATAGATACCCGGGATTGAGTTACAGACTGGAATCTAATCGAGGGGTTCAGGGGGTTTATATATAGAATAATAAATACCTGGGATTGAGTTACAGACTGCAATCTAATCGAGGGGTTCAGTGGGTTTATATATAGAATAATAGATAGCCGGGAGTGAGTTACAGACTGGAATCTAATTGAGGGGTGCAGGGGGTTTATATAGAGTATAATAGATACCCAGGATTGAGTTACAGACTGGAATCAAGAACAGTTGAAAATATCATTTTTCTTGTGATGTGCTGAAGTGCAGGTTACAGAGGCTGATTCATGGAATGGGTAATGTGAGTTTTTAACCAGCTTTATCCCAAATATCAAATTTAATTTCTCATTGGAACTGTTTGATGTTTTCTTAGTCTTGACACAAATGGATAGGGACTCTTTGGACCCTCACTGTTTGCAGCTTTTCACCATTTATAATGTAACCTGTTCCATCCTTTTTAAAGTGGGCAGCCACACATTTGCCTATAATGAAATCCATCTTTCACTATTTCACTCATTCACTTAAGGTGTACATATCTCTTTGGAATTTAAAGTGCAGGTTACAGATTGGATTGGAACTTTCTGCTTTCTGAATCATTAACCAAGTTTCACACAGTTAAACATCAAAACTGACATTCTGAAACAGGAGAGGGCCCCACAACTTCAATTCTGTGATTCTCTAGCACCTCATGATCTGTATCTTACAATATGTCTGCCCCCTTCAGGTCTCTGAAGACTTGGGAAATGTTTCAGACATTGGGGAACCATTTCTGTCAATCGGGATATTTCCTTTGAAGCATTTCATTGTCTCGGGACATTTACAGTAAACGGCTCCTTCAAAGGACATCATTAAAATTCACTCTTTAATCATCCAAATCCTTTTGTCCATTCAGACTCCCTGGCCCTACATCCTATTGTTTCAAAGCTAACTTACATTTCACAATGTAGGAATGTGTGAATGCAAACACTTTTTTCACACGTTGCCACAATACTAAGGCTCACACTATTCAGGGTGAAATTTTCAAGACAACATTCATCAACTGACAGATTTCCAGCTCCAGCTAATTGTAGATTTTTATTTTTAATTTTGGGGTAACAGGACTGAAATTGTACGGCATCCCAGTGTGAGATTTAAACTCCTGTTTATTTCAATCTTTAGCTCAGGAATTCACATTAAAACATGCAGAGAATTGAAACCTTCCTCATACAGTTGCCTGTTTGTTCCAGTGTTGGTATATTCCCTCTTTCTCTTGCGTTTTCAATTGTCTGAAGAAATTGAATTGTTGACATTGGATAATCATCTCTTTCCCATGAAAATGTAAACTCCTGGGAAACTGCAACAGACACAATCTTATGCAGTGATCAAAATCCTGCACCTTTATTCATCAATCCCATTTCCTATCTCTGTAGAAACTCCCTTCCACTGACAGATTCTGAGATCCATACTCAATCTCAATAACCACCACAGAAAAGTGACTGCTTATTTTAAACAGTAAATCTGAACTATTTGAAGTTCTGACTCAGTCACAGAATCGCAGAAATTTTGACTCTGTGGGATGAAAGTTATCAGAATAACTTTGCAACATACAGGTAACCTGTAGTGACAGGAGGATACTTGTCTGTTCAAAAGGGATTCGATAAGATGCCTCACAAAGCTTGTTACTCAGGACAAGAGCTCATACATTCCCCTAATCTCCCCACCCAGTTCCTCTCAGGATTTGACAATTTGATCAAGTAACCCTTGATGCTACTAAATTTCAGGGAATACAATCCGAGTTTGTGCAATCTCACTTTGCAATTTAACCCTTGGAATCCAGGTCTCATTCTGGCAAAGCTGTGATGCACTCGAACTGTCTAAACTGTCCCTGGAGTGTCGGATTAACCCGGGTCACTCACAAATAACCAGGTCAGGTTCAAGACTCACCTGTCTCACTCGCTGAGACGCTCCTGTATCACTGGCCTTATTGTAGTCGGATGCCGCGTTGGGAGCAGGACAGGTAGACGGGATTAGGATGACTGCTCATGTGGAGGGTAAACACGAGGAATCTATCAGAGAATCAGAACAGACCAGGGAGAATCAAACAAGGAAACTGATGTTCAATTTATTAGGCCTGATTTGTGGATTGTTTTTGTTTTGGGTGAGAATGTTGCCAACAAACACTCCCAGAAAGGATGCAGCAGGGGCTAGATACAGAGTAAATCTCCCTCGATACTGTCCCCATTAAACACTCCCAGGACAGGTACAGCACGGGGTTAGATACAGAGTAAAGCTCCCTCTATACTGTCCCCATCAAACACTCCCAGGACGGGAACATGACAGGGTCAGATACAGAGTAAAGCTACCTCTACACTATCCCCATCAAACACTCCCAGGACAGGTACAGCACGGGGTTAGATACGAATAAAGCTCCCTCGATACTGTCCCCATCAAGCACTCCCAAGACAGGTAAGCACAGGGTTAGATACAGAGTAAAACTCCCTCGATACTGTCCCCATCAAACACTCCCAGGACACGTACAGCACGGGTTAGATACAGAGTAAAGCTCACTCTATACTGTACCCATCAAACACTCCTAGGACAGGAACAGCACGGGGTTAGATACAGAGTAAAGATCCCTCGATACTGTACCCAAGAAACACTCCCAGGACATGTACAGCACAGGGTAGATATAGAGTAAAGCTCCCTCTATACTGTCCCCATCAACCACTCCCAGGACAGTTACAGCACGGGGTTTGACACAGAGTAAAGCTCCCTCTGCACTGTCCCAATCAAACACTCCTGGACAGGAACAGGACAGGGTTAGATACAGAGTAAACCTCCTTCTATACTCTCCCCATCATACACTCCCAGGGCAGGTACAGCACGGGGTTAGATACAGAATAAAATTCCCTCTACGCTGTCTACATCAAACACTCCCAGGACTGGTACAGCTCAGGGTTAGATACAGAAAAAAACGCCCTCTATACTGTCCCAGTAAAACACTACCAGTACAAGTACAGCACGGGGTTAGATACAGAGTAAATCTCCCCCTACACTGCGGCCATCATACACTCCCAGGGCAGGTACAGCACGGGGTTAAATACAGAGTATAGCTCCCTCTACACTGTCTCCATCAAACACTCCCAGGACTGGTACAGCTCAGGGTTAGATACAGAGTAAAGCTCCCTCTATACTCTCCCCATCAAACACTCCCAGGTCTGGTACAGCACGGGTTTAGATACAGAGTATAGCTCCCCCTACACTGTGCCCATCATACACTTCCAGGGCAGGTACAGCACGGGGTATGATACAGAGTAAATCTCCCCCTACACTGTGCCCATCATACACTCCCAGGGCAGGTAAAGCACTGGGTTGGATACAGAGTAAAGCTCCCGCTAACCTGTCCCCATCAAACAGTCCCAGGACTGGTACTGCCCGGGGTAAGATACAGTTTAAAGCTCCCTCTACACTGTCCCCATGAAGCACTCCCAGGGCAGGTACAGGACTGGGTCAGATACAGAGTAAAGCTACCTCTACACTTTCCCCATCAAACACTCCCAGGACGGGAACAGGAAAGGGTTAGATACAGAGTATGTTTCCCTCTATTCTGTCCCCATCAAAGACTCCCAGGACAGGTACAGCACGGGGTTAGATACAGAGTAAATCTCCCTCTACACTGTCCCCATCAAACACTCCCAGGTCCGGTACAGCACAGGGTTAGATACAATGCAAACCACCCTCTATAGTCTCCCCATCAAACACTCCCAGGACTGGTACAGCAAGGGGTTAGATACAGAGTAAAGCTCCCTATACACTATCGACATCAAACACTCCCAGGACTGGTACAGCACGGGTTTAGATACAGAGTAAAGCTTCCTCTATACTGTCCCCATCAAACACTCCCAGGACTGGTACAGCACGGGGTTAGATACAGAGTAAAGCTCCATCTACACTGTGCCCATCGTACACTCCCAGGGCAGGTACAGCACGGGGTTAGATACAGTCAAAATTTCCCTCTAAGCTGTCCCCATCAAAAACTCCCAGGACGGCTGCAGCACAGTGTTAGATACAGAGTAAAGCTCAGTCTTCACTGTCCCCATCAAGCACTCACAGGGCAGGTACTGGACAGAGTTAGATGCAGAGTAAATCTACCTTACACCGTCCCCATCAAACACTCCCAGGAAAGGTACAGTAGAGGGTTTGATACAGAGTAAAGCTTCCTCTAAACTGTCCACATCAAACTCTCCCAGGACAGGTACAGCACGGGGTTAGATGCAGAGAAAATTTCCCTCTATAATGTATCCATCTAAAATTCCCAGTACAGGTACACCACAGGGTTAGATACAGAGTAAAGCTCCCTCAATACTGTCCCCATCAAACACTCCCAGGACAGGTACAGCACGGGGTTAGATACAGAGTAAAGCTCCCTCGATACTGTCCCCATCAAACACGCCCAGGACAGGTACAGCACGGTGTTAGATGCAGAGAAAAATTCCTTCGATAATGTATCCATCTAAAATTCCCAGTACGGGTACAGCACAGGGTTAGATACAGAGTAAAGCTCCCTCCATACTGTACCATTCAAACACTCCCTGGACTTGAACAGCCCGGGGTTAGGAACAGAGAAAAACTCCCCCTACACTGTGCCCATCATACACTCCCACGGCAGTTACAGCACAGGGTTAGATACAGAGTAAATCTCCCTTTAACCTGTCCCCATCTAAAACTCCCAGGACTGGTACAGCACGGGGTTAGATACAGAGTAAAGCTCCCTCTACACCATCCCCATCAAACACTCCCAGTGCAGGTACAATACCTGGTTAGATAGAGAGTAAAACTTCCTCTACACTGTCCCCATCAAACACTCCCAGGACAGGAACAGCACGGTGTTAGATACAGAGTAAATCTCCCACTAGACCGTCCCCATCAAACACTCCCAGGCCAGGTACTGCACGGGTTTAGATACAGAATAAAGTTCTCACTGCACTGTCATCATCAAACACTCCCAGGGCTCGTACAGCACTGCGTTAGATACAGAGTAAAGCTCCCTCAATACTGTCCCCATCAAACACTCCCAGGACAGGTACAGCACAGGGTTTGATACAAGGTGAAGCTCCCTCTGCACTGTTCCCATAAAACACTCCCTGGACAGGAACAGAACAGGCTTAGATACAGAGTAAAGCTCCCTCTATACTGTCCCCATCAAACACTCCCTGGACAGGAACAGGACAGGGTTAGATACAGAGTAAAGCTACCTCTACACTGTCTCCATCAAACACTACCAGGTCCGCTACAGCACAGGGTTAGATACTGGATAAACCTCCCTCTATACTCTCCCCATCAAACTCTCACAGGACTGGAACAGCACGGGGTTAGATACAGAGTAAAGCTAACTCTAAACTTCCCCATCAAAACCTCCAGGACAGATACAGCACGGGGTTAGATACAGCGTAAAGCTCCCTCTACACCATCCCCATCAAACACTCCCAGTGCAGGTACATTACGGGGTTAGATACAGAGTAAAACTTCCTCTACACTGTCCACATCAAACACTCCCAGGACAGGTACAGCACAGTGTTAGATACAGAGTAAATCTGCCACCATACCGTCCCCATCAAACACTCCCAGGCCAGGTACAGCACGGGTTTAGATACAGAATAAAGGTCACACTGCACTGTCATCATCAAACACTCCCAGGGCAAGTACTGCCCTGGGTTAGATACAGAGTAAAGCTCCCTCTACACTGTCCCCATCAAACACTCCCAGCACAGGTACAGCACAGGGTTAGATACAGAGTAAAGCTCCCTCTGCACTGTCCCCTTCAAACACTCCCTGGACAGGAACAGAACTGGCTTAGATACAGAGTAAAGCTCCCTCGATACTGTCCCCATCAAACACTCCCACGACGGGAACAAGACAGGGTCAGATACAAAGTAAAGCTACCTCTACACTTTCCCCATCAAACACTCCCAGGGCAGGAAAAGCAATGGGTTAGATACAGAGTAAAGCTCCCTCAACACTGTCTCCATCAAACATTCCCAGGTCCCCTACAGCACAGGGTTAGATACTGTGTAAACCTCCCTCTATACTCTCCCCATCAAACACTCCCAGGACTGGTACAGCACGGTGTTAGATACAGAGTAAAGCTGCCCCTACACTGTGGCCATCATACACTCCCAGGGCAGGTACAGCACGGGGTTATATACAGACTAAATTTCCCTCTAATCTGTCCCCATCAAACACTCCCAGGACAGGTACAGCACGCGGTTAGATACAGAGTAAAGCTCCCTCTACACTGACCCCATCAAACACTCCCAGGTCCGGTACAGCGCAGGGTTAGATACAGTGTAAACATCCCTCTATACTCTCCCCATCAAACACTCCCAGGACTGGTACAGCACGGGTTTAGATACAGAGTAAATATCCCACTACACCGTCCCCATCAAACACTCCCAGGCCAGGTACAGCACGGGTTTAGATACAGAATAATGGTCCCCTGCACTGTCATCATCAAACACTCCCTGGGCACGTACAGCACTGGGTTAGATACAGAGTAAAGCTCCCTCAATACTGTCCCCACCAAACTCTCCCAGGACAGGTACAGCCCAGGGTTTGATACAAGGTGAAGCTCCCTCTGCACTGTTCCCATAAAACACTCCCTGGACAGGAACAGAACAGGGTTAGATACAGAGTAAAGCTCCCTCTATACTGTCCCCATCAAACACTCCCAGGACAGGAACAGGACAGGGTCAGATACAGAGTAAAGCTCACTCTACACTGTCTCCATCAAACACTACCAGGTCCGCTACAGCACACAGTTAGATACAGGATAAACCTCCCTCTATACTCTCCCCATCAAACTCTCACAGGACTGGTACAGCTCGGGGTTAGATACAGAAAAAAGCTCCCTCTAAACTTCCCCATCAAACCCTCCCAGGACAGGTACAGCACGGGGTTAGATACAGAGTAAAGCTCCCTCTACACCATCCCCATCAAAAACTCCCAGGACGGGTACAGCACGGTGTTAGATACAGAGTAAATCTCCCACTACACCGTCCCCATCAAACACTCCCAGGCCAGTTACAGCACGGGTTTAGATACAGAATAAAGGTCCCACTGCACTGTCATCATCAAACACTCCCAGGGCAAGTACAGTACTGGGTTAGATACAGAGTAAAGCTCCCTCTACACCGTCCCCATCAAACACTCCCAGGGCAGGTACAGCACGGGGTTTGATACAGGGTAAAGCTTGCTCTGCACTGTCCCCATCAAACTCTCCCTGGACCGGTAATGCAGGGGTTATATACTGAGTAAACTCCCGCTAAACTGTCCCCATCATACACTCTCAGGACAGGAACAGCACGGGGTTAGATACAGAGTAAATCTCCCTGGGAGAGAGGTTTGGAGTGAGAGGGAGAGTGGGATGGGGTGAGAGGGAGATTGGGTTGGGGTGATTGGGAGAGTGGGTTGGGGGGAGAGCGAGAGTGGGTTGGGGTGAGAGGGAGAGTGTGTTGGGGTGAGAGGGAGAGTGGGTTGGTGTGAGAGGGAGAGTAGGTTGCGGTGAGAGGGAGAGTGGGTTGCGGTGAGAGGGAGAGTGGGTTGGGGAGAGAGGGAGAGTGGGTTGGGGTGAGAGGGAGAGTGAGTTGGGTTGAGAGGGAGAGTGGTTTGGGGTGAGATGTAAAGCGGGTTGGGGTGAGAGGGAGAGTGAGTTGGGGTGAGAGGAAGAGTGGGTTGGGGTGAGTGGGAGAGCGGGTTGGGGTGAGAGGGAGAGAGGGTTGGGGTGAGGGGGAGAGCGGGTTGGTGTGAGAATGAGAGCGGGTTGGGGTGAGAGGGAGAGCGGGTTGGGGTGAGAGGGAGAGTGGGTTGGGGTGAGAGGAAGAGCGGGTTGGGGTGAGAGGGAGAGCGGGTTGTGGTGAGAGGGAGAGTTGGTTGGGGTGAGAGGGAGAGTGGGTTGGGCTGAGAGGGAGAGTGGGTTGGGGTGAGAGGGAGAGTGGGTTGGGGTGAGAGGGAGAGTGGGTTGGGGTGAGAGGGAGAGTGGGTTGGGGTGAGAGGGAGAGTGGGTTGGGGTGAGAGGCAGAGTGGGTTGGGGTGAGAGGGAGAGTGGATTGGGGTGAGATGGAGAGTGGGTTGGGGTGAGAGGGAGAGTGAGTTGGGGTGAGAGGGAGAGAGCATTGGGGTGAGAGGGAGAGTGGGTTGAGGTGAGAGGGAGAGTGGGTTGGGGTGAGAGGGAGAGTGGGTTGGGGTGAGAGGGAGAGTGGGTTGAGGTGAGAGGGAGAGTGGGTTGGTGTGAGAGGGAGAGTGGGTTGGGGTGAGAGTGAAATTGTGTTGGGGTGAGAGGGAGAGTGGGTTGGGGTGAGAGGGAGAGTGGGTTGGGGTGAGAGGGAGAGAGGGTTGGGGTGAGAGGGAGAGTGGGTTTGGGTGAGAGGGAGAGTGGGTTGGGGTGAGAGGAAGAGTGGGTTGGGGTGAGAGGGAGAGTGGGATGGGATGAGAGGGAGAGTGGGATGGGATGAGAGGGAGAGTGGGTTGGGGTGAGAGGGAGAGTGGGTTGGGCTGAGAGGGAGAGTGGGTTGGGGTGAGAGGGAGAGTGGGATGGGATGAGAGGGAGAGTGGGTTGGGGTGAGAGGGAGAGTGGGTTGGGGTGAGAGGGAGAGTGGGTTGGGGTGAGAGGGAGAGTGGGTTGGAGTGAGAGGGAGAGTGGGTTGGGGTGAGAGGGAGAGTGGGTTGGGCTGAGAGGGAGAGTGGGTTGGGCTGAGAGGGAGAGTGGGTTGGGGTGAGAGGGAGAGTAGGTTGGGGTGAGCGGGAGAGTGGGTTGGGGTGAGAGGGAGAGTGGGTTGGGGTGAGAGGGAGAGTGGGTTGGGGTGAGCGGGAGAGTGGGTTGGGGTGAGAGGGAGAGTGGGTTGGGGTGAGAGGGAGAGTGGGTTGGGGTGAGAGGGAGAGTGGGTTGGGGTGAGAGGGAGAGTGGGTTGGGGACTGTGATTACTGCCAGTGTTTTGGGATTTTGTGTGAGATCAGGGTTTGGAACTGGAGTAACACAACCAACAGGGGAAAGAAATATAGATTTATTATTAAGCCAAATATAAAGACAGGCCCTTGTTGAAACCATGTCTGTCCTGGGGTTAACCCTCAGTGGACATGATCAGCAAGGGGTCCTGTCTGGAAAGAGAGAGGGAGAGAGAAAGCTGGAGTGACAGAGACAGGGAAATGCCACCCCCTCCCCCAGAAACGTCGTGTGTTCCCTGTTGTGGTTCAGGCAAAGCTGCAGGCCGTTTCTGCACAGGGGGATCCCACAGGCAGCAATGTAATGCTATCCGGATGGGAACAGGGAGACACATTTCCTTCCCCAGCCTCATGCCTGCTGTAACCCTCCCTCTTCCCCCTCTCCCACCCCCCGGGCACCATGTGTGCTCTGAGTCCGGACACATCCCCAGAAAGGCCTAAACTCCTTCTCTTCAAACCGGGAACAAGCTGCTGCTTCCTGGGGGAGACTTTTTGAAATCTCCGTCCCAGCATCGATTTTTACAAACCAGGCGTCCCCGGGAGGGTGTGACTGAGGCTTTTCTGCAGAGACTGGGAGCTGGGCACTGACTCCACACTGGAGACCCTCCCCTAACCCCCCCAGACACTGTGTCTCTTCCTCACCCCCAACCACCTGCCTCTGTGTCACTGTCTATTCCTGTTTCCCTCAATCTCCCCCCTCTCTCTCTGTTGTAACGTAGGGACACATCCTAGAGAGACTGAATTCAAATGACTGTTCCACCTCCCAATTCATCGCCCTGCCTAAAACACCAGCATTATTCAGGAATTAGCACAAACTTTTACACACTCTCACAGTTAGGACTTGGTAAAGGGCTCCTGAGGGACAGGAAATCAGTCCAATCAGCACATTTTTAATCAATTAACTGGTTGTGGCACAGTATGAAACACTGCAGGGAATTTGTGCACAGCAAGATCCCAAAGGGTGCAGCCAGCTCTGCTCAGCACTTTTTAAATGGGGCAATATTTACACAGAGAGAGAGAGGCAGCAAGTTGGAGAAGGACTAAGACAGTGAAGACCCCCGACCCCTTCAGAACCTCAGAAAGACTGAGCGCTTTGCAGTGAAAGAATGAATGTTTAAAATGCTATCATTGTTAGTGAGTCACTTGCTTCACTGTCCCTGGATTCATTTTCGCAATTCGGCCTTTTCTAAAAGATGTGACTGGGAGCTGGGCAGAGTCTACACATTGGAGACCCCCAGATCCTGTGTCTATTCACACCCCCTCCTCTTGTTTTGCTACCTCAGCCCCTCTGTTTCAACCCTCTTTCCAGACATTATGGCAAACTTGTGGCATTCTAAACTATTATCTTAAATTGTTAATAAATACTGAGAAACAGACACAGACACGGGCTTTGCAGCAGCAGAAAGAATGTGAATCATTCTATCCCGGGGGTTTTTACTTCCAGATTCAGTTTTAGAAAATTCAGAATTCAAATTCACAACAGCAAAGTGTGGGAGTGAACGCCCGGATCCTTCAATATTCCAGGGAATACACGTGGAATTTATGTCTCCATACCTGTGTCTCTGTCACGTTTAAAATACTAATGTTACATGAGTCAACTCTGTCCTAAACGTCCCATTGCTGTGGGGACATAAAATGGCCACTGGGAACAAACCTGAAATGGCTGCCTGGTGTTTGTAGACTAGATTCTCAGAGGAAGAGAGACAGGGAGAGAAGACATAGATCGAGTGAATGAGAAATAGAGACTCTCAGACCAAGTGGGTGACTGAGAGCCAGACAGTGAATAAAGGATATTGGTCATAGCACATGGAAAGAGCAAGAGGCCATTTAACCCTCCAACGCTGTTCTGACATTCAATGAGATCCTGGCTGATCTGTGATTGAACCCCTTGGTCTCATATCTCTGCAGCGTGTTAGCTAACAGAAATCTATCAGCCTCAGTTTTAAACATGGACTAGTGGCTCAGCATCAATTTCCGTTCATGTGAGAGAGATCCAAACTAATACCACACTTGGTGTTTTAAAGTGTTTCTTAGTTTCTCTCCTGAAATTCTAAAATTCTAAACATAGTTGAAAAACCATGACCCCAAGGCCCAGACTCCCCAAACCGACGGAAATAGTTAGTCTTTTTCAAACCTCTACTTGCATTATTATCCTGAAATATTTCATCAAATCACCCCCTCACCTAAATTCCAGTGTAAAGCTTCATCGACCCTGTTCAACAAACACACCCAAACCAATTACAGTATGGGGTTCGATAGAGAGTAACATTCCCTCTGCTCTGTCCCATCAAACAGGCACAGGGAAGGGTCAACACCGGGTTAGATACCAAGTAAAGACAGGGCCTATTGTGTGATAAACAGAGAAATGGTCGTGTGTAGTCCAAACAGAGGCCGGGTGAAGTGTAGCATTCGCAGATACACGGCCACGTGTTATATCGACATAGAGAATGTCCAGTGCAGTATTAACTGAGGCAGTGTCCAGTGTAATTGAAACAGAGGCCTGGCCTAGTTCAGTCAGAATGGAAATAGGTTGTTGCTCAGAAACCAGTGAAGACAAGGACAAGGCCAATTGTGTGAGGCATTTCTCATCATCTCTGACCTTATGAGGAAAGGATTCTGATTTTCTTATGAGGAAAGGTTGGACAGGCTGGGCCTGTATCCATTGGAGTTTAGAATTTGGAGAGGTGATCTTAGTGAAAGATGTAAGTTGCTGAGGGGTCTTAACAGGGTGGATGTGGAGAAGATGTTTCCCCTTGTGGGAGAGTTTGGAACTAGGGGCGAAGTTTAAAACTATTTTCAAACAATTTAAAAAATGGATGCTACGCACAAATTCACACTCAGTGATGCAGTCTATAAAAAAAGGAATTATTTAAAAAGATCTGAAAATGTCTACAAAACACAGCACACTCCAAATGAAGCTGATTCCAACATCAAAGACAGAAGGGGTGTAAATCTCAATTCTATCCCACGTAATCACACTGCCCCGGGAATCTTATCCTTCCTATAGTGTGGCTCCCAGGACTGTACACAGTACTCCAGCTGAGCTCTAACTAGTGTCTGATATAAGTTCAGCATAACCTCCCTGCTCCTGTACTCTAGTCCCCTATTAATAAAGCCCAGGATATGATATGCTTTATTACATAAGCGCTTAACCTGTCCTGCAACCTTCAATGATCTATGAACATCTCCACCCAGGTCTTTCTGCTCCTGCAACCCCTTAAAATTTCACACTTAATTTTATTTTTCCTGTCCATGTTCCTCCTAGCAAAATGCATCACATCAAACGTCTCCACATTGAACATCATTGGTCACCTATATGCCCACTCTCCCAACTTGTAAATGTCCTTTTGATGCTCTACACTGTCCCCCTCTCTGTTTATCAATCTCCCAAGTTTTGTGCCGTCCACAAACTCTGAAATGGTCCCCTGCACACCAATATCTCAATCATTTATATACATCAGGGAAATCCAGGGTTCCAGTACTAACCCCAGTGAAACTCCACTACAATCCTACATCCAGCCGGAAAAATATCCGTGAACTCTCTGTTTCCTATCCATCAGCCAATTCTGTATCCACATTTCGCTGGTCTGACATCCCTTCACCATCTTTAAATTGGAGGGATATCCTTTCTCCATCTTTAAAATGGGGGGAGACCCCTTCCTCAACTTGTGATGTGGAAGTGCTGGAATCTAATCGAGCGGTTTGTGGGGTTTATATATAGAATAACAGATACCTGGGAGTGAGTTACAGACTGGAATCTAATCGAGTTGTTCAGGGGGTTTATATAAAGAATAATAGATACCCGGGAGTGAGTTACGGACTGGAATCTAATCGAGTTGTTCAGGGGGTTTATATAAAGAATAATAGATACCCGGGAGTGAGTTACAGACTGGAATCTAATCGAGGGGTTCAGGGGGTTTATATATAGAATAGATGCCAAGGATTGAGTTACAGACTGGAATCTCGAACTGTTGAAAACATATTTTTTCTTGTGATGTGCTGAAGTGCAGGTTACAGAGGCTGATTCATGGAATGGGTAGTGTGAGTTTTTAACCAGCTTTATTCCAAATATCAAATTTAATTTCTCATTGGAACTATCTGATGTTTTCTTAGTCTTGACACAAATGGATAGGGACTCTTTGGACCCTCACTGTTTGCAGCTTTTCGATTTATAATGTAACCTGTTCCATTCTTTTTAAAGTGGGCAGCCACACATTTGCCTATAATGAAATCCATCTTTCACTATTTCACCCATTCACTTGAGGTGTACATATCTCTTTGGAATTTGAAGTGCAGGTTACAGATTGGATTGGAACTTTCTGCTTTCTGAATCATTAACCAAGTTTCACAGAGTAAAACTTTAAAACTGACATTCTGACAACTTCAATTCTGTGATTCAAAAGTATCTCATGCTCTGTATCTTACAATATCACTGCCCCTTCATGTCACTGAGGATTTGGAAAATGATTCAGCCATTGGGGAAGCATCTCATTGTCTCGGGACATTTACAGTAAACGGCTCCTTCAAAGGACATCATTAAAATTCACTCTTTAATCATCCAAATCCTTTTGCCCATTCAGACTCCCTGGCCCCACATCCTATTGGTTCAAAGGTAACTTAAATTTCACAATGTAGGAATGTGTGAATGCAAACACTTTCTTCACACGTTTCCACAATAATAAGGCTCACACTATTCAGGGTGAAATTTTCAAGACAACATTCATCAACTGACAGATTTCCAGCTCCAAATGGAAGCTTCAAGATACAGAAAGTGACACAGAAATGAAACATCCGATTTATCTGAATCTGCATCCGTTATTGGACAGCGCGGGGTAAGATAGGAATTAAAGTTGTTGTTAAATTGTCCCCATCAAACGCTCCCAGAACAGGTACAGCATGGGATTCCATACAGAGTAAAGCTCCCACAACAATTGAGTTATGAGATTAAAAAGCGTCATTCACCTTTGAATTTGAGTTCAATTTAAAAAGTGTTCAAATTAAAAGTTCTTCAGCTGGAGAAAAGGGTAAAGCTCCAATTATTGGTGTTTGTGTCATTTATATAGATTGTGAGAGAGGAAGATAGAGAGAGAGAGAGAGAGAGAGCGAGTGAGAAGAAGACAGAGACACAGATCGAGAGGGAGACCGAGAGACAGAGATTGAAGGAAGGATATTTATCATAGTACATTGGAAGAGGAAGATTCCATTTCTCCCCACACCCTGTTTCTGACATTCAATGAGATCCTGACTGATCTCTGATCGACCTCCATATCTCTTTACACCTTTGCCTAACAAAAATCTATCATCCTCAGATTGAAACATTAACAAGAGACTTTGTGTCAATTGACGTTTGCAGAAACTTGTTTCAAATTAAAGCTTTGGCTACACTGTCATCAAACACTCCCAACCCAAATACATTATGGGGTTCGATACAGGGTCAAATTCTCTTTGTACAAGAAATTTTTAATTGTAGATATTTATTTTTAATTTTAGGCTAACAGGACTGAAATTGTACGGCTTCCCAGTGTGAGATTTAAACTCCTGTTTATTTCAATCTTTAGCTCAGGAATTCACATTAAAACATGCAGAGAATTGAAACCTTCCTCATATGGTTGCCTGTTTGTTCCAGTGTTGGTATATTCCCTCTTTCTCTTGCGTTTTCACTTGTCTGAAGAAATTGAATTGTTGACATTGGATGATCATCCCTTTCCCATGAAAATGTAAACTCCTGGGAAACTGCAACAGACACAATCTAATGCAGTGAACAAAATCCTGCACCTTTATTCATCAATCCCATTTCCTATCTCTGTAGAAACTCCCTTCCACTGACAGATTATGATATCCATACTCAATCTCAAAAACCACCACAGAAAAGTGACTGCTTATTTTAAACAGTGAATCTGAACTATTTGAAGTTCTGACTCAGACACAGAATCGCAGAAATTTTGACTCTGTGGGATGAAAATTATTAGAATAACTTTGCAACATACAGGTAACATCAATAGGATTTGACCATTTGATCAAATCACCCCTGATGCTACTAGATTTCAGGGAATACAACCCGAGTTTGTGCAATCTCACTTTGCAATTTAACCCTTGGAATCCAGGTCTCATTCTGGCAAAGCTGTGATGCACTCGAACTGTCTAAACTGTCCCTGGAGTGTCGGATTAACCCGGGTCACTCACATGCACCCAGGTCAGGTTCAAGACTCACCTGTCTCACTCGCTGAGACGCTCCTGTATCACTGGCCTTATTGTAGTCGGATGCCGCGTTGAGAGCAGGACAGGTAGACGGGATTAGGAAGACTGCTCATGTGGAGGGTAAACACGAGGGATCTATCAGAGAATCAGAACAGACCAGGGAGAATCAAACAAGGAAACTGATGTTCAATTTATTAGGCCTGATTTGTGGATTGTTTTTGTTTTGGGCGACAATGTTGCCAACAAACACTCCCAGAGATGATGCAGCAGGGGCTAGATACAGAGTAAAGCTCCCTCGATACTGTCCCCATCAAACACTCCCAGGGCAGGTACAGCACGGGGTTAGATGCAGAGTAAAGCTACCTCTACACTGTCCACATCAAACACTCCCAGGCAATACACCACGGGGTTAGATACAGAGTAAAGCTCCCTCTATACTGTCCCCATCAAACACTCCCTGGACAGGAACTGGACAGGGTTAGAAACAGATTAAAGCTCCCTCTATACTGTCCCTATCAAACACTCCCAGGACTGGAACAGATCAGGGTTAGATACAGAGTAAAGCTCCCTCTACACTGTGGCCATCATACACTCCCAGGGCATGTACAGCACGGGGTTAGATACAGAGTAAATCTCCCTCTACACTGTCTCCATCAAACACTCCAAGGACTGGTACAGCTCAAGGTTATATAAGAGTAAATTTACCTCTATACTGTCCCCATCAAACACTCCCAGGACTGGTACAGCACGGGGTTAGATACAGAGTAAAGCTCCCCCTACACTGTGCCCATCATACACTCCCAGAGCAGGTACAGCACGGTGTTAGATACTGAGTAAATCTCCCTCTACACCGTCCCCATCAAACACCCCCAGGGCAGGTACAGAACGGGGTTAGATACAGAGTAAATCTCCCTCTATACTGTCCCCATCAAAGACTACCAGGACAGGGAGTGGTGATAGGGAGTCTGGGTTGGTGTGAGAGGGTTGGGCTGAGAGGGAGAGTGGTATGGGATGAGAGGGAGAGTGGGTTAGGGTGAGAGGGAGAGTGGGTTGGGGTGAGAGGCAGAGTGGGTTGGGGTGAGAGGGAGAGTGGGTTGGGGTGAGAGGGAGAGTGGGTTGGGGTGAGAGGGAAAGTGGGTTGGGGACTGTGATTACTGCCAGTGTTTTGGGGGTTTGTGTGAGATCAGGGTTTGGAACTGGAGTTACACAACCAACAGGGGAAAGAAATATAGATTTATTATTAAACCAAAAGTAATGATAGGCCCTTGTTGAAACCATGTCTGTCCTGGGGTTAACCCTCAGTGGAGAGGAGCAGCAAGGGGTCCTGTCTGGAAAGAGAGAGGGAGAGAGAAAGCTGGAGTGACAGAGACAGGGAAATTCCACCTCCTCCCCCAGAAACGTCGTGTGTTCCCTGCTGCAGTTCAGGAAAAGCTGCAGGCCGTTTCTGCACAGGGGGATCCCACAGGCAGCAATGTAATGCTATCCGGATGGGAACAGGGAGACACATTTCCTTCCCCAGCCTCATGCCTGCTGTAACCCTCCCTCTTCCCCCTCTCCCCACCGGGCACCATGTGTGCTCTGAGTCCGGACACATCCCCAGAAAGGCCTAAACTCTTTCTCTTCAAACCGGGAACAAGCTGCTGCTTCCTGGGGGAGACTTTTTGAAATCTCCGTCCCAGCATCGATTTTTACAAACCAGGCGTTCCCGGGAGGGTGTGACTGAGGCTTTTCTGCAGAGACTGGGATCTGGGCACTGACTCCACACTGGAGACCCTCCCCTAACCCCACCCGGACCCTGTGTCTCTTCCTCACCCCCAACCACCTGCCTCTGTTTCACTGTCTTTTCCTGTTTCCCTCAATCTCCCCCCTCTCTCTCTGATGTAACGTAGGGACAAATCCTAGAGAGACTGAATTCAAATGACTGTTCCACCTCCCAATTCATCGCCCTGACTAAAACACCAGCATTATTCAGGAATTAGCACAAACTTTTACACACTCTCACAGTTAGGACTTGGTAAAGGGATCCTGAGGGAAAGGAAATGAGTCCAATCAGCACATTTTTAATCAATTAACTGGTTGTGGTACAGTATGAAACACTGCAGGGAATTTGGGCACAGCAAGATCCCACAGGGTGCAGCCAGCTCTGTTCAGCACTTTTTAAATGGGGCAATATTTACACAGAGAGAGAGAGGCAGCAAGTTGGAGAGGGACTAAGACAGTGAAGACGCCCGACCCCTTCAGAACCTCAGAAAGACTGAGCGCTTCGCAGTGAATGAATGAATCTTTAAAATGCTCTCATTGTTAGTGAGTCACTTGCTTCACTGTCCCTGGATTCATTTTCGCAATTCAGACTTTATTAAAAGATGTGACTGGGAGCTGGGCAGAGTCTACACATTGGAGACCCCCAGATCCTGTGTCTATTCACACCCCCTCCTCTTGTTTTGCTACCTCAGCCCCTCTGTTTCAACCCTCTTTCCAGACATTATGGCAAACTTGTGGCATTCTAAACTATTATCTTAAATTGTTAATAAATCCTGAGAAACAGACACAGACACGGGCTTTGCAGCAGCAGAAAGAATGTGAATCATTCCATCCCGGGGGTTTTTACTTCCAGATTCAGTTTTAGAAAATTCAGAATTCAAATTCACAGCAGCAAAGTGTGGGACTGAACCCCCGGATCCTTCAATATTCCCGGGAATACACGTGGAATTTATGTCTCCATACCAGTGTCTCTGTCACGTTTAAAATACTATTGTTACATGAGTCAACTCTGTCCTAAATGTCCCATTGCTGTGGGGACATAAAATGGCCACTGTGAACAAACCTAAAATGGCTGCCTGGTGTTTGTAGACTAGATTCTCAGAGGAAGAGAGGCAGGGAGAGAGGGATAGAGAGCTGGGTAAGCGAGTGAGATAGAGAGAGGAGATCAAGCAATAAAAAAGGGATGAGTTGAGAGAGAGAGATGAAGAGAGGGGAGCGAGTTTAGGGTAAAGATATGGGGTGAGATAGAGAAACAGAGAAATATATAGGGTGGCAGAGAGATGGGGTGGGAGAGGGAGAGAAGGAACGAGACAGGATGACAGAAAGAGAAAGTGTAGGGGGAAACTGAAAATGTTCAAAAATGTGTTAACATTATTGAGTGTAAAGAACAATATCCTGTGAGACATCCCTTCTCCATCTTAAAATTGGCGGGAGAGCCTTTAACCAACTTTAAAATGGGGGGAGACCCCTTCCGCAATTTGTGATGTGGAAGTGCTGGAATCTAATCGAGGGATAGGGGGTGGTTTATATACAGAATAACAGATACCCGGGAGTGAGTTACAGACTGGTATCAAATCGAGGGATTCAGGGGGTTTATTTATAGATTAACAGATACCCGGGAGTGAGTTACAGACTGGAATCTAATCGAGGGGTTCGGGGTGGTTTATATATAGAATAACAGATACCTGAGAGTGAGTTACAAGCTGGTATCTCATCGAGGGGTTCGAGGTGGATTATATATAGAATAACAGACACCCGGCAGTGAGTTACAGAATGGAATCTAACGGAGGGTTTTGGAGTGGTTTATATACAGAATAACAGATGCCCGGGAGTGAGTTACAGTCTGGAATTTAATCGAGGGATCGGGGTGGTTTATATATAAATCATGTAGATATAATATATATCGAATAAAAGATATCCGGGAGTGAGTTACAGACTGGAATCTCATCGAGGGGATTGAGGGGTTTATATATAGAATAATAGATAACAGGAGAGAGTTACAGACTGGAATCTAATCGAGGGGTTCGGGGTGGTTTTTATATAGAATAACAGATACCCGGGAGTGAGTTACAGACTGGAATCTAATCGAGGGGTTCGGGATGGTTTATATATAGAATAACAGATACCCGGCAGTGAGTTACAGACTGGAATCTAACGGAGGGGTTTGGGGTGATTTATATATAGAATAACAGATGCCCGGGAGTGAGTTACAGGCTGGAATTTAATCGAGGGATCGGGGTGGTTTATATATAGAATAACAGATACCCAGGAGTGAATTACAGACTGGAATCTAATCGAGGGGTTCGGGGCTGTTTATATATAGAATAACAGATTCCCGGGAGTGAGTTACAGACTGGAATCTAATCGAGGGGTTCGATGTTGTTTATATATAGAATAACAGATACCCGGGAGTGAGTTACAGACTGGAATCTAATCGAATGGTTCGGGGTGGATTATATATAGAATAATAGATACCCGGGAATGAGTTACAGACTGGAATCTTATCGAGGGGTTCGGGGTTGATTATATATAGAATAACAGATACCCGGCAGTGAGTTACAGACTGGAATCTAATCGAGGAGGCCATTCAGCCCATCAAACTACTTTTGACACTCAGCAAGGAAAGTTTCACTGGTCTCACTCGTCTGCCCTTTCCCCGAAACCCTGAAAATATTTTCCCTTCAGCTTCACACCCAAAATTTGCTGAAAAGGGAAATTGGGGATGGTGGGGAGAGGGGGAAGCTGATGGAGTGAGAGAAAGAGTAAGAGAGAGAGAGGCAGAGAGATGGTGAAAGAAAGAGAGATTGAGATAGAGAAAGAGAGACAAAACTCGCCGAGAGAGAGAGAGACAGGGCGAGATAGAGAGAGGGGCAGGGTGTTGTAGTGAGAGAGAGACAGTGAAAGGCGAGGCGAGAAAGAGAGCGATGGAGAAAGAGACAGGCTTATCTTAAACAGTTAATAAATACCGAGAAACAGACACAGACACGGGCTTTGTAGAAGCAGAATGAATGTGAACCATTCCATCCCGGGGGTTTTTACTTCCAGATTCAGTAATAGAAAATTCAGAATTCAAATTCACAGCAGCAAAGTGTGGGACTGAACGCCCGGATCCTTCAATATTCCAGGGAATACACAGGGAATTCATGTCTCCATACCTGTGTCTCTGTCACGTTTAAAATACTAATGTTACATGAGTCAACTCTGTCCTAAATGTCCCATTGCTGTGGGGACATAAAATGGCCACTGTGAACAAACCTAAAATGGCTGCCTGGTGTTTGTAGACTAGATTCTCAGAGGAAGAGAGACAGGGAGAGAAGACACAGATCGAGTGAATGAGAAATAGAGACTCTCAGACCAAGTGGGTGACTGAGAGCCAGACAGTGAATAAAGGATATTGGTCATAGCACATGGAAAGAGCAAGAGGCCATTTAACCCTCCAACCCTGTTCCGACATTCAATCAGATCCTGGCTGATCTGTGATTGAAGCCCTTAGTCTCATATCTCTGCAGCGTGTTAGCTAACAGAAATCTATCAGCCTCAGTTTTAAACATGGACTAGTGGCTCAGCATCAATTTCCGTTCATGTGAGAGAGATCCAAACTAATACCACACTTGGTGTTTTAAAGTGTTTCTTAGTTTCTCTCCTGAAATTCTAAAATTCTTAACATAGTTGAAAAACCATGACCCCAAGGCCCAGACTCCCCAAACCGGCGGGAATAGTTAGTCTTTTTCAAACCTCTACTTGCATTATTATCCTGAAATATTTCATCAAATCACCCCCTCACCTAAATTCCAGTGTAAAGCTTCATCGACCCTGTTCAACAAACACACCCAAACCAATTACAGTATGGGGTTCGATAGAGAGTAACATTCCCTCTGCTCTGTCCCATCAAACAGGCACAGGGAAGGGTCAACACCGGGTTAGATACCAAGTAAAGACAGGGCCTATTGTGTGATAAACAGAGAAATGGTCGTGTGTAGTCCAAACAGAGGCCGGGTGAAGTGTAGCATTCGCAGATACACGGCCACGTGTTATATCGACATAGAGAATGTCCAGTGCAGTATTAACTGAGGCAGGGTCTAGTGTAATTGAAACAGAGGCCTGGTCTAGTTCAGTCAGAATGGAAATAGGTTGTTGCTCAGAAACCAGTGAAGACAAGGACAAGGCCAATTGTGTGAGGCATTTCTCATCATCTCTGACCTTATGATGAAAGGATTCCGATTTTCATATGAGGAAAGGTTGGACAGGCTGGGCCTGTATCCATTGGAGTTTAGAATTTGGAGAGGTGGTCTTAGTGAAAGATGTAAGTTCCTGAGGGGTCTTAACAGGGTGGATGTGGAGAAGATGTTTCCCCTTGTGGGAGAGTTTGGAACTAGGGGCGAAGTTTAAAACTATTTTCAAACAATTTAAAAAATGGATGCTAAGCACAAATTCACACTCAGTGATGCAGTCTATAAAAAAAGGAATTATTTAAAAAGATCTGAAAATGTCCACAAAACACAGCACACCCCAAATGAAGCTGATTCCAACATCAAAGACAGAAGGGGTGTAAATCTCAATTCCATCCCATGTAATCACACTGCCCCGGGAATCTTATCCTTCCTATAGTGTGGCTCCCAGGACTGTACACAGTACTCCAGCTGAGCTCTAACTAGTGTCTGATATAAGTTCAGCATAACCTCCCTGCTCCTGTACTCTAGTCCCCTATTAATAAAGCCCAGGATATGATATGCTTTATTACATAAGCGCTCAACCTGTCCTGAAACCTTCAATGATCTATGAACATCTCCACCCAGGTCTTTCTGCTCCTGCAACCCCTTAAAAATTTCACACTTAATTTTATTTTTCCTGTCCATGTTCCTCCTACCAAAATGCATCACATCAAACATCTCCACATTGAACATCATTGGCCACCTATCTGCCCACTCTCCCAACTTGTAAATGTCCTTTTGATGCTCTACACTGTCCCCCTCTCTGTTTATCATTCTCCCAAGTTTTGTGCCATCCACAAACTCTGAAATGGTCCCCTGCACACCAATATCTCAATCATTCATATACATCAGGGAAATCCAGGGTTCCAGTACTAACCCCAGTGAAACTCCACTACAATCCTACATCCAGCCGGAAAAATATCCGTGAACTCTCTGTTTCCTATCCATCAGCCAATTCTGTATCCACATTTCGCTGGTCTGACATCCCTTCACCATCTTTAAATTGGAGGGATATCCTTTCTCCATCTTTAAAATGGGGGGAGACCCCTTCCTCAACTTGTGATGTGGAAGTGCTGGAATCTAATCGAGCGGTTTGTGGGGTTTATATATAGAATAACAGATACCTGGGAGTGAGTTACAGACTGGAATCTAATCGAGTTGTTCAGGGGGTTTATATATAGAATAATAGATACCCGGGAGTGAGTTACAGACTGGAATCTAATCAAGGTGTTCAGGGGGTGTGTATCTATAATAATAATTACCTGGGTGTGAGTTACAGACTGGAATCTAATCGAGGTGTTCAGGGGGTTTATATAAAGAATAATAGATACCCGGGAGTGAGTTACGGACTGGAATCTAATCGAGGGGTTCAGGGGGTTAATATATAGAATAATAGATACCCGGGAGTGAGTTACAGACTGGAATCTAATCGAGGGGTTCAGGGGGTTTATATATAGAATAGATGCCAAGGATTGAGTTACAGACTGGAATCTCGAACTGTTGAAAACATATTTTTTCTTGTGATGTGCTGAAGTGCAGGTTACAGAGGCTGATTCATGGAATGGGTAGTGTGAGTTTTTAACCAGCTTTATTCCAAATATCAAATTTAATTTCTCATTGGAACTATCTGATGTTTTCTTAGTCTTGACACAAATGGATAGGGACTCTTTGGACCCTCACTGTTTGCAGCTTTTCGATTTATAATGTAACCTGTTCCATTCTTTTTAAAGTGGGCAGCCACACATTTGCCTATAATGAAATCCATCTTTCACTATTTCACCCATTCACTTGAGGTGTACATATCTCTTTGGAATTTGAAGTGCAGGTTACAGATTGGATTGGAACTTTCTGCTTTCTGAATCATTAACCAAGCTTCACAGAGTAAAACTTTAAAACTGACATTCTGACAACTTCAATTCTGTGATTCAAAGGTATCTCATGCTCTGTATCTTACAATATCTCTGCCCCTTCATGTCTCTGAGGATTTGGAAAGTGATTCAGACATTGGGGAAGCATCTCAATGTCTCGGGACATTTACAGTAAACGGCTCCTTCAAAGGACATCATTAAAATTCACTCTTTAATCATCCAAATCCTTTTGCCCATTCAGACTCCCTGGCCCCACATCCTATTGTTTCAAAGCTAACTTACATTTCACAATTTAGGAATGTGTGAATGCAAACACATTCTTCACACGTTTCCACAATACTAAGGCTCACACTATTCAGGGTGAAATTTTCAAGACAACATTCATCAACTAACAGATTTCCAGTTCCAAATGGAAGCTTCAAGATACAGAAAGTGGCACATTCGATTTATATGAATCTGCATCCGTTATTGGACAGCGCGGGGTTAGATAGGAATTAAAGTTGTTCTTAAATTGTCCCCATCAAACACTCCCAGAACAGGTACAGCATGGGGTTCCATACAGAGTAAAGCTCCCACAACAATTGAGTGATGAGATTAAAAAGCGTCATTCACCTTTGAATTTGAGTTCAATTTAAAAAGTGTTCAAATTAGAAGTTCATCAGCTGGAGAAAAGGGTAAAGCTCCAAATATTTTTCAACATGCCTGGCTATAAAAAACATTATTCATTTACATTAGTATCTTGATGCGTTTGATCAAATCACCCCTTAACCTCAATTCCAGTGTTTCAGAGTGAAGCTTTGACTACACTGTTCATCAAACACTCCCAACCCAATTACAGTATGGGGTCCATACAGAGTCAAATTCAAAAAATTGGTTCGATGGTGACAGAGGGAGAGACAGGGTGAAGGTTTTGAGAAAGGGATGAATGGGGGGATGTGGTGAAAATCTTTTTAAATCAGCGAGTGGTGATGACCTGGAACCCGTGCAAAATGCGGTGTTTGGGGGATGAGTGTCTGATCAGTGTCTCCATAGTTGTGTCTCTGTCACGTTGAAAGTACCAACGTCACATTCCTGAGGAGTCAACTCTGTCAGAAATGTCCCAGTGCTGTGGGGATATAATATGGCCTCTGTGAACAAACCTAAAAGGCTGACTGGTGTTTGTGTCATTTATATAGATTCTGAGAGAGAGGATGAGAGAGAGAGAGACCGAGCGAGTGAGAAGAAGACAGAGACACAGATCGAGAGGGAGACCGAGAGACAGAGATTGAAGGAAGGATATTTATCACAGCACATTAGAAGAGGAAGATTCCATTTCTCCCCACACCCTGTTTCTGACATTCAATGAGATCCTGACTGATCTCTGATTTAACTCTATATCTCTTTACACCTTTGCCTAACAAAAATTTATCATCCTCAGATTGAAACATTAACAAGAGACTTTGTGTCAATTGACGTTTGCAGAAAATTGTTTCAAACTAAAGCTTTGGCTACACTGTTCATCAAACAATCCCAACCCAACTAAAGTATGTGGATCGATGCAGAGTCAAATACTCTTTGTTTTGTACAAGAAATTTTTAATTGTAGGTTTTTATTTTCAATTTTAGGCTAACAGGACTCAAATTGTACAGCATCCCAGTGTGAGATTTAAACTCCTGTTTATTTCAATCTTTAGGTCAGGAATTCACATTAAAACATGCAGAGAATTGAAACCTTCCTCATACAGTTGCCTGTTTGTTCCCGTGTTGGTATATTCCCTCTTTCTCTTGCATTTTCACTTGTCTGAAGAAATTGAATTGTTGACATTGGATAATCATCCCTTTCCCATGAAAATGTAACCTCCTGGGAAACTGCAGCAGACAAAATCTAATGCAGTGAACAAAATCCTGCACCTTTATTCATCAATCCCATTTCCTATCTCTGTAGAAACTCCCTTCCACTGACAGATTCTGAGATCCATACGCAATCTCAAAAACCACCACAGAAAAGTGACTGCTTATTTTAAACAGTGAATCTGAACTATTTGAAGTTCTGACTCAGACACAGAATCGCAGAAATTTTGACTCTGTGGGATGAAAATTATCAGAATAACTTTGCAACATACAGGTAACCTGTAGTGACAGGTGGATACTTGTCTGGTCAAAAGGGTTTCGATAAGATGCCTCACAAAGCTTGTTACTCAGGACAAGAGCTCATACATTCCCCTAATCTCCCCAACCAGTTCCTCTCAGGATTTGACCATTTGATCAAGTCACCCCTGATGCTACTAAATTTCAGGGAATACAACCCGACTTTGTGCAATC
This sequence comes from Cetorhinus maximus, assembly GCF_964194155.1. Lineage (NCBI taxonomy): Eukaryota > Metazoa > Chordata > Chondrichthyes > Lamniformes > Cetorhinidae > Cetorhinus > Cetorhinus maximus. The sequence goes on from NW_027596311.1 coordinate 96,887, forward strand.
TCACTTTGCAATTTAGCCCTTGGAATCCAGGTCTCATTCTGGCAAAGCTGCGATGCACTCAAACTGTCTAAACTGTCCCTGGAGTGTCGGATTAACCTGGGTCACTCACATACACCCAGGTCAGGCTCAAGACTCACCTGTCTCACTCACTGAGAAGTTCCTGTATAACTGGCCTTATTGTAGTCGGATGCCGCGTTGGGAGCAGGACAGGTAGACGGGATTAGGATGACTGCTCATGTGGAGGGTAAACCCGAGGAATCTGTCAGAGAATCAGAACAGACCAGGGAGAATCAAACAAGGAAATTCATGTTCAATTTGTGAGCCCTTATTTGTGGTTGGATTAAGTTTTTGGCGAGAATTTTGCCAACAAACACTCCCAGAGATGATGCAGCACGGGCTAGATACAGAGTAAAGCTCCCTCGATACTGTCCCCATCAAACACTCCCAGGGCAGGTACAACACTGGTTTAGATATAGAATAAAGCTCCCTCTATACTGTCCCCTACAAACACTCCAAGGACAGGTACAGAGGGAGAGTGGGTTGGGGACTGCTATTACTGCCAGTGTTTTGGGGGTTTGTGTGAGATCAGGGTTTGGAACTGGAGTAACACAACCAACAGGGGAAAGATATATAGATTTATTATTAAGCCAAAAATAAAGACAGGCCCTTGTTGAAACCATGTCTGTCCTGGGATTAACCCTCAGTGGACAGGAGCAGCAAGGGGTCACTTGCTTCACTGTCCCTGGATTCATTATCGCAATTCAGCCTTTTCTAAAAGATGTGACTGGGAGCTGGGCAGAGTCTACACATTGGAGACCCCCAGATCCTGTGTCTATTCACACCCCCTCCTCTTGTTTTGCTCCCTCAGCCCCTCTGTTTCAAACCTCTTTCCAGACATTATGGCAAACTTGTGGCATTCCAAACTATTATCTTAAATTGTTAATAAATACTGAGAAACAGACACAGACACGGGCTTTGCAGCAGCAGAAAGAATGTGAATCATTCCATCCCGGGGGTTTTTACTTCCAGATTCAGTTTTAGAAGATTCAGAATTCAAATTCACAGCAGCAAAGTGTGGGAGTGAACGCCCGAATCCTTCAATATTCCCGGGAATACACGTGGAATTTATGTCTCCATACCTGTGTCTCTGTCACGTTTAAAATATTAATGTTACATGAGTCAACTCTGTCCTAAATGTCCCATTGCTGTGGGGACATCAAATGGCCACTGTGAACAAACCTAAAATGGCTGCCTGGTGTTTGTAGACTAGATTCTCAGAGGAAGAGAGGTAGGGAGAGAGGGATAGAGAGCTGGGTAAGTGAGTGAGATAGAGAGAGGAGATCAAGCGATAAAAAAGGGATGAGTTGAGAGAGAGAGATGAAGAGAGGGGAGCGAGTGTAGGGTAAAGATATCGGGTAAGAGAGAGAAACAGAGAAATATATAGAGTGGCAGAGAGATGAGGTGGGAGAGGGAGAGAAGGAACGAGACAGGATGACAGAAAGAGAACGTGTAGAGGGAAGCTGAAAATGTTCAAAAATGTGTTAACGTTATTGAGTGTAAAGAACAATATCCTGTGAGACATCCCTTCTCCATCTTTAAATTAGAGGGAGAGCCTTTAACCAACTTTAAAATGGGGGGAGACCCCTTCCTAAACATGTGATGTGGAAGTGCTGGAACCTAATCGAGGGGTTTGTGGGGTTTATATACAGAATAATAGATGCCCGGGAGTGAGTTACAGACTGGAATCTAATCGAGGGGTTTGGGGGGTTTATATATAGAATAACAGATACCTGGGATTAAGTTACAGACTGGAATCTAATCGAGGGGTTCGGGGTGGTTTATATGTAGAATAACAGTTACCCGGGAGTGAGTTACAGACTGGAATCTAATCGAGGGGTTTGGGGTGGTTTATATATAGAATAACAGATACCTGGGATTGAGTTACAGACTGGAATCTAATCGAGGGGTTCGGGGTGGTTTATATATAGAATAACAGTTACCCGGGAGTGAGTTACAGACTGGAATCAAATCGAGGGGTTCGTGGTGGTTTATATATAGAATAACAGTTACCCGGGAGTGAGTTACAGACTGGAATCTAATCGAGGGGTTCGGGGTGGTTTATATATAGAATAACAGTTACCCGGGAGTGAGTTACAGACTGGAATATAATCGAGGGGTTCAGAGGTTTTATATATAGAATCATAGATATCCGAGAGTATGCTACAGACTGAAATCTAATCGAGGGGTTCGGGGGTTTTATATATAGAATAACAGTTACCCGGGAGTGAGTTACAGACTGGAATATAATCGAGGAGTTCAGAGGGTTTATATATAGAATCATAGATACACGAGAGTATGTTACAGACTGGAATCAAATCGAGGGGTTTGGGGAGTAGATATATAGAATAACAGAATCTATACTCTGGAAAGAGAGGGAGAGTGGGTTGGGGTGAGAGGGAGAGTGGGTTGGGGTGAGAGGGAGAGTGGGTTGGGGTGAGAGGGAGAGTGGGATGGGATGAGAGGGAGAGTGGGTTGGGGTGAGAGCGAGAGTGGGTTGGGGTGAGAGGGGGAGTGGGTTGGGGTGAGAGGGAGAGTGGGTTGGGGACTGCGATTACTGCCAGTGTTTTGGGGGTTTGTGTGAGATCAGGGTTTGGAACTGGAGTAACACAACCAACAGGGGAAAGAAATATAGATTTATTATTAAGCCAAAAATAAAGACAGGCCCTTGTTGAAACCATGTCCGTCCTGGGATTAACCCTCAGTGGACAGGAGCAGCAAGGGGTCCTGTCCTGTTATTAACATTCAGTGGAGAGGATCAGCAAGGGGTCCTGTCTGGAAAGAGAGAGGGAGAGAGAAAGCTGGAGTGACAGAGACAGGAAAATTCCACCCCCTCCCCCAGAAACGTCGTGTGTTCCCTGTTGCAGTTCAGGAAAAGCTGCAGGATGTTTCTGCACAGGGGGATCCCACAGGCAGCAATGTATTGCTATCCGGATGGGAACAGGGAGACACATTTCCTTCCCCAGCCTCATGCCTGCTGTAACCCTCGCTCTTCCCCCTCTCTCCCCCCCGGGGCACCATGTGTGCTCTGAGTCCGGACACATCCCCAGAAACGCCTAAACTCCTTCTCTTCAAACCGGGAACAAGCTGCTGCTTCCTGGGGGAGACTTTTTGAAATCTCCGTCGCAGCATCGATTTTTACAAACCAGGCGTCCCCGGGAGGGTGTGACTGAGGCTTTTCTGCAGAGACTGGGAGCTGGGCACTGACTGCACACTGGACACCCTCCCCTAACCCCCCCAGACCCTGTGTCTCTTCCTCACCCCCAACCCCTGCCTCTGTGTCACTGTCTTTTCCTGTTTCCCTCAATCTCCCCCCTCTCTCTCTGTTGTAACGTAGGGACACATCCTAGAGAGACTGAATTCAAATGACTGTTCCACCTCCCAATTCATCGCCCTGCCTAAAACACCAGCATTATTCAGGAATTAGCACAAACTTTTACACACTCTCACAGTTAGGACTTGGTAAAGGGCTCCCGAGGGACAGGAAATCAGTCCAATCAGCACATTTTTAATCAATTAACTGGTTGTGGCACAGTATGAAACACTGCAGGGAATTTGTGCACAGCAAGATCCCACAGGGTGCAGCCACCTCTGTTCAGCACCTTTTAAAATGGGGCAATATTTACACAGAGAGAGAGAGGCAGCAAGTTGGAAAGGGACTAAGACAGTGAAGACCCCCGACCCCTTCAGAACCTCAGAAAGACTGAGCGCTTTGCAGTGAATGAATGAATGTTTAAAATGCTCTCATTGTTAGTGAGTCACTTGCTTCACTGTCCCTGGATTCATTTTCGCAATTCAGCCTTTTCTAAAAGATGTGACTGGGAGCTGGGCAGAGTCTACACATTGGAGACCCCCAGATCCTGTGTCTATTCACACCCCCTCCTCTTGTTTTGCTACCTCAGCCCCTCTGTTTCAACCCTCTTTCCAGACAGTATGGCAAACTTGTGCCATTCTAAACTATTATCTTAAATAGAATAACAGATACCCGGGAGTGAGTTACAGACTGGATTCTAATCGAGGGGTTCGTGGTGGTTTATATATAGAATCACAGACACCCGGGAGTGAGTTACAGACTGGAATCTAACGGAGGGGTTTGGGGTGGTGTATATATAGAATAATAGATGCCCAGGAGTGAGTTACAGGCTGAAATTTTATCGAGGGGTTCGGGGTGGCTTCTTTATAAATCACGTAGATATAATATATATCGAATAAAAGATATCCGGGAGTGAGTTAAAGAACGGAATCTCATCGAGGGGATTGAGGGGTTTATATATAGAATAGTAGATAACGGGAGAGAGTTACAGACTGGAATCTAATTGAATGGGTCAGGGGTTTTATATATAGAATAATTGATACCCGGGAGTGAGTTACAGAGTGGAATCTAATCGAAGGGTTCAGGGGTTTTATATATAGAATCATAGATACCCGGGAGTGAGTGACAGGCTGGAATCTAATTGAGGGGTTCAGGTGGTTTATATATAGAATAAACGATACCCAGGATTGAGTTACAGACTGGAATCTAATCAAGGGGTTCAGTGGGTATATATATAGAATAATAGATACGCGGGAGTGAGTTACAGACTGAAATCTAATAGAGGGGATCAGGGGGTTTATATATAGAATAATAGATACCCGGGATTGAGTTACAGGCTGGAATCTAATTGAGGGGTGCAGGGGGTTTATATATAGAATAATAGATACCCGGGATTGAGTTACAGACTGGAATCAAGAACAGTTGAAAATATCATTTTTCTTGTGATGTGCTGAAGTGCAGGTTACAGAGGCTGATTCATGGAATGTGTAGTGTGAGTTTTTAACCAGCTTTATCCCAAATATCAAATTTAATTTCTCATTGGAACTATTTGATGTTTTCTTAGTCTTGACACAAATGGATAGGGACTCTTTGGACCCTCATTGTTTGCAGCTTTTCACCATTTATAATGTAACCTGTTCCATCCTTTTTAAAGTGAGGAGCCACACATTTGCCTACAATGAATCCCATCTTTCACTATTTCACCCATTCACTTAAGCTGCACATATCTCTTTGGAATTTGAAGTGCAGGTTACAGATTGGATTGGAACTTTCTGCTTTCTGAATCATTAGCCAAGTTTCACAGAGTTAAACATCAAAACTGACATTCTGAAACAGCAGAGGGCCCCACAACTTCAATTCTGTGATTCTCTGGTATCTCATGATCTGTATCCTACAATATCTCTGCCACCTTCATGTCTCTGCAGACTTGGGAAAGTGTTTCAGACATTGGGGAACCACTTCTGTCAACCGGGATATTTCCTTTGAAGCATTTCATTGTTTCGGGACATTTACAGTAAACGGCTTCTTCAAAGGACATCATTAAAATTTACTCTTTAATCATCCAAATCCTGTTGCCCATTCAGACTCCCTGGCCCTACATCCTATTGCTTCAAAGCTAACTTACATTTCACAATGTAGGAATGTGTGAATGCAAACACTTTCTTCACACGTTCCCACAATACTAAGGCTCACACTATTCAGGGTGAAATTTTCAAGACAACATTCATCAACTGACAGATTTCCAGCTCCAAATGGAAGCTTCAAGATACAGAAAGTGACACAGAAATGAAACATCCGATTTATCTGAATCTGCATCCGTTATTGGACAGCGCGGGGTAAGATAGGAATTAAAGTTGTTGTTAAATTGTGCCCTTCAATCAATCCCAGAACAGGTAAAGCATGGGGTTTGATACAGAGTAAAGCTCCCACAACAATTGAGTTATGAGATTAAAAAGCGTCATTCACCTTTGAATTTGAGTTCAATTTAAAAAGTGTTCAAATTAGAAGTTCATCAGCTGGAGAAAAGGGTAAAGCTCCAAATATTTTTCAACATGCCTGGCTATAAAAAACATGATTCATTTACATTAGTATCTTGAAGCATTTGATCAAATCACCCCTTAACCTCAATTCCAGTGTTTCAGAGTGAAGCTTTGACTACACTGTTCATCAAACACTCCCAACCCAATTACAGTATGGGGTCCATACAGAGTCAAATTCAAAAAATTGGTTCGATGGTGACAGGGGGAGAGACAGGGTGAAGGTTTTGAGAAAGGGATGAAGGGGGGGGGATGTGGTGAAAATCTTTTTAAATCAGCGAGTGGTGATGACCTGGAACCCGTGCAAAATGCGGTGTTTGGGGGATGAGTGTCTGATAAGTGTCTCCATAGTTGTGTCTCTGTCACGTTGAAAGTACCAATGTCACATTCCTGAGGAGTCAACTCTGTCAGAAATGTCCCAGTGCTGTGGGGACATAATATGGCCTCTGTGAACAAACCTAAAAGGCTGACTGGTGTTTGTGTCATTTATATAGATTCTGAGAGAGGAAGAGAGAGAGAGAGAGAGAGAGCGAGTGAGAAGAAGACAGAGACACAGATGGAGAGGGAGACCGAGAGACAGAGATTGAAGGAAGGATACTTATCATAGTACATTGGAAGAGGAAGATTCCATTTCTCCCCACACCCTGTTTCTGACATTCAATGAGATCCTGACTGATCTCTGATCGACCTCCATATCTCTTTACACCTTTGCCTAACAAAAATCTATCATCCTCAGATTGAAACATTAACAAGAGACTTTGTGTCAATTGACGTTTGCAGAAACTTGTTTCAAATTAAAGCTTTGGCTACACTGTCATTAAACACTCCCAACCCAAATACATTATGGGGTTCGATACAGGGTCAAATTCTCTTTGCTTTGTACAAGAAATTTTTAATTGTAGATTTTTATTTTTAATTTTATGCTAACAGGACTGAAATTGTACGGCTTCCCAGTGTGAGATTTAAACTCTTGTTTATTTCAATCTTTAGCTCAGGAATTCACATTAAAACATGTAGAGAATTGAAATCTTCCTCATACAGTTGCCTGTTTGTTCCAGTGTTGGTATATTCCCTCTTTCTCTTGCGTTTTCACTTGTCTGAAGAAATTGAATTGTTGACATTGGATAATCATCCCTTTCCCATGAAAATGTAACCTCCTGGGAAACTGCAACAGACACAATCTAATGCAGTGAACAAAATCCTGCACCTTTATTCATCAATCCCATTTCCTATCTCTGTAGAAACTCCCTTCCACTGACAGATTATGAGATCCATACTTAATCTCAAAAACCACCACAGAAAAGTGACAGCTTATTTTAAACAGTGAATCTGAACTATTTGAAGTTCTGACTCAGACACAGAATTGCAGAAATTTTGACTCAGTGGGATGAAAATTATTAGAATAACTTTGCAACATACAGGTAACATCAATAGGATTTGACCATTTGATCAAGTCACCCCTGATGCTACTAGATTTCAGGGAATACAACCCGAGTTTGTGCAATCTCACTTTGCAATTTAACCCTTGGAATCCAGGTCTCATTCTGGCAAAGCTGTGATGCACTCGAACTGTCTAAACTGTCCCTGAAGTGTCGGATTAACCCGGGTCACTCACATACACCCAGGTCAGGTTCAAGACTCACCTGTCTCACTCGCTGAGATGCTCCTGTATCACTGGCCTTATTGTAGTCGGATGCCGCATTGGGGGCAGGACAGGTAGACGGGATTAGGAAGACTGCTCATGTGGAGGGTAAACACGAGGAATCTATCAGAGAATCAGAACAGACCAGGGAGAATCAAACAAGGAAACTGATGTTCAATTTATTAGGCCTGATTTGTGGATTGTTTTTGTTTTGGGCGACAATGTTGCCAACAAACACTCCCAGAGATGATGCAGCAGGGGCTAGATACAGAGTAAAGCTCCCTCGATACTGTCCCCATCAAACACTCCCAGGGCAGGTACAGCACGGGGTTAGATACAGAGTAAAGCTACCTCTACACTTTCCCCATCAAACACTCCCAGGCAATACACCTCGGGGTTAGATACAGAGTAAAGCTCCCTCTATACTGTCCCCATCAAACACTCCCAGGACAGGTACAGCACGGGGTTAGATACAGAGTAAAGCTCCATCTGCACTGTCCCCATCAAACACTCCGAGGGCAGGTACAGCACGGGGTTAGATACAGAGTAATGCTCCCTCTACACTGTCTCCATCAAACACTCCCAGGACTGGTAAAGCACAGGATTAGATACAGAGTAAACCTCCCTATACACTCTCCCCATCAAACACTCTCAGGACTGGTACAGCACGGGGTTAGATACAGAGTAAATCTCCCTCTACACTGTGCCCATCATGCACTCCCAGGACTGGTACAGCACGAGGTTAGATACAGAGTAAAGCTCCCTCTACACTGTCCCCATCAAGCACTAACAGGGCAGTGACAGGACAGTGTTAGATACAGAGTAAATCTCCCTCTATACTGTCCCCATCAAACACTGCCAGGACTGGTACAGCACGGGGTTAGATACAGAGTAAAGCTCCCCCTACACAGTGCCAATCATAAACTCACAGGGCAGGTACAGCAAGGGATTAGATACAGACTAAAGCACCCTCTAACCTGTCCCATCAATCACTCCCAGGACTGGTACAGCACGGGGTTAGATACAGAGTAAAGCTTCCTATACACTGTCCCCATCAAACACTCGCAGGACATGTACAGCAAAGTGTTAGATACAGAGAAAAACTCCCTCTACACCGTACCCATCAAACACTCCCAGGGCAGGTACAGCACGGGTTTAGATACAGAGTAAAGCTTCCTCTACACTGTCCCCATCAAACACTCCCAGGACAGGTACAGCACGGGGTTAGATACAGAGTCAAGCTCCCTCTACACTGTGCCAATCAAACACTCCCAGGGCAGGTACAGCACGGGTTCAGATACAGAATAAAGGTCCCTCTGCACTGTCTCCATCAAACACTCGCAGGGCAAAATCCACGGGGTTAGATACAGAGTAAAGCTCCCTCTAAACTGTACCCATCAAACACTCCCAGGACAGGTACAGCACAGGGTTAGATACACAGTAAAGTTCCCTCTACACTATCCCCATCAAACACTCCCAGGACAGGTACAGCATGGAGTTAGATACAGAGTAAAGCTCCCTCTACACTGTCCCCATTAAACACTCCCAGGACAGGACCAGGACAGTCTTAGATACAGAGTAAAGCTCCCTCTATACTGTCCCCATCAAAAACTACCAGACAGGAACAGGACAGGATAAAATACTGAATAAAGCTACCTCTTCACTTTCCCCATCAAACACTCCCAGGGCAGGTAAAGCACTGGGTTATATACAGAGTAAAGCTCCCACGATACTGACCCATCAAACACTCCCAGGATAGGTACAGCACGGGGTTAGATACAGAGTAAAGCACCCTCGATACTGTCCCCATCAAACCCCATCAAACACTCCCAGGACAGGTACAGCACGGTGTTAGATACAAAGTAAATCTTCCTCTACACTGTCCACATCAAACACTCCCAGGACAGGTACAGCACGGGGCTAGATACAGAGTTAAGCTACCTCGATTCTGTCCCCATCAAACACTCCCAGGACAGGTACAGCACGGGGTTAGATACAGAGTAAAGCTCCCTCTACACTGTGCCCATCAAACACTCCCAGGGCAGGTACAGCACGGGGTTAGATACAGAATAAAGCTCCCTCTACACTGTCCCCATCAAACACTCCCAGGACAGGTACAGCATGGGATAATATGCAGAGTAAATCTCCCTCTAAACTGTCCCCATCAGCACTCCCAGGACAGACACAGCACGAGGTTAGATACAGAGTAAAGCTCCCTCTACACCGTCCCCATCAAAAACTCACAGGGCAGGAACAGTACGGGTTTAAATACAGAGTAAAGCTCCCTCTATACTGTCCCCATCAAACACTCCCTGGACAGGAACTGGACAGGGTTAGAAACAGATTAAAGCTCCCTCTATACTGTCCCTATCAAACACTCCCAGGACTGGAACAGATCAGGGTTAGATACAGAGTAAAGCTCCCTCTACACTGTGGCCATAATACACTCCCAGGGCATGTACAGCACGGGGTTAGATACAGAGTAAAGCTCCCTCTACACTGTCTCCATCAAACACTCCCAGGACTGGTACAGCTCAAGGTTAGATAAGAGTAAATCTACCTCTATACTGACCCATCAAACACTCCCAGGACTGGTACAGCACGGGGTTAGATACAGAGTAAAGCTCCCCCTACACTGTGCCCATCAAACACTCCCAGAGCAGGTACAGCACGGTGTTAGATACTGAGTAAATCTCCCTCTACACCGTCCCCATCAAACACCCCCAGGGCAGGTACAGAACGGGGTTAGATAGAGAGTAAATCTCCCTCTATACTGTCCCCATCAAACACTACCAGGACAGGGAGTGGTGATAGCGAGAGTGGGTTGGTGTGAGAGGGTTGGGCTGAGAGGGAGAGTGGGATGGGATGAGAGGGAGATTGGGTTAGGGTGAGAGGGTGAGTGGGTTGGGGTGAGAGGGAGAGTGGGTTGGGGTGAGAGGGAGAGTGGGTTGGGGTGAGAGGGAGAGTGGGTTGGGGTGAGAGGGAGAGTGGGTTGGGGTGAGAGGGAGAGTGGGTTGGGGTGAGAGGGAGAGTGGGTTGGGGTGAGAGGGAGAGTGGGTTGGGGTGAGAGGGAGAGTGGGTTGGGGTGAGAGGGAGAGTGGGTTGGGGACTGCGATTACTGCCAGTGTTTTGGGGGTTTGTGTGAGATGAGGGTTTGGAACTGGAGTAACACAACCAACAGGGGAAAGAAATATAGATTTATTATTAAACCAAAAGTAAAGATAGGCCCTTGTTGAAACCATGTCTGTCCTGGGGTTAACCCTCAGTGGAGAGGAGCAGCAAGTGGTCCTGTCCTGTTATTAACCCTCAGTGGACATGATCAGCAAGGGGTCCTGTCTGGAAAGAGAGAGGGAGAGAGAAAGCTGGAGTGACAGAGACAGGGAAATTCCACCCCCTCCCCCAGAAACGTCGTGTGTTCCCTGCTGCAGTTCAGGAAAAGCTGCAGGCCATTTCTGCACAGGGGGATCCCACAGGCAGCAATGTAATGCTATCCGGATGGGAACAGGGAGACACATTTCCTTCCCCAGCCTCATGCCTGCTGTAACCCTCCCTCTTCACCCTCTCTCCCCCCCCGGGCACCATGTGTGCTCTGAGTCCGGACACATCCCCAGAAAGGCCTAAACTCCTTCTCTTCAAACCGGGAACAAGCTGCTGCTTCCTGGGGGAGACTTTTGAAATCTCCATCCCAGCATCGATTTTTACAAACCAGGCGTCCCTGGGAGGGTGTGACTGAGGCTTTTCTGCAGAGACTGGGAGCTGGGTACTGACTCCACACTGGAGACCCTCCCCTAACCCCCACCCCCCCAGACCCTGTGTCTCTTCCTCACCCCCAACCCCCTGCCTCTGTTTCACTGTCTTTTCCTGTTTCCCTCAATCTCCCCCCTCTCTCTCTGTTGTAACGTAGGGACACATCCTAGAGAGACTGAATTCAAATGACTGTTCCACCTCCCAATTCATCGCCCTGCCTAAAACACCAGCATTATTCAGGAATTAGCACAAACTTTTACACACTCTCACAGTTAGGACTTGGTAAAGGGATCCTGAGGGACTGGAAATCAGTCCAATCAGCACATTTTTAATCAATTAACTGGTTGTGGCACAGTATGAAACACTGCAGGGAATTTGTGCACAGCAAGATCCCAGAGGTTGCAGTCAGCTCTGCTCAGCACTTTTTAAATGGGGCAATATTTACACAGAGAGAGAGAGGCAGCAAGTTGGAGAAGGACTAAGACAGTGAAGACCCCCGACCCCTTCAGAACCTCAGAAAGACTGAGCGCTTTGCAGTGAATGAATGAATCTTTAAAATGCTCTCATTGTTAGTGAGTCACTTGCTTCACTGTCCCTGGATTCATTTTCACAATTCAGCCTTTTCTAAAAGATGTGACTGGGAGCTGGGCAGAGTCTACACATTGGAGACCCCCAGATCCTGTGTCTATTCACACCCCCTCCTCTTGTTTTGCTACCTCAGCCCCTCTGTTTCAACCCTCTTTCCAGACATTATGGCAAACTTGTGGCATTCTAAACTATTATCTTAAATTGTTAATAAATACTGAGAAACAGACACAGACACGGGCTTTGCAGCAGCAGAAAGAATGTGAATCATTCTATCCCGGGGGTTTTTACTTCCAGATTCAGTTTTAGAAAATTCAGAATTCAAATTCACAGCAGCAAAGTGTGGGAGGGAACGCCCGGATCCTTCAATATTCCAGGGAATACACGTGGAATTTATGTCTCCATACCTGTGTCTCTGTCACGTTTAAAATACTAATGTTACATGAGTCAACTCTGTCCTAAATGTCCCATTGCTGTGGGGACATAAAATGGCCACTGTGAACAAACCTGAAATGGCTGCCTGGTGTTTGTAGACTAGATTCTCAGAGGAAGAGAGGTAGGGAGAGAGGGATAGAGAGCTGGGTAAGGAAGTGAGATAGAGAGAGGAGATGAAGCGATAAAAAAGGGATGAGATGAGAGAGAGAGGTGAAGAGAGGGGAGCGAGTGTAGGGTAAAGATATGGGGTGAGATAGAGAAACAGAGAAATGTATAGAGTGGCAGAGAGATGGGCTGGGAGAGGGAGAGAAGAAATGAGACAGGATGAGAGAAAGAGAAAGTATAGGGGGAAACTGAAAATATTCAAAAATGTGTTAACATTATTGAGTGTAAAGAACAATATCCTGTGAGACATCCCTTCTCCATCTTAAAATTAGAGGGAGAGCCTTTAACCAACTTGAAAATGGGGGCAGACCCCTTCCTCAACTTGTGATGTGGAAGTGCTGGAATCTAATCGAGGGGTTCGGGGGGGTTTATATATAGAGTATCATACCCGGGAGTGAGTTACAGACTGGAATCTAATCGAGGGGTTCGGGGTGGTTTATATATTGAATAACAGATACCCGGGTGTGAGTTACAGACTGGAATCTAATCGAGGGGTTCGGGGGGGTTTATATATTGAATAACAGATACCCGGGAGTGAGTTACTGATTGGAATCTAATCGAGGGCTTCGGGGTGGTTTATATATAGAATATCATACCCGAGAGTGAGTTACAGGCTGGAATCTAATCGAGGGGTTCGGGGTGGATTATATATAGAATAACAGATACCCGGGAGTGAGTCACAGGCTGGAATCTAATCGAGGGGTTCGGGGTGGTTGATATACAGAGTAACACATACCCGGGAGTGAGTTACATACTGGAATCTAATCGAGGGGTTCGGGGTGGATTATATATAGAATAACAGATACCCGGGAGTGAGTTACAGACTGGAATCTAATCGAGGGGTTCAGGGGGTTTATATATAGAATAACGGATACCCGGGAGTGAGTTACAGACTGGAATCTAATCGAGGGGTTCAGGGGGTTTATATATAGAATAACAGATATCCGGGACTGAGTTACAGACTGGAATCTAATCGAGGAGGCCATTCAGCCCATCAAATTACTTTCGACACTCCGCAAGAAAAGTTTCACTGGTCTCACTCGTCCGCCCTTTCACCGAAACCCTGAAAATATTTTCCCTTCAGCTTCACACCCAAAATTTGCTGAAAAGAGAAATTCGGGATGGTGGGGAGAGGGGAAGGCTGATGGAGTGAGAGTGAGAGTAAATGAGAGAGAGAGGCAGAGAGATGGTGAGAGAGACAGATTGAGATAGAGAAAGAGAGACAAAACTCACCGAGAGAGAGAGAGGGACAGGATGAGATAGAGAGAGGGGCAGGGTGTTGTAGTGAGAGAGAGACAGTGAATGGCGAGGCAAGAAAGAGAGCGATGGAGAAAGAGACAGGCTTATCTTAAACAGTTAATAAATACTGAGAAACAGACACAGACATGGGCTTTGTAGAAGCAGAATGAATGTGAATCATTCCATCCCGGGGGTTTTTACTTCCAGATTCAGTAATAGAAAATTCAGAATTCAAATTCACAGCAGCAAAGTGTGGGGCTGAACGCCCGGATCCTTCAATATTCCTGGGAATACACAGGGAATTCATGTCTCCATACCTGTGTCTCTGTCACGTTTAAAATACTAATGTTACATGAGTGAGGAGTCAACTATGTCCTAAGTGTCCCATTGCTGTGGGGACATAAAATGGCCACTGTGAACAAACCTAAAATGGCTGCCTGGTGTTTGTAGACTAGATTCTCAGAGGAAGAGAGGTAGGGAGAGAGGGAAAGAGAACTGGGTAAGTGAGTGAGATAGAGAGAGGAGATCAAGCGATAAATAAGGGATGAGTTGAGAGAGAGATGAAGAGAGGGGAGCGAGTGTAGGGTAAAGATATGGGGTGAGAGAGAGAAACAGAGAAATATATAGGGTGGCAGAGAGATGGGGTGGGAGAGGGAGAGAAGGAACGAGACAGGATGAGAGAAAGTGTAGGGGGAAACTGAAAATGTTCAAAAATTTGTGAACATTATTGAGTGTAAAGGACAATATCCTGTGAGACATCCCTTCTCCATCTTAAAATTAGAGGGTGAGCCTTTAACCAACTTTAAAATGGGGGAGACCCCTTCCTCTACTTGTGGTGTGGAAGTGCTGGAATCTAATCGAGGGGTTGGGGGTGGTTTCTATATAGAATAACATACCCGGGAGTGAGTTACAGACTGGATCTAATCGAGGGATTCGGGATGGTTTATATATAGAATAACATATACCCGGGAGTGAGTTACAGGCTGGAATCTAATCGAGGGGTTCGGGGTGGTTCATATACAGAATAACAAATAACAGGAGTGAGTTACAGACTGGAATCTAATCGAGGGGTTCCGGGTGGATTATATATAGAATAACAGATAACCGGGAGTGAGTTACAGACTGGAATCTAATCGAGGGGTTCGGGGTGGTTTATATATAGAATAACAGATACCTGGCAGTGACTTACAGACTGGAATCTAATCGAGGGGTTCGGGGTGGTTTATATGTAGAATAACAGATACCCGGGAGTGACTTACAGGCTGGAATCTTATTGAGGGGTTCGGGGTGGATAATATATAGAATAACAGATACCTCCGATTGAGTAACAGACTGGAATCTAATCGAGGAGGCCATTCAGCCCATCAAACTACTTTCGACACTCTGCAAGGAAAGTTTCCCTGGTCTCTCTCGTCCGCCCTTTCCCCGAAACCCTGAAAATATTTTCCCTTCAGCTTCACGCCCAAAATTTGCTGAAAAGGGAAATTGGGGATGGTGGGGAGAGGGGGAGGCTGATGGAGTGAGAGAGAGAGTATGTGAGAGAGAGAGGCAGAGAGATGGTGAGAGAAAGGCAGATTGAGATAGAGAAAGAGAGACAAAACTCGCCAAGAGAGAGAGAGAGAGACAGGGCGAGAGAGAGAGAGGGGCAGGGTGTTGTAGTGAGAGAGAGACAGTGAAAGGCGAGGCGAGAAAGAGAGCCATGGAGAAAGAGACAGGCGTGGGAGAGAACGAATGTGACAGAGAGTCAGTGGCAGAGCGAGGGAGAGAGAGCGACAGAGAGAGGTGGTGATAGGGATAGAGACGGGGCGATAGAGAGAGGGTCAGAGAATGACAGAGATAGAATGAGAGACAGAGAGAGAGGGTGAAGGGCAGAGAGATGGGGTGAGAGAGAGAGGGAAATAGTTACAGTGAGATGGGATAAGAAAGAAAGAGAGAGAGCGTGAGAGAGAGAGAGAGATGGAATTAGTGAGAGTGAGATGGGGTGAGAGAGAGAGGGTGAAGGGCAGAGAGATGGGGTGAGAGAGAGAGGGAAATAGTTACAGTGAGATGGGGTGAGAAAGAAAGAGAGAGAGCGCGAGAGAGAGAGAGAGAGAGAGGGAAATAGTGAGAGTGAGATGGGGTGAGAAAGAAAGAGAGATAGGATGAGAGAGAGAGAGTGAGGGAAATAGTGAGTGAGATGGGGTGAGAAAGAAAGAGAGAGAGCGCGAGAGAGAGAGAGAGCGGGAAATAGTGAGAGTGAGATGGGGTGAGAAAGAAAGAGAGAGAGGGCGAGAGAGAGAGGGTCAGAGAATGACAGAGAGATAAAATGAAAGACAGAGAGGGTGAAGGGGAGAGAGATGGGGCGAGAGAGAGGGAGATAGCGACAATGAGATGGGCTGAGGGAGAAAGAGAGAGAGGGCAAGAGAGAGAGATAGAGAGAGGCGATTGAATGAAAGAAAAATGGGTGGGGTGAGGGAGAGGCAGGGAGAGGGAAGTGAGTGTCCGAAATAGCGATGGGATGAGAGAGATCCTCAGAGAGACGAGTCGAGGGAAGGAAAAAGCGGTAGGGAGAGAGAGACCTGACGAAACGGGGCGAGAACCATTCTCAATATTTAAAATGGAGGCAGATAACTTCTCCACCGTTAAAACGGAGGGAGTTCCCTTTTCAATCTTTAAAATGGACGGAGATATCTGTGTCTCTGTCACGTTGAAAGTACTAATTTTCCATTCGTGAGGAGTCAACTCTGTCCTAAATGTCCCATTCCTGTGGGGACATAAAATGGCCACTGGGAACAAACCTGAAATGGCTGCCTGGTGTTTGTAGACTAGATTCTCAGAGGAAGAGAGACAGGGAGAGAAGACACAGATCGAGTGAATGAGAAATAGAGACTCTCAGACTAAATGGGTGACTGAGAGCCAGACAGTGAATAAAGGATATTGGTCATAGCACATGGAAAGAGCAAGAGGCCATTTAACCCTCCAACCCTGTTCCGAAATTCAATGAGATCCTGGCTGATCTGTGATTGAAGCCCTTGGTCTCACATCTCTGCAGCGTGTTAGCTAACAGAAATCTATCAGCCTCAGTTTTAAACATGGACTAGTGGCTCAGCATCAATTTCCGTTCATGTGAGAGAGATCCAAACTAATACCACACTTGGCGTTTTAAAGTGTTTCTTAGTTTCTCTCCTGAAATTCTAAAATTCTAAACATAGCTGAAAAACCATGACCCCAAGGCCCAGACTCCCCAAACCGGCGGGAATAGTTAGTCTTTTTCAAACCTCCACTTGCATTATTATCCTGAAATATTGCATCAAATCACCCCCTCACCTATATTCCAGTGTAAAGCTTCATCTACACTGTTCAACAAACACACCCAAACCAAATACAGTATGGGGTTCGATAGAGAGTAACATTCCCTCTGCTCTGTCCCATCAAACAGGCCCAGGGAAGGGGCAGCACAGGGTTAGATAACAAGTAAAGACAGGGCCTATTGAGTGATAAACAGAATTTCTCCATCTTTAAAATGGAGGGAGATATCTGTGTCTCTGTCACGTTGAAAGGACTAATTTACCATTCGTGAGGAGTCAACTCTGTCATAAATGTCCCAGTGCTGTGGGAACATAAAATGGCCACTGTGAACAAACCTAAAATGGCTGCCTGGTGTTTGGGGATTTTTCTTACAGAATCTGAGAGGGGGAGAGAGAGAGAGAGAGAGAGAGAGAGAGCAGACGCGGAATGAGGGAATGTTAAAGAGAGAGACACAGAGTGAGAGGGGATGAACAGGCAGACGATGAAAGAATGATATCGGTCATAACATTGGGACATTTCTGACTGAGTTGAATTATGGCAAACTAGTGGCATTCTATCCTATTATCTTAAATTGTTAACAAATACTGAGAAACAGACACGGACACGAGCTTTGCAGCAGCAGAAAGAATGTGAATCATTCCATCCCGGGGGTTTTTACTTCCAGATTCAGTTTTAGAAAATTCAGAATTCAAATTCACAACAGCAAAGTGTGGGACTGAACGCCCAGATCCTTCAATATTCCAGGGAATACTTGTGGAATTTATGTCTCCCAGGACGGGAACAGGACAGGGTTAGATACAGAGTAAATTTCCCTCTAATCTGTCCCCATCAAACACTCCCAGGGCAGGTAAAGCAGAGGGTTAGATACAGAGTAATGCTTCCTCTACATTGTTCCTATCAAACACTCCCAGGACTTTTACAGCACTGGGCTAGATACAGAGTATAGCTTCCTCTACACTGTCCACATCAAACACTCCCAGGACAGGTACAGTGAAGACCCCCGACCCCTTCAGAACCTAAGAAAGACTGAGCGCTTTGCAGTGAATGAATGAATGTTTTAAATGCTCTCATTGTTAGTGAGTCACTTGCTTCACTGTCCCTGGATTCATTTTCGCAATTCGGCCATTTCTAAAAGATGTGACTGGGAGCTGGGCAGAGTCTACACATTGGAGACCCCCAGATCCTGTGTCTATTCACACCCCCTCCTCTTGTTTTGCTACCTCAGCCCCTCTGTTTCAAACATCTTTCCAGACATTATGGCAAACTTGTGGCATTCTATCCTATTATCTTAAATTGTTAATAAATACTGAGAAACAGACACAGACACGGGCTTTGCAGCAGCAGAAAGAATGTGAATCATTCCATCCCGGGGGTTTTTACTTCCAGATTCAGTTTTAGAAAATTCAGAATTCAAATTCACAACAGCAAAGTGTGGGTCTGAACGCCCGGATCCTTCAATATTCCAGGGAATACTTGTGGAATTTATGTCTCCATACCTGTGTCTCTGTCACGTTTAAAATAGTAATGTTACATGAGTCAACTCTGTCCTAAATGTCCCATTGCTGTGGGGACATAAAATGGCCACTGTGAACTAACCTAAAATGTCTGCCTGGTGTTTGTAGACTAGATTCTCAGAGGAAGAGAGGCAGGGAGAGAGGGAAAGAGAGCTGGGTAAGCGAGTGAGATAGAGAGAGGAGATCACGCGATAAAAAAGGGATGAGTTGAGTGAGAGAGATGAAGAGAGGGGAGCGAGTGTAGGGTAAAGATATGGGGTGAGAGAGAGAAACAGAGAAATATATAGGGTGGCAGAGAGATGGGCTGGGAGAGGGAGAGAAGGAACGAGAAAGGGTGAGAGAAAGAGAAAGTGTAGGGGGAAACTGAAAATGTTCAAAAATTTGTTAACATTATTGAGTGTAAAGAACAATATCTTGTGAGACATCCCTTCTCCTTCTTTAAAATAGAGGGAGAGCCTTTAACCAACTTTAAAATGGGGGGAGACCCGTTCCTCAATTTGTGATGTGGAAGTGCTGGAATCTAATCGAGGGGTTTGGGGTGGTTATATATAGAATAACATACCGGGAGTGAGTTACAGACTGGAATCTAATCGAGGGGTTTGGGGTGTTTTATATACAGAATAACAGATACCCGGGAGTGAGTTACAGACTGGAATCTAATCGAGGGGTTTGGGGTGGTTTATATATAGAATAACAGATACCCGGGAGTGAGTTACAGTCTGCAATCTAATCGAGGGGTTCGGGGTGGTTTAAATACAGAATAAAAAATACCCGGGAGTGAGTTACAGACTGGAATCTAATAGAGGGGTTCGGGGTGGATTATATATAGAATAACAGATAACCGGGAGTGAGTTACAGACTGGAATCTAATCGAAGGGTTCAGGGTGGCTTATATATAGAATAACAGATGCCCGGGAGTGAGTTACAGGCTGCAATTTAATCGAGGGGATCGGGGTGGTTTATATATTAATCATGTAGATATAATATATATCGAATAAAAGATATCCGGGAGTGAGTTACATAACGGAATCTCAGCGAGCGGATTGAAGGGTTTATATATAAAATAATAGATACCCGGGATTGAGTTACAGACTGGAATCTAATCGAGGGGTTCAGGGGGTTTATATATAGAATCATAGATACCCGGGATTGAGTTACAGGCTGGAATCTGATCGAAGGGTTCAGGGGGTTTATATATAGAATAATAGACGCGCGGGATTGAGTTACAGACCGGAATCTAATCGAGGGGTTCAGGGGGTTTATATATAGAATAACAGATACCCGGGATTGAGTTACAGACTGGAATCTAATCGAGGGTTTTGGGGGATTTATATATAGAATAACAGATACCCGAGAGTGATTTACAGACTGGAATCAAATCGAGGGGTTCGGGGGGTTTATATATAAATGATATGAATATAATATATATAGAATAACAGAAGCCCGGGAATGAGTAACAGACTGAAATCTAGTCGAGGGGTTTGGGACATTTATATACAGAATAACAGTTAGACGGGAATGAGTTACAGACTGGAATCAAATCGAGGGGTTTGGGGTGGTCTATATATAGAATAACAGATACCGGGGAGTGAGTTACAGACTGGAATCTAATTGAGGGATTCAGGGGGTTTATATATAGAATAATCGATACCCGGGATTGAGTTACAGACTGGAATCTAATCAAGGGGTTCAGGGGGTTTATATATAGAATCATAGATACCCGGGAGTGAGTTACAGACTGGAATCTAATAGAGGGGATCAAGGGGTTTATATATAGAATAATAAATACACGGGTTTGAGTTACAGGCTGGAATCAAGAACAGTTTAAAATATCATTTTTCTTGTGATGTGCTGAAGTGCAGGTTACAGAGGCTGATTCATGGAATGGGTAGTGTGAGTTTTTAACCAGCTTTATCCCAAATATCAAATTTACTTTCTCATTGGAACTGTTTGATGTTTTCTTAGTCTTGACACAAATGGATAGGGACTCTTTGGACCCTCACTGTTTGCAGCTTTTCACCATTTATAATGTAACCTGTTCCATCCTTTTTAAAGTGGGCAGCCACACATTTGCCTGCAATGAAATCCATCTTTCACTATTTCACCCATTCACTTAAGGTGTACATATCTCTTTGGAATTTGAAGTGCAGGTTACAGATTGGATTGGAACTTTCTGCTTTCTGAATCATTAGCCAAGTTTCACAGAGTTAAACATCAAAACTGACATTCTGAAACAGGAGAGGGCCCCACAACTTCAATTCTGTGGTTCTCTGGTATCTCATGATCTGTATCATACAATATCTCTGCCCCCTTCATGTCTCTGCAGACTTGGGAAAGTGTTTCAGACATTGGGGAACCATTTCTGTCAACCAGGATATTTGCTTTGAACCATTTCATTGTCTCGGGACATTTACAGTAAACGGCTTCTTCAAAGGACATCATTAACATTCACTCTTTAATCAACCAAATCCTGTTGTCCATTCAGACTACCTGGCCCTACATCCTATTGTTTCACAATTAACTTACATTTCACAATGTAGGAATGTGTGAATGCAAACACTTTCTTCACACGTTTCCACAATACTAAGGCTCACACTATTCAGGGTGAAATTTTCAAGACAACATTTATCAACTGACAGATTTCCAGCTCCAAATAGAAGCTTCAAGATACAGAAAGTGGCACAGAAACGAAACATCTGATTTATCTGAATCTGCATCCGTTATTGGACAGCGCGGCATTAGATTGGAATTAAAGTTGTTCTTAAATTGTCCCCATCAAGCACTCCCAGAACAGGTACAGCATGGGGTTTGATACAGAGTACAGCTCCCTCAACAGTAGAGTAATGAGGTTAAGAAGCCTCATTCTCCTTTGAATTAGATTTCAAAATAAACACAGTGTTCAAATTAAAAGTTCATCAGCTGGAGAAAAGGGTAAAGCTCCAAATATTTTTCAACGTGCCTGGGTATAAACAACATTGTCCTGTCATATCGTTTATCCATGGAATCTAATCGAGGGATTTTGGGGATTTATATACAGAATAACAGACCCGGGAGTGAGTTACAGACTGGAATCTAATCGGGGGGTTCGGGGTAGTTTATATATAAAATAACAGACACCTGGGAGTGAGTTACAGACTGGAATTTAATCGAGGGGTTCGGGGTAGTTTATATATATAATAACAGACACCTGGGAGTGAGTTACAGACTGGAATCTAATAGAGGTGTTTGGTGGGTTTATATATAGTGCCAATGTCACATTCCTGTGGCGTCAACTCTGTCAGAAATGTCCCAGTGCTTTGGGGACATAAAATGGCCTCTGTGAACAAACCTAAAAGGCTGACTGCTGTTTGTGTCATTTATTTAGATTCTGAGAGAGAGGAAGAGAGAGAGAGAGAGAGACCGAGCGAGTGAGAAGAGAGAGACTCACATCGAGAGGGAGATCAAGAGACAGAGATTGAAGGAAGGATATTTATCATAGCACATTGGAAGAGGAAGATTCCATTTCTCCCCGCACACTGTTTCCGACATTCAATGAGATCCTGGCTGATCTCTGATCTTCCTCCATATCTCTTTACACCTTTGCCTAACAAAAATCTATCAGCCTCAAATTGAAACATGAACAAGAGACTTTGCGTCAATTACCGTTTGCAGAAAATTGTTTCAAACTAAAGCTTTGGCTATACTGTTCATCAAACACTCCCAACCCAAATACAGCATGGGGTTCGATACAGAGTCAAATTACCTCTGCTCTAACCCAAGAAATTTTTAGTTGTAGGTTTTTATTTTTAATTTTTGGCTAACAGGACTCAAATTGTCCAAGTGTGAGATTTAAACTCCTGTTTAGTTCAATCTTTAGCTCAGGAATTCACATTAAAACATGCAGAGAATTGAAACCTTCCTCATACAGTTGCCTGTTTGTTCCAGTGTTGGTATATTCCCTCTTTCTCTTGCGTTTTCACTTGTCTGAAGAAATTGAATTGTTGACATTGGATAATCATCCTTTTCGCATGAAAATGTAAACTCCTGGGAAACTGCAACAGACACAATCTTATGCAGTGAACAAAATCCTGCACCTTTATTCATCAATCCCATTTCCTATCTCTGTAGAAACTCCCTTCCACTGACAGATTCTGAGATCCATTCTCAATCTCAAAAACCACCACAGAAAAGTGACTGCTTATTTTAAACAGTGAATCTGAACTATTTGAAGTTCTGACTCAGACACAGAATCGCAGAAATTTTGACTCTGTGGGATGAAAATTATCAGAATAACTTTGCAACATACAGATAACCTATAGTGACAGGTGGATACTTGTCTGTTCAAAAGGGATTCGATAAGATGCCTCACAAAGATTGTTACTCAGGACAAGAGCTCATACATTCCCCTAATCTCCCCCCTCCATTCCTCTCAGGATTTGACAATTTGATCAAGTCACCCCTGATGCTACTAAATTTCAGGGAATACAACCCGAGTTTGTGCAATCTCACTTTGCACTTTAACCCTTGGAATCCAGGTCTCATTCTGGCAAAGCTGTGATGCACTCGAACTGTCTAAACTGTCCCTGGAGTGTCGGATTAACCCGGGTCACTCACATATACCCAGGTCAGGTTCAAGACTCACCTGTCTCACTCACTGAGACGCTCCTGTATCACTGGCCTTATTGTAGTCGGATGCCGCGTTGGGAGCAGGACAGGTAGACGGGATTAGGAAGACTGCTCATGTGGAGGGTAAAGACGAGGAATCTATCAGAGAATCAGAACAGACCAGGGAGAATCAAACAAGGAAACTGATGTTCAATTTATTAGGCCTGATTTGTGGATTGTTTTTGTTTTGGGCGAGAATGTTGCCAACAAACAGTCCCAGAAAGGAAGCAGCAGGGGCTAGATACAGAGTAAAGCTCCCTCGATAGTGTCCCCATCAAACACTCCCAGGACAGGTACAGCACGGGGCTAGATACAGATTAAATCTCCCTCGATAATGTCACCATCAAACGCTCCCAGACAAGGTACAGCACGGGATTAGATAGAGAGTGATGCTCTCTCTACACTGTGCCCATCAAACACTCCCAGGGCTGGTACAGCACGGGTTAAGATACAGAATAAAGCTCCCTCTGCACAGTCCCCATCAAACACTCCCAGGACAGGTACAGCACAGAGTTAGAAACAGATTAAAGCTCCGTCTATACTGTCCCCATCATACATTCCCAGGACAGGAACAGGACAGGTTTAGATCGAGAGTAAAGCTAACTCTATACTTTCCCCATCAAACACTCCCAGGACTTGTACAGCACATGGTTAGATACAGAGTAAATCTTCCTCTACACTGACCCCATCAAACACTCACAGGACACGTACAGCACGGGGTTAGATACAGAATAAATCTCCCTCTACACTGTCCCCATCAAACACTCCCAGGGCAGGTAAAGCACTGGGTTAGATACAGAGTTAAGCTCCCTCGATACTGTCCCCATCAAACACTCCCAGGACATGTACAGCAAGGGGTTAGATACAGAGTAAAGCTCCCTCTATACTGTCCCCATCAAACACTCCCTGGACAGGTACAGCACGGGGTTAGATACGGATAAAGCTCCCTCGATACTGTCCCCATCAAGCACTCCCAGGAAAGGTACAGCACGGGGTTAGATACAGAGTAAAGCTCCCTCTATACTGTCCCCATCAGAAACTCCCAGGACAGTACAGCACGGGGTTAGATACGGATAAAGCTCCCTCGGTACTGTTCCCATCAAGCACTCCCAAGACAGGTTAGCACGGGGTTAGATACAGAGTAAAGCTCCCTCTATACTGTACCCATCAAACACTACTAGGACAGGAACAGCACGGGGTTAGATACAGAGTAAAGCTCCCTCGATACTGTACCCATGAAACACTCCCAGGACTGGTACAGCACGGGGTTAGATATAGAGTAAAGCTCCCTCTATACTGACCCATCAAACACTCCCATGAAAGGTACAGCACAGAGTTAGACACAGAGTAAAGCTCCCTCTGCACTGTTCCAATCAAACACTCCCTGGACAGGAACAGGACAGGGTTATATACAGAGTAAACCTCCCTCTATACTCTCCCCATCAAACACTCACAGGACTGGTACAGCACGGGGTTAAATACAGAGTAAAGCTCACTCTACACTTTCCCCATCAAACATTCCCATGTCCGGTACAGCACAGGGTTAGATACAGTGTAAACCTCCCTCTATACTCTCCCCATCAAACACTTCCAGGGCAGGTACAGCACGGGGTTAGATGCAGAGTAAACTCCCTCTACACCTGTCTCCATCAAACACTCCCATGAATGGTACAGCTCAGGGTTAGATACAGAGTAAAGGTCCCCCTACACTGTGCCCAACATAAAATCCCATGGCAGGTACAGCATGCACGAGGTTACATACAGAGTAAATTTCCCTCTATGCTGTCCCCATCAAACACTACCAGGACAGGAACAGCACGGGGTTAGATTCAGAATAAAGCTCCCTCTGCACTGTCCGCATCAAACACTCCCAGGACAGGTAAAGCACTGGGTTAGATACAGAGTAAAGATCCCTCTACACTGTCCCCATCAAACACACCGAGGGCAGGTAAAGCAATGGGTTAGATACAGAGTAAAGCTCCCTCTACACTGTGCCAATCAAACACTCCCAGGGCAGGTACAGCACGGGCTTAGATAAAGAATAAAGGACCCTCTACACTGTCTCCATCAAACACTCCCAGGACAGGTACAGCACGGGGTTAGATACAGAGTAAAGCTCCCTCTAGGCTGTCCCCATCAAACACTCCCAGGACTGGTGCAGCACAGGGTTAGATACAGAGTAAAGCTCCCTCTACACTGTCCCCATCATGCACTCACAGGGCAGGTACAGGACAGGGTTAGATAGAGTAAA
Source organism: Cetorhinus maximus (assembly GCF_964194155.1). Taxonomy (NCBI): domain Eukaryota; kingdom Metazoa; phylum Chordata; class Chondrichthyes; order Lamniformes; family Cetorhinidae; genus Cetorhinus; species Cetorhinus maximus. The sequence goes on from NW_027596311.1 coordinate 122,304, forward strand.
TCTCCATCTACACCGTCCCGATCAAACACTCCCAGGGGAGGTACAGCCCGGGTTTAGATACAGAGTAAAGCTCCCTCTACACCGTCCCCATCAAACACTCCCAGGACAGGTACAGCACAGGGTTAGATACAGAGTAAAGCTCCCTCGATACTGTCACAATCAAACCCTTTGTGCAATCTCACTTTGCAATTTAACCCTTGGAAACCAGGTCTCATTCTGGCAAAGCTGTGATGCACTCGAACTGTCTAAACTGTCCCTGGAGAGTCGGATTAACCCGGGTCACTCACATACACCCAGGTCAGGGTCAAGATTCACCTGTCTCACTCACTGAGACGCTCCTGTATCACTGGCCTTATTGTAGTCGGATGCCGCGTTGGGAGCAGGACAGGTAGACGGGATTAGGATGACTGCTCATGTGGAGGGTAAACACGAGGAATCTATCAGAGAATCCCAACAGACCAGGGAGAATCAAACAAGGAAACTGATGTTCTATTTATTAGGCCTGATTTGTGGATTGTTTTTGTTTTGGGCGAGAATGTTGCCAACAAACACTCTCAGAGATGATGCAGCAGGGGCGAGATACAGAGTAAAGACCCCTCGATACTGTCACCATTAAACGCTCTCACGACAGGCACAGCACGGGATTAGACACAGAGTAAAACTCCCTCTATACCGTCCCCATCAAACACGCCCAGGACAGTTACAGCACAGGGTTAGATACAGAGTAAAGCTCCCTCTACACTGTCCCCATCAAACACTCCCAGGGCAGGTGCAGCACGGGGTTAGATACAGAGTAAAGCTCCCTCTACACTGTCCCCATCAAACACTCCCAGGGCAGGTGCAGCACGGGGTTAGATACAGAGTAAAGCTCCCTCTGCACTGTCCCCATCAAACACTCCCAGGGCAAGTACAGCACGGGGTTAGATACAGAGTAAAGCTCCCTCTGCACTGTCCCCACCGAACACTCCCTGGACAGGAACAGGACAGGGTTAGATACAGAGTAATGCTCCCTCTACACTGTCCCCATCTAACACTCCCAGGGCAGGTACATTACGGGGCTAGATACAGATTAAATCTTCCTCTACACTGACCCAAAAAAAAACTCCCAGGACAGGTAGAGCACTGGGTTAGATACAGAGTAAAGCTCCCTCTAGACTGTCCCCATCAAACACTCCCTGGACAGGTACAGCACGGGGTTAGATACAGAGTAAAGCTCCCTCTACACTGTCCCCAGCAAACACTCCCTGGAAGGAACAGGACAGGGTTAGATACAGAGTAAAGGTCCCTCTACACTGTCCCCATCAAACACTCCCTGGACAGGAACAGGACAGGGTTAGATACAGAGTAAAGCTCCCTCTACACTTTCCCCATCAAACACTCCCAGTGCAGGTAAAGCACTGCGTTAATTACAGAGTACAGATTCCTCTAAACTGTCCCCATCAAACACTCCCAGGACAGGAACAGGACAGGGTTAGATACAGAGTAAAGCTCCCTCTACACTGTGCCCATCAAACACTCCCAGGACAGGTACAGCACAGGGTTAGATACAGAGTAAAGCTCCCTCGATACTGTACCCTTCAAACAATCCCAGGACAGGTACAGCACGGGGTTAGATACAGAGTTAAGCTCCCTCTACACTGTCCCCCTCAAACACTCCTAGGGCAGGTACAGCACGGGGTTAGATACAGAGTAAAGCACCCTCGATACTGTACCCTTCAAACAATCCCAGGACAGGTACAGCACGGGGCTAGATACAGAGTTAAGCTCCCTCTACACTGTCACCATCAAACACTCCCAGGATATGGTACAGCACGGGGTTAGATACAGAATAAAGGTCCCACTGCACTGTCCCGATCAAACACTCAAAGGGAAAGTACAGCACGGGGTTAGATACAGAGTTAAGCTCCTGCTATACTGTCCCCATCAAACACTACCAGGACAGGTACATCACAGAGTTAGATACAGAGTAAAGCTCCCACTGCACTGTCCCATCAAACACTCCCAGGACAGGTACAGCACGGGGTTAGATACAGAGTAAAGCTCCCTCTAGGCTGTCCCCATCAAACACTCCCAGGACTGGTGCAGCACAGGGTTAGATACAGAGTAAAGCTCCCTCTACACTGTCCCCATCATGCACTCACAGGGCAGGTACAGGACAGGGTTAGATATAGAGTAAATCTCCATCTACACCGTCCCGATCAAACACTCCCAGGGGAGGTACAGCCCGGGTTTAGATACAGAGTAAAGCTCCCTCTACACCGTCCCCATCAAACACTCCCAGGACAGGTACAGCACAGGGTTAGATACAGAGTAAAGCTCCCTCGATACTGTCACAATCAAACCCTTTGTGCAATCTCACTTTGCAATTTAACCCTTGGAAACCAGGTCTCATTCTGGCAAAGCTGTGATGCACTCGAACTGTCTAAACTGTCCCTGGAGAGTCGGATTAACCCGGGTCACTCACATACACCCAGGTCAGGGTCAAGATTCACCTGTCTCACTCACTGAGACGCTCCTGTATCACTGGCCTTATTGTAGTCGGATGCCGCGTTGGGAGCAGGACAGGTAGACGGGATTAGGATGACTGCTCATGTGGAGGGTAAACACGAGGAATTTGTCAGAGAATCCCAACAGACCAGGGAGAATCAAACAAGTAAACTGATGTTCTATTTATTAGGCCTGATTTGTGGATTGTTTTTGTTTTGGGCGAGAATGTTGCCAACAAACACTCTCAGAGATGATGCAGCAGGGGCGAGATACAGAGTAAAGACCCCTCGATACTGTCACCATTAAACGCTCTCACGACAGGCACAGCACGGGATTAGACACAGAGTAAAACTCCCTCTATACCGTCCCCATCAAACACGCCCAGGACAGTTACAGCACAGGGTTAGATACAGAGTAAAGCTCCCTCTACACTGTCCCCATCAAACACTCCCAGGGCAGGTGCAGCACGGGGTTAGATACAGAGTAAAGCTCCCTCTACACTGTCCCCATCAAACACTCCCAGGGCAGGTGCAGCACGGGGTTAGATACAGAGTAAAGCTCCCTCTGCACTGTCCCCATCAAACACTCCCAGGGCAAGTACAGCACGGGGTTAGATACAGAGTAAAGCTCCCTCTGCACTGTCCCCACCGAACACTCCCTGGACAGGAACAGGACAGGGTTAGATACAGAGTAATGCTCCCTCTACACTGTCCCCATCTAACACTCCCAGGGCAGGTACATTACGGGGCTAGATACAGATTAAATCTTCCTCTACACTGACCCAAAAAAAAACTCCCAGGACAGGTAGAGCACTGGGTTAGATACAGAGTAAAGCTCCCTCTAGACTGTCCCCATCAAACACTCCCTGGACAGGTACAGCACGGGGTTAGATACAGAGTAAAGCTCCCTCTACACTGTCCCCAGCAAACACTCCCTGGAAGGAACAGGACAGGGTTAGATACAGAGTAAAGGTCCCTCTACACTGTCCCCATCAAACACTCCCTGGACAGGAACAGGACAGGGTTAGATACAGAGTAAAGCTCCCTCTACACTTTCCCCATCAAACACTCCCAGTGCAGGTAAAGCACTGCGTTAATTACAGAGTACAGATTCCTCTAAACTGTCCCCATCAAACACTCCCAGGACAGGAACAGGACAGGGTTAGATACAGAGTAAAGCTCCCTCTACACTGTGCCCATCAAACACTCCCAGGACAGGTACAGCACAGGGTTAGATACAGAGTAAAGCTCCCTCGATACTGTACCCTTCAAACAATCCCAGGACAGGTACAGCACGGGGTTAGATACAGAGTTAAGCTCCCTCTACACTGTCCCCCTCAAACACTCCTAGGGCAGGTACAGCACGGGGTTAGATACAGAGTAAAGCACCCTCGATACTGTACCCTTCAAACAATCCCAGGACAGGTACAGCACGGGGCTAGATACAGAGTTAAGCTCCCTCTACACTGTCACCATCAAACACTCCCAGGATATGGTACAGCACGGGGTTAGATACAGAATAAAGGTCCCACTGCACTGTCCCGATCAAACACTCAAAGGGAAAGTACAGCACGGGGTTAGATACAGAGTTAAGCTCCTGCTATACTGTCCCCATCAAACACTACCAGGACAGGTACATCACAGAGTTAGATACAGAGTAAAGCTCCCACTGCACTGTCCCATCAAACACTCCCAGGACAGGTACAGCACGGGGTTAGATACAGAGTAAAGCTCCCTCTACACTGTCCCCATAAAACACTCCCAGGACAGGGACAGGACAGGTTTAGATACAGGAGTGAAGCTCTCTCTACACTGTGCCCATCAAACACTCCCAGGGCAGATACAGCACGGGTTGAGATAAAGAATAATGCTCCCTCTTTACAGTCCCCATCAAACACTCCCAGGGCACGTACAGCACGGGGTTAGATACAGAGTAAATCTTCCGCTACACTGACCCCATCAAACACTCCCAGGACAGGTAAAGCACTGGGTTAGATACAGAGTAAATCTCCCACTACACTGACCCATCAAACACTCCCAGGACAGGAACAGGACAGGGTTAGATACAGAGTAAAGCTCCCCCTACACTGTGCCCATCAAACACTCCCAGGGCATGTAAAGCACTGGGTTAGATACAGAGTAAAGCTCCCTCGATACTGTCCCCATCAAACACTCCCAGGACAGGTACTGCACGGGGTTAGATACTGAGTAAAGCTCCCTCGATACCGTCCCCATCAAAAACTCCCAGGACAGGTACAGCACGGGGTTAAATACAGAGTAAAGCTCCCTCTACAATGTCCCCATCAAACACACACAGGGCAGGTACAGCACGGGGTTAGATACAGAATAAAGCTCCCTCTGCACTGTCCCCATCAAACACTCCCAGGACAGGTACAGCACAGAGTTAGATAAGGGGTAAAGCTCCATCTACACTGTCGCCATCAAACACTCCCAGGACAGGTACAGCACGGGGTTAGATACAGAGTAAAGCTCCCTCTACACTGTCCCCATCAAACACTCCCAGGACAGGAACAGGACAGGGTTAGATATAGAGTAAAGCTCCCTCAATACTGTCCCCATCAAAAACTCCCAGGACAGGTACAGCACGGGGTTAAATACAGAGTAAAGCTCCCTCTACACCGTCCCCATCAAACACTCCCAGGACAGGTACAGCACAGGGTTAGATACAGAGTAAAGCTCCCTCGATACTGTCACAATCAAACACTTTGTGCAATCTCACTTTGCAATTTAACCCTTGGAAACCAGGTCTCATTCTGGCAAAGCTGTGATGCACTCGAACTGTCTAAACTGTCCCTGGAGTGTCGGATTAACCTGGGTCACTCACATACACCCAGGTCAGGGTCAAGATTCACCTGTCTCACTCACTGAGACGCTCCTGTATCACTGGCCTTATTGTAGTCGGATGCCGCGTTGGGAGCAGGACAGGTAGACGGGATTAGGATGACTGCTCATGTGGAGGGTAAACACGAGGAATCTGTCAGAGAATCCCAACAGACCAGGGAGAATCAAACAAGTAAACTGATGTTCTATTTATTAGGCCTGATTTGTGGATTGTTTTTGTTTTGGGCGAGAATGTTGCCAACAAACACTCTCAGAGATGATGCAGCAGGGGCTAGATACAGAGTAAAGACCCCTCGATACTGTCACCATTAAACGCTCTCACGACAGGCACAGCACGGGATTAGACACAGAGTAAAACTCCCTCTATAGTGTCCCGATCAAACACTCCCAGGACAGGTACAGCACAGGGTTAGATACAGAGTAAAGCTTCCTCTACACTTTCCCCATCAAACACTCCCAGGACAGGAATAGAAAAGGGTTAGATACAGAGTAAAGCTCCCTCTATACTGTCACCATCAAACACTCCCAGGACAGGTACAGCAAGGGGTTAGAGACACAGTAAAGCTCCCTCTACACTGTTCCCATCAAACACTCCCAGGACAGGAACAGGACGGGGTTAGATACAGAGCAAAGCTCCCTCTATAATGTCCCCATCAAACACTCCCAGGACAGGAACAGGACAGGGTTAGATACAGAGTAAAGCTACCGCTACATTTTCCCCGTCAAATTTTCCCAGGGCAGGTAAAGCACTGCTTAAGATATGGAGTAAAGCTCCGTCTATACCGTCCCCATCAAACACGCCCAGGACAGTTACAGCACAGGGTTAGATACAGAGTAAAGCTCCCTCTACACTGTCCCCATCAAACACTCCCAGGGCAGGTACAGCACGGGATTAGATACAGAGTATAACTCCCTCTACACTGTCCCCATCAAACACTCCCAGGGCAGGTGCAGCACGGGGTTAGAAACAGAATAAATCTCCCTCTGCCCTGTCCCCATCAAACACTCCCAGGGCAAGTACAGCACGGGGTTAGATACAGAGTAAAGCTCCCTCTGCACTGTCCCCACCGAACACTCCCTGGACAGGAACAGGACAGGGTTAGATACAGATTAAAACTCCCTCTACACTGTCCCCATCTAACACTCCCAGGGCAGGTATATTACGGGGCTAGATACAGAGTAAATCTTCCTCTACACTGACCCAAACAAACACTCCCAGGACAGGTAGAGCACTGAGTTAGATACAGATTAAAGCTCCCTCTAGACTGTCCCCATCAAACACTCCCTGGACAGGTACAGCACGGGGTTAGATACAGAGTAAAGCTCCCTCTACACTGTCCCCATCAAACACTCCCTGGACAGGAACAGGACAGGGTTAGATACAGAGTAAAGCTACCTCTACACTTTCCCCATCAAACACTCCCAGTGCAGGTAAAGCACTGCGTTAATTACAGAGTACAGATTCCTCTAAACTGTCCCCATCAAACACTCCCAGGACAGGAACAGGACAGGGTTAGATACAGAGTAAAGCTCCCTCTACACTGTGCCCATCAAACACTCCCAGGACAGGTACAGCACAGGGTTAGATACAGAGTAAAGCTCCCTCGATACTGTACCCTTCAAACAATCCCAGGACAGGTACAGCACGGGGTTAGATACAGAGTTAAGCTCCCTCTACACTGTCCCCCTCAAACACTCCTAGGGCAGTTACAGCACGGGGCTAGATACAGAATAAAGCTCCCTCGATACTGTCACCATCAAACACTCCCAGGATATGGTACAGCACGGGGTTAGATACAGAATAAAGGTCCCACTGCACTGTCCCAATCAAACACTCAAAGGGAAAGTACGGCACGGGGTTAGATACAGAGTAAAGCTCCTGCTATACTGTCCCCATCAAACACTACCAGGACAGGTACATCACAGAGTTAGATACAGAGTAAAGTTCCCACTGCACTGTCCCATCAAACACTCCCAGGACAGGTACAGCACGGGGTTAGATACAGAATACAGCTCCCTCTATACTGACCCATTAAACACTCCCAGGACAGGAACAGGACAGGTTTAGATACAGAGTAAAGCTCCCTCTACAATGTCCCCATCAAACACTCCCAGGGCAAGTACAGCACGGGGCTAGATACAGATTAAATCTCCCTCGATAATGTCACCATCAAACGCTCCCAGACAAGGTACAGCACGGGATTAGATACAGAGTAAAGCTCGCTCGATACTGTCGCCATCAAACACTCCCAGGCCTGTTACAGCACGGGGTTAGATACAGTGTAAAGCTCCCTCTACACTGTCCCCATCAAACACTCCCAGGACAGGAACAGGACAGGGTTAGATACAGTGTAAAGCTCCCTCTTCACTGTGTCCATCAAACACACCCAGGGCAGGTACAACAAGGGGTTAGATACAGAATAAAGCTCGCTCTGCACTATCCCCATCAAACACTCCCAGGGCAATCACAGCACGGGGTTAGATACAGAGTAAAGCTCCCTCTATACTGTCCCCATCAAACACTCCCAGGACAGGTACAGCACAGAGTTAGATAAGGAGTAAAGCTCCATCTACACTGTCGCCATCAAACACTCCCAGGACAGGTACAGCACGGGGTTAGATACAGAGTAAAGCTCCCTCTACACTGTCCCCATCAAACACTCCCAGTACAGGAACAGGACAGGGTTAGATACAGAGTAAAGCTCCATCAATACTGTCCCCATCAAACACTCCCAGGACAGGAACAGCACGGGTTGAGATACAGAGCAAAGCTACCTCTACACTTTTCCCATCAAACACTCCCAGGGCAGGTAAAGCAATGGGTAAGATACAGAGTAAAGCTCCCTCTACAATGTCTCCATCAAACACTCCCAGTACCGCTTCAGCACAGGGTTAGATACAGAGTGAAGCTCTCTCTACACTGTGCCCATCAAACACTCCCAGGGCAGATACAGCACGGGTTGAGATAAAGAATAATGCTCCCTCTTTACAGTCCCCATCAAACACTCCCAGGGCACGTACAGCACGGGGTTAGATACAGAGTAAATCTTCCGCTACACTGACCCCATCAAACACTCCCAGGACAGGTAAAGCACTGGGTTAGATACAGAGTAAATCTCCCACTACACTGACCCATCAAACACTCCCAGGACAGGAACAGGACAGGGTTAGATACAGAGTAAAGCTCCCCCTACACTGTGCCCATCAAACACTCCCAGGGCATGTAAAGCACTGGGTTAGATACAGAGTAAAGCTCCCTCGATACTGTCCCCATCAAACACTCCCAGGACAGGTACTGCACGGGGTTAGATACAGAGTAAAGCTCCCTCTAGACTGTCCCCATCAAACACTCCCTGGACAGGTACAGCACGGGGTTAGATACAGAGTAAAGCTCCCTCTACACTGTCCCCAGCAAACACTCCCTGGAAGGAACAGGACAGGGTTAGATACAGAGTAAAGGTCCCTCTACACTGTCCCCATCAAACACTCCCTGGACAGGAACAGGACAGGGTTAGATACAGAGTAAAGCTCCCTCTACACTTTCCCCATCAAACACTCCCAGTGCAGGTAAAGCACTGCGTTAATTACAGAGTACAGATTCCTCTAAACTGTCCCCATCAAACACTCCCAGGACAGGAACAGGACAGGGTTAGATACAGAGTAAAGCTCCCTCTACACTGTGCCCATCAAACACTCCCAGGACAGGTACAGCACAGGGTTAGATACAGAGTAAAGCTCCCTCGATACTGTACCCTTCAAACAATCCCAGGACAGGTACAGCACGGGGTTAGATACAGAGTTAAGCTCCCTCTACACTGTCCCCCTCAAACACTCCTAGGGCAGGTACAGCACGGGGTTAGATACAGAGTAAAGCACCCTCGATACTGTACCCTTCAAACAATCCCAGGACAGGTACAGCACGGGGCTAGATACAGAGTTAAGCTCCCTCTACACTGTCACCATCAAACACTCCCAGGATATGGTACAGCACGGGGTTAGATACAGAATAAAGGTCCCACTGCACTGTCCCGATCAAACACTCAAAGGGAAAGTACAGCACGGGGTTAGATACAGAGTTAAGCTCCTGCTATACTGTCCCCATCAAACACTACCAGGACAGGTACATCACAGAGTTAGATACAGAGTAAAGCTCCCACTGCACTGTCCCATCAAACACTCCCAGGACAGGTACAGCACGGGGTTAGATACAGAGTAAAGCTCCCTCTACACTGTCCCCATAAAACACTCCCAGGACAGGGACAGGACAGGTTTAGATACAGAGTAAAGCTACCGCTACACTTTCCCCATCAAACACTCCCAGGGCAGGTAAAGCACTGCGTTAGATCCAGAGTAAAGTTCCCTCGACACTGTCTCCATCAAACACTCCCAGGACAGTTACAGCACGGGGTTAGATATAGAGTAAAGCTCCCTCTACAATGTCCCCATCAAACACTCCCAGGGCAGGTACAGCACGGGGCTAGATACAGATTAAATCTCCCTCGATAATGTCACCATCAAACGCTCCCAGACAAGGTACAGCACGGGATTAGATACAGAGTAAAGCTCGCTCGATACTGTCGCCATCAAACACTCCCAGGCCTGTTACAGCACGGGGTTAGATACAGTGTAAAGCTCCCTCTACACTGTCCCCATCAAACACTCCCAGGACAGGAACAAGACAGGGTTAGATACAGTGTAAAGCTCCCACTTCATTGTGTCCATCAAACACACCCAGGGCAGGAACAACAAGGGGTTAGAGACAGAATAAAGCTCGCTCTGCACTATCCCCATCAAACACTTCCAGGGCAATCACAGCACGGGGTTAGATACAGCGTAAAGCTCCCTCTATACTGTCCCCATCAAACACTCCCAGGACAGGTACAGCACAGAGTTAGATAAGGGGTAAAGCTCCATCTACACTGTCGCCATCAAACACTCCCAGGACAGGTACAGCACGGGGTTAGATACAGAGTAAAGCTCCCTCTACACTGTCCCCATCAAACACTCCCAGGACAGGAACAGGACAGGGTTAGATATAGAGTAAAGCTCCCTCAATACTGTCCCCATCAAAAACTCCCAGGACAGGTACAGCACGGGGTTAAATACAGAGTAAAGCTCCCTCTACACCGTCCCCATCAAACACTCCCAGGACAGGTACAGCACAGGGTTAGATACAGAGTAAAGCTCCCTCGATACTGTCACAATCAAACACTTTGTGCAATCTCACTTTGCAATTTAACCCTTGGAAACCAGGTCTCATTCTGGCAAAGCTGTGATGCACTCGAACTGTCTAAACTGTCCCTGGAGTGTCGGATTAACCTGGGTCACTCACATACACCCAGGTCAGGGTCAAGATTCACCTGTCTCACTCACTGAGACGCTCCTGTATCACTGGCCTTATTGTAGTCGGATGCCGCGTTGGGAGCAGGACAGGTAGACGGGATTAGGATGACTGCTCATGTGGAGGGTAAACACGAGGAATCTGTCAGAGAATCCCAACAGACCAGGGAGAATCAAACAAGTAAACTGATGTTCTATTTATTAGGCCTGATTTGTGGATTGTTTTTGTTTTGGGCGAGAATGTTGCCAACAAACACTCTCAGAGATGATGCAGCAGGGGCTAGATACAGAGTAAAGACCCCTCGATACTGTCACCATTAAACGCTCTCACGACAGGCACAGCACGGGATTAGACACAGAGTAAAACTCCCTCTATAGTGTCCCGATCAAACACTCCCAGGACAGGTACAGCACAGGGTTAGATACAGAGTAAAGCTTCCTCTACACTTTCCCCATCAAACACTCCCAGGACAGGAATAGAAAAGGGTTAGATACAGAGTAAAGCTCCCTCTATACTGTCACCATCAAACACTCCCAGGACAGGTACAGCAAGGGGTTAGAGACACAGTAAAGCTCCCTCTACACTGTTCCCATCAAACACTCCCAGGACAGGAACAGGACGGGGTTAGATACAGAGCAAAGCTCCCTCTATAATGTCCCCATCAAACACTCCCAGGACAGGAACAGGACAGGGTTAGATACAGAGTAAAGCTACCGCTACATTTTCCCCGTCAAATTTTCCCAGGGCAGGTAAAGCACTGCTTAAGATATGGAGTAAAGCTCCGTCTATACCGTCCCCATCAAACACGCCCAGGACAGTTACAGCACAGGGTTAGATACAGAGTAAAGCTCCCTCTACACTGTCCCCATCAAACACTCCCAGGGCAGGTACAGCACGGGATTAGATACAGAGTATAACTCCCTCTACACTGTCCCCATCAAACACTCCCAGGGCAGGTGCAGCACGGGGTTAGAAACAGAATAAATCTCCCTCTGCCCTGTCCCCATCAAACACTCCCAGGGCAAGTACAGCACGGGGTTAGATACAGAGTAAAGCTCCCTCTGCACTGTCCCCACCGAACACTCCCTGGACAGGAACAGGACAGGGTTAGATACAGATTAAAACTCCCTCTACACTGTCCCCATCTAACACTCCCAGGGCAGGTATATTACGGGGCTAGATACAGAGTAAATCTTCCTCTACACTGACCCAAACAAACACTCCCAGGACAGGTAGAGCACTGAGTTAGATACAGATTAAAGCTCCCTCTAGACTGTCCCCATCAAACACTCCCTGGACAGGTACAGCACGGGGTTAGATACAGAGTAAAGCTCCCTCTACACTGTCCCCATCAAACACTCCCTGGACAGGAACAGGACAGGGTTAGATACAGAGTAAAGCTACCTCTACACTTTCCCCATCAAACACTCCCAGTGCAGGTAAAGCACTGCGTTAATTACAGAGTACAGATTCCTCTAAACTGTCCCCATCAAACACTCCCAGGACAGGAACAGGACAGGGTTAGATACAGAGTAAAGCTCCCTCTACACTGTGCCCATCAAACACTCCCAGGACAGGTACAGCACAGGGTTAGATACAGAGTAAAGCTCCCTCGATACTGTACCCTTCAAACAATCCCAGGACAGGTACAGCACGGGGTTAGATACAGAGTTAAGCTCCCTCTACACTGTCCCCCTCAAACACTCCTAGGGCAGTTACAGCACGGGGCTAGATACAGAATAAAGCTCCCTCGATACTGTCACCATCAAACACTCCCAGGATATGGTACAGCACGGGGTTAGATACAGAATAAAGGTCCCACTGCACTGTCCCAATCAAACACTCAAAGGGAAAGTACGGCACGGGGTTAGATACAGAGTAAAGCTCCTGCTATACTGTCCCCATCAAACACTACCAGGACAGGTACATCACAGAGTTAGATACAGAGTAAAGTTCCCACTGCACTGTCCCATCAAACACTCCCAGGACAGGTACAGCACGGGGTTAGATACAGAATACAGCTCCCTCTATACTGACCCATTAAACACTCCCAGGACAGGAACAGGACAGGTTTAGATACAGAGTAAAGCTCCCTCTACAATGTCCCCATCAAACACTCCCAGGGCAAGTACAGCACGGGGCTAGATACAGATTAAATCTCCCTCGATAATGTCACCATCAAACGCTCCCAGACAAGGTACAGCACGGGATTAGATACAGAGTAAAGCTCGCTCGATACTGTCGCCATCAAACACTCCCAGGCCTGTTACAGCACGGGGTTAGATACAGTGTAAAGCTCCCTCTACACTGTCCCCATCAAACACTCCCAGGACAGGAACAGGACAGGGTTAGATACAGTGTAAAGCTCCCTCTTCACTGTGTCCATCAAACACACCCAGGGCAGGTACAACAAGGGGTTAGATACAGAATAAAGCTCGCTCTGCACTATCCCCATCAAACACTCCCAGGGCAATCACAGCACGGGGTTAGATACAGAGTAAAGCTCCCTCTATACTGTCCCCATCAAACACTCCCAGGACAGGTACAGCACAGAGTTAGATAAGGAGTAAAGCTCCATCTACACTGTCGCCATCAAACACTCCCAGGACAGGTACAGCACGGGGTTAGATACAGAGTAAAGCTCCCTCTACACTGTCCCCATCAAACACTCCCAGTACAGGAACAGGACAGGGTTAGATACAGAGTAAAGCTCCATCAATACTGTCCCCATCAAACACTCCCAGGACAGGAACAGCACGGGTTGAGATACAGAGCAAAGCTACCTCTACACTTTTCCCATCAAACACTCCCAGGGCAGGTAAAGCAATGGGTAAGATACAGAGTAAAGCTCCCTCTACAATGTCTCCATCAAACACTCCCAGTACCGCTTCAGCACAGGGTTAGATACAGAGTGAAGCTCTCTCTACACTGTGCCCATCAAACACTCCCAGGGCAGATACAGCACGGGTTGAGATAAAGAATAATGCTCCCTCTTTACAGTCCCCATCAAACACTCCCAGGGCACGTACAGCACGGGGTTAGATACAGAGTAAATCTTCCGCTACACTGACCCCATCAAACACTCCCAGGACAGGTAAAGCACTGGGTTAGATACAGAGTAAATCTCCCACTACACTGACCCATCAAACACTCCCAGGACAGGAACAGGACAGGGTTAGATACAGAGTAAAGCTCCCCCTACACTGTGCCCATCAAACACTCCCAGGGCATGTAAAGCACTGGGTTAGATACAGAGTAAAGCTCCCTCGATACTGTCCCCATCAAACACTCCCAGGACAGGTACTGCACGGGGTTAGATACTGAGTAAAGCTCCCTCGATACCGTCCCCATCAAAAACTCCCAGGACAGGTACAGCACGGGGTTAAATACAGAGTAAAGCTCCCTCTACAATGTCCCCATCAAACACACACAGGGCAGGTACAGCACGGGGTTAGATACAGAATAAAGCTCCCTCTGCACTGTCCCCATCAAACACTCCCAGGGCAAGTACAGCACAGGGTTAGATACAGAGTAAATCTTCCTCTACACTGATCCCATCAAACACACCCAGGACAGGTAAAGCACTGGGTTAGATACAGAATAAAGCTCTCTCTACACTGTGCCCATCATACAGTCCCAGGACAGGTACAGCACGGGGTTAGATACAGAGTAAAGCTCCCTCTAAACTGTCCCCATCAAACACTCACAGGACACGTACAGCACGGGGTTAGATACAAAGTAAAGCTTCCTCTACACTGTCCCCATCAAACACTCCTAGGCCAGGAACAGGACAGGGTTAGATACAGAGTAAAGCTCCGTCTATCTTGTCCCCATCAAACACTCCCAGGACAGGTACAGCACGGGGTTAGATACAGAGTAAATCTCCCCATACACCGTATCCATCAAACACTACCAGGGCAGGTAAAGCACGGGATTAGATACAGAGTAAAGTTTCCTCTACACTGTGCCCATCAAACACTCCATGGGCAGGTACAGCACGTGGTTTGATACAGAATAAAGCTCCCTCTGCACTGTCCCCATCAAACACTCCCAGGGCAAGTACAGCACTTGTAGATACAGAGTAAAGCTCCCTCTATTCTGTACCCATCAAACACTCCCAGGACAGGTAAAGCACTGGGTTACACAGAGAGTAAAGCTCCCTCTACACTGCCTCCATCAAATACTCCCAGGACAGGTACAGGACAGGGTTAGATACAGAGTAAAGCTCCCTCTACACTGCCTCCATCAAACACTCCAAGGACAGGAATAGGACAGGGTTAGATACAGAGTAAAGCGCCCTCTATACTTTCCCCAAGAAACAGCGGTCCTGTCCTGTTATTAACATTCAATGGACAGCAGCAGCAAGGGGTCCTGTCTGGGAAGAGAGAGGGAGAGAGAAAGCTGGAGTGACAGAGACAGGGAAATGCCACCCCCTCCCCCAGAAACGTTGTGTGTTCCCTGTTGCTGTTCAGGAAAAGCTGCAGGCCGTTTCTGCACAGGGGGATCCCACAGGCAGCAATGTATTGCTATCCGGATGGGAACAGGGAGACACATTTCCTTCCCCAGCCTCATGCCTGCTGTAACCCTCCCTCTTCCCCCTCTCTCCCCCGCCGGGCACCATGTGTGCTCTGAGTCCGGACACATCCCCAGAAAGGCCTAAACTCCTTCTCTTCAAACCGGGAACAAGCTGCTGCTTCCTGGGGGAGACTTTTTGAAATCTCCGTCCCAGCATCGATTTTTACAAACCAGGCGTCCCCGGGAGGGTGTGACTGAGGCTTTTCTGCAGAGACTGCGAGCTGGGCACTGACTCCACACTGGAGACCCTCCCCTAACCCCCCCCAGACCCTGTGTCTCTTCCTCACCCCCAACCCCCTGCCTCTGTTTCACTGTCTTTTCCTGTTTCCCTCAATCTCCCCCCTCTCTCTCTGTTGTAAAGTAGGGACACATCCTAGAGAGACTGAATTCAAATGACTGTTCCACCTCCCAATTCATCGCCCTGCCTAAAACACCAGCATTATTCAGGAATTAGCACAAACTTTTACACACTCTCACAGTTAGGACTTGGTAAAGGGCTCCTGAGGGTCAGAAAATCAGTCCAATCAGCACATTTTTAATCAATTAACTGGTTGTGGCACAGTATGAAACACTGCAGGGAATTTGGGCACAGCAAGATCCCACAGGGTGCAGCCAGCTCTGCTCAGCACTTTTAAAATGGGGCAATATTTACACAGAGAGAGAGAGGCAGCAAGTTGGAGAGGGACTAAGACAGTGAAGACCCCCAACCCCTTCAGAACCTCAGAAAGACTGAGCGCTTTGCAGTGAATGAATGAATGTTTAAAATGCTCTCATTGTTAGTGAGTCACTTGCTTCACTGTCCCTGGATTCATTTTCGCAATTCAGCCTTTTCTAAAAGATGTGACTGGGAGCTGGGCAGAGTCTACACATTGGAGACCCCCAGATCCTGTGTCTATTCACACCCCCTCCTCTTGTTTTGCCACCTCAGCCCCTCTGTTTCAACCTTCTTTCCAGACATTATGGCAAACTTGTGGCATTCTAAACTATTATCTTAAATTGTTAATAAATACTGAGAAACAGACACAGACACGGGCTTTGCAGCAGCAGAAAGAATGTGAATCATTCTATCCCAGGGGATTTTACTTCCAGATTCAGTTTTAGAAAATTCAGAATTCAAATTCACAACAGCAAAGTGTGGGACTGAACACCTGGATCCTTCAATATTCCAGGGAATACACGTGGAATTTATGTCTCCATACCTGTCTCTCTGTCACGTTTAAAATACTAATGTTACATGAGTGAGGGGACAACTCTGTCCTCAATGTCCCATTGCTGTGGGGACATAAAATGGCCACTGTGAACAAACCTGAAATGGCTGCCTGGTGTTTGTAGACTAGATTCTCAGAGGAAGAGAGGCAGGGAGAGAGGGAAAGAGAGCTGGGTAAGCGAGTGAGATAGAGAGAGGAGATCAAGCGATAAAAAAGGGTTGAGTTGAGAGAGAGTGATGAAGAGAGGGGATCGAGTGTAGGGTAAAGATATGGGGTGAGAGAGAGAAACAGAGAAATGTATAGAGTGGCAGAGAGATGGGGTGGGAGAGGGAGAGAAGGAACGAGACAGGATGAGAGAAAGAGAAAGTGTAGGGGGAAACTGAAAATGTTCAAAAATGTGTTAACATTATTGAGTGTAAAGAACAATATCCTGTGAGACATCCCTTCTCCTTCTTTAAATTAGAGGGAGAGCCTTTAAACAACTTTACAATGGGGGGAGACCCCTTCCTCAACTTGTGATGTGGAAGTGCTAGAATCTAATCGAGGGGTTGTGGGGTTTATATATAGAATAATAGATACCCGGGAGTGAGTTGCAGACTGGAATCTAATCGAGGGGTTTGTGGGGATTATATATAGTATAATCGATACCAAGGATTGAGTTACAGACTGGAATCTAATCGAGTGGTTTGGGGTGGTTTATATATACAATAACTGGCAACCGGGAGTGAGTTACAGACTGGAATCTAATCAAGGGGTTCGGCGTGGTTTATATATAGAATAACAGATACCCGGGAGTGAGTAACAGACTGGAATCTAATCGAGGAGTTCGGGGTGGTTTATATACAGAATAACAGATACCAGGGAGGGAGTTACAGACTGGAATCTAACGGAGGAGTTCGTGGTGGTTTATATATAGAATAACAGATACCCGGGAGTGAGTTACAGACTGGAATCTAACGGAGGGGTTCGTGGTGGTTTATATATAGAATAACAGATACCCGGGAGTGAGTTACAGACTGGAATCTAACGGAGGGGTTTGGGGTGGTTTATATATAGAATAACAGACACCCGGCAGTGAGTTACAGGCAGGAATCTAACGGAGGGGTTTGGGGTGGTTTATATATAGAATAACAGATACCCGGGAGTGAGTTACAGACTGGAATCTAACGGAGGGGTTTGGGGTGGTTTATATATAGAATAACAGACACCCGGCAGTGAGTTACAGGCAGGAATCTAACGGAGGGGTTTGGGGTGGTTTATATATAGAATAACAGATGCCCGGGAGTGAGTTACAGGCTGAAATTTAATCGAGGGGTTCGGGGTGGTTTATATATAAATCATGTAGATACAATATATATCGAATAAAAGATATCCGGGAGTGAGTTAAAGAACGGAATCTCATCGAGGGGAATGAGGGGTTTATATATAGAATAATAGATAACGGGGAGAGTTACAGACTGGAATCTAATTGAAGGGTTCAGCGGTTTTATATATAGAATAATAGATAATGGGGAGAGTTACAGACTGGAATCTAATTGAAGGGTTCAGGGGTTTTATATATAGAATAATCGATACCCGGGATTGAGTTACAGACTGCAATCTAATCGAGGGGTTCAGGGGGTTTATATATAGAATAATCGATACCCGGCATTGAGTTACAGACTGGAATCTAATAGAGGGGATCAGGGGGTTTATATAGAGAATAACAGATACAAAGGATTGAGTTACAGGCTGGAATCTAATCGAGGGGTTTGGGGGGTTTATATATAGAATAACAGATACCCGGGAGTGAGTTACAGACTGGAATCTAATCGAGGGGTTCAGAGGGTTTATATATAGAATCATAGATATCCGAGAGTATGTTACAGACTGGAATCTAATCGAGGGGTGCGGGGTGGTTTATATATTGAATAGCAGATACCCAGGAGTGAGTTACAGACTGGAATTCAATCAAGGGGTTTGGGGAGTTTATATATAGAATAACAGATTCCCCGGAGTGAGTTACAGACTGGAATCTAATCGAGGGGTTTGGGGGGTTTATATATAGAATAACAGATACCCGGGAGTGAGTTACAGACTGGAATCTAATCGAGGGGTTCAGAGGGTTTATATATAGAATCATAGATATCCGAGAGTATGTTACAGACTGGAATCTAATCGAGGGGTTCGGGGTGGTTTATATATAGAATAGCAGATACCCAGGAGTGAGTTACAGACTGGAATTCAATCAAGGGGTTTGGGGAGTTTATATATAGAATAACAGATTCCCCGGAGTGAGTTACAGACTGGAATCTAATCGAGGGGTTCAGGGGGTATATATGTAGAATAATTGATTCGGGGGATTGTGTTACAGACTGGAATCTAATCGAGGCGTTCAGAGGGTTTCTTTATTGAATCATAGATACACGAGTGTATGTTACAAACTGGAATCTAATCGAGGGGTTTGGGGAGTTGATATATAGAATAACAGAATCTATACTCTGGAAAGAGAGGGAGAGTGGGTTGGGGTGAGAGGGAGAGTGGGTTGGGGTGAGAGGGAGAGTGGGTTGGGGTGAGAGGGAGAGTGTGTTGGAGTGAGAGGGAGAGAGGGTTGGGGTGAGAGGGAGAGTGGGTTGGGGTGAGAGGGAGAGTGGGTTGGGGTGAGAGGGAGATTGGGTTGGGGTGAGAGGGAGAGTGGGTTGGGGACTGCGATTACTGCCAGTGTTTTGGGGGTTTGTGTGAGATCAGGGTTTGGAACTGGAGTAACACAACCAACAGGGGAAAGATATATAGATTTATTATTAAGCCAAAAATAAAGACAGGCCCTTGTTGAAACCATGTCTGTCCTGGGGTTAACCCTCAGTGGACAGGAGCAGCAAGGGGTCCTGTCTGGAAAGAGAGAGGGAGAGAGAAAGCTGGAGTGACAGAGACACGGAAATGCCACCCCCTCCCCCAGAAACGTCGTGTGTTCCCTGTTGCAGTTCAGGAAAAGCTGCAGGCTGTTTCTGCACAGGGGGATCCCACAGGCAGCAATGTAATGCTATCTGGATGGGAACAGGGAGACACATTTCCTTCCCCAGCCTCATGCCTGCTGTAACCCTCCCTCTTCCCCCTCTCTCCCCCCCGGGCACCATGTGTGCTCTGAGTCCGGACACATCCCCAGAAAGGCCTAAACTCCTTCTCTTCAAACCGGGAACAAGCTGCTGCTTCCTGGGGGAGACTTTTTGAAATCTCCATCCCAGCATCGATTTTTACAAACCAGGCGTCCCAGGGAGGGTGTGACTGAGGCTTTTCTGCAGAGACTGGGAGCTGGGCACTGACTCCACACTGGACGCCCTCCCCAAACCCTCCCCCGAGACCCTGTGTCACTTCCACAACCCCAACCCCCTGCCTCTGTTTCACTGTCTTTTCCTGTTTCCCTCAATCTACCCCCTCTCTCTCTGTTGTAACGTAGGGACACATCCTAGAGAGACTGAATTCAAATGACTGTTCCACCTCCCAATTCATCGCCCCAAACACCAGCATTATTCTGGAATTAGCACAAACTTTTACACACTCTCACAGTTAGGACTTGGTAAAGGGCTCCTGAGGGACAGGAAATCAGTCCAATCAGCACATTTTTAATCAATTAACTGGTTGTGGCACAGTATAAAACACTGCAGGGAATTTGGGCACAGCAAGATCCCACAGGGTGCAGCCAGCTCTGCTCAGCACTTTTTAAATGGGGCAATATTTACACAGAGAGAGAGAGGCAGCAAGTTGGAGAGGGACTAAGACAATGAAGACCCCCGACCCCTTCAGAACCTCAGAAAGACTGAGCGCTTTGCAGTGAATGAATGAATGTTTAAAATGCTCTCATTGTTAGTGAGTCACTTGCTTCACTGTCCCTGGATTCATTTTCGCAATTCAGCCTTTTCTAAAAGATGTGACTGGGAGCTGGGCAGAGTCTACACATTGGAGACCCCCAGATCCTGTGTCTATTCACACCCCCTCCTCTTGTTTTGCTACCTCAGCCCCTCTGTTTCAACCCTCTTTCCAGCCATTATGGCAAACTTGTGGCATTTTAAACTATTATCTTAAATTGTTAATAAATACTGAGAAACAGACACAGACACGGGCTTTGCAGCAGCAGAAAGAATGTGAATCATTCCATCCCGGGGGTTTTTACTTCCAGATTCAGTTTTAGAAAATTCAGAATTCAAATTCACAACAGCAAAGTGTGGGACTGAACTCCCGGATCCTTCAATATTCCAGGGAATACACGTGGAATTTATGTCTCCATACCTGTGTCTCTGATTCGTTTAAAATACTAATGTTACATGAGTCAACTCTGTCCTAAATGTCCCATTGCTGTGGGGACATAAAATGGCCACTGTGAACAAACCTAAAATGGCTGCCTGGTGTTTGTAGACTAGATTCTCAGAGGAAGAGAGATTGGGTGAGAGGGAAAGAGAGCTGGGTAAGGGAGTGAAATAGAGAGAGGAGATCAAGCGATAAAAAAGGGTTGAGTTGAGAGAGAGAGATGAAGAGAGGGGAGCGAGTGTAGGTTAAAGATATGGGGTGAGAGAGAGAAACAGGGAAATGTGTAGAGTGGCAGAGAGATGGGGTGGGAGAGGGAGAGAAGGAACGAGACAGGGTGAGAGAAAGAGAAAGTGTAGGGGGAAACTGAAAATGTTCAAAAATGTGTTAACATTATTGAGTGTAAAGAACAATATCCTGTGAGATATCCCTTCTCCATCTTTAAATTAGAGGGAGAGCCTTTAACCAACTTTAAAATGGGAGGAGACCCCTTCCTCAACTTGTGATGTGGAAGTTCTGGAATCTAATCGAGGGGTTCGGGGTGGTTTATATATAGAATTACATACCCGGGATTGAGTTACAGACTGGAATCTAATCGAGGGGTTTGGGGGGTTTATATATAGAATAATAGATACCCGGGAGTGAGTTACAGACTGGAATCTAATCGAAGGGTTCAGGGTGGTTTATATATAGAATAACAGATACCCGGGAGTGAGTTACAGACTGGAATCTATTCGAGGGGTTTGGGGTGGTTTATATCTAGAATAACAGATACCCGGGAGTGAGTTACAGACTGGAATTTAATCGAGGGTTTCGGGGTGGTTTATATATATAATAACAGATACCTGGGAGTGAGTTACAAGCTGGGATCGAATTGATGGGTTTATAGGATAACAGATACCCGGGAATGAGTTACAGATTCGAATCTAATGGAGGATTTTTGGGATGGTTTAAATATAGAAAATCAGATACCTGAGAGTTAGTCATAGACTGGAATCTAATCGAGAGTTTCGGGGATTTATATATAGAATCACAGATACCCGAGAGTGAGTTACAGACTGGAATCTAATCGAGGGGTTTGGTGGGTTTATATATAGAATTATTGATACCCGGGAGTGAGTTACAGACTGGAATCTAATCGAGGGGTTTGGTGGGTTTATATATAGAATAACAGATACCCGAGGTTCAGTTACAGACTGGAATATAATCGAGAGTTTAGGGGATTTATATATAGAATAACTGATAGGCGAGAGTGAGTTACACACTGAAATCTAATCAAGGGGTTTGGTGGGTTTATATATAGAATAACTGATACCCGGGAGTGAGTTCCAGACTGGAATCTAATCGAGGGGTTTGGTGGGTTTATATATAGAACCAGATACCCGTGTGTGAGTTACAGACTGGAATCTAATCGAGGGGTTCGGGGTGGTTTATATATATAATAACAGATACCTGGGAGTGAATTACAAGCTGGAATCTAATCGAGGGGTTCGAGGTGGATTATATAAAGAATAACAGATACCCGTGATGGAGTTACAGACTGGAATCTAATTGAGGGTTTTGGGAGAATTATATATAGAATAACAGATAACTGGGGGTGAGATACAGACTGGAATCAAATCGAGGGGTTTGGTGGATTTATATATAGAATAACAGATACCCGAGGGTGCGTTACAGACTGGAATCTAATCGAGGGGTTTGGGGAATTTATATACAGAATAATAGATACCCGAGAGTGAGCTACAGACTGGAAACAAATCGAGCAGTTTGAGGGATTTATATATAGAATCACAGATACCCGAGAGTGAGTTACAGACTGGAATCTAATCGAGGGGTTTGGAGGATTTATATATAGAATCACAGATACCCGATAGTGATTTACAGACTGGAATCAAATCGAGGGGTTCGGGTGGTTTATATATAAATCATATGAATGTAATATATATAGAATAACAGAAGCCCTGGAATGAGTAACAGACTGAATTCTAGTCGAGGGGTTTGGGACATTTATATACAGAATAACAGTTACACGGGAATGATTTACAGACTGGAATCAAATCGAGGGGTTTGGGGTGGTCCATATATAGAAAAACAGATTCCCGGGAGTGAGTTACAGACTGGAATCTAATTGAGGGGTTCGTGGCGGTTTATATACAGAATTACAGAGACCCGGCAGTGATTTACAGACTGGAATATAACGGAGGGGTTCGTGGTGGTTTATATATAGAATAACAAACACCCGGCAGTGAGTTACAGACGGGAATTTAATCGAGGGGTTCGGGGTGGTTTATATATAAATCATGTATATACAATACATATCGAATAAAAGATATCCGGGAGTGAGTTACAGAAAGGTATCTCATCGAAGGGATTGAGGGGTTTATATATAGAATAATAGATAGCCGGGAGTGAATTACAGACTGGAATCTAATCGAGGGGTTCAGGGGGTTTATATATAGAATCATAGATACCCGGGATTGAGTTACAGGCCGGAATTTAATTAAGGGGTGCAGTGGGTTTATATATAGAATAATCGATACCCGGGATTGAGTTACAGACTGGAATCTAATCGAGGGGTTCAGTGGGTTTATATATAGAATAATAGATACGCGGGAGTGAGCTACAGACTGGAATCTAATAGAGGGGATCAGGGGGTTTATATATAGGGATTGAGTTACAGACTGGAATCAAGAACCGTTGAAAATATCATTTTTCTTGTGATGTGCTGAAGTGCAGGTTACAGAGGCTGATTCATGGAATGGGTAGTGTGAGTTTTTAACCAGCTTTATCCCAAATATCAAATTTAATTTCTCATTGGAACTGTTTGATGTTTTCTTAGTCTTGACACAAATGGATAGGGACTCTTTGGACCCTCACAGTTTGCAGCTTTTCACCATTTATAATGTAACCTGTTCCATCCTTTTTAAAGTGGGCAGCCACACATTTGCCTATAATGAAATCCATCTTTCACTATTTCACTCATTCACTTAAGGTGTACATATCTCTTTGGAATTTGAAGTGCAGGTTACAGATTGGATTGGAACTTTCTGCTTTAAGAATCATTAACCAAGTTTCACAGAGTTAAACATCAAAACTGACATTCTGAAACAGGAGAGGGCCCCACAACTTCAATTCTGTGATTCACTGGTATCTCATGATCTGTATCTTACAATATCTCTGCCCCCTTCATGTCTCTGAAGACTTGGGAAAGTGTTTCAGACATTGGGGAACCACTTCTGTCAACCGGGATATTTCCTTTGAAGCATTTCATTGTCTCGGGACATTTACAGTAAACGGCTTCTTCAAAGGACATCATTAAAATTCACTCTTTAATCAACCAAATCTTGTTGTCCATTCAGACTCCCTGGCCCTACATCCTATTGTTTCAAAGCTAACTTACATTTCACAATGTAGGAATGTGTGAATGCAAACACTTTCTTCACACGTTTCCACAATACTAAGGCTCACACTATTCAGGGTGAAATTTTCAAGACAACATTCATCAACTGACAGATTTCCAGCTCCAGCTAATTGTAGATTTTTATTTTTAATTTTGGGATAACAGGACTGAAATTGTACGGCATCCCAGTGTGAGATTTAAACTCCTGTTTATTTCAATCTTTAGCTCAGGAATTCACATTAAAACATGCAGAGAATTGAAACCTTCCTCATACAGTTGCCTATTTGTTCCACTGTTGGTATATTCCCTCTTTCTCTTGCATTTTCACTTGTCTGAAGAAATTGAATTGTTGACATTGGATAATCATCCCTTTCCCATGAAAATGTAAACTCCTGGGAAACTGCAACAGACACAATCTAATGCAGTGAACAAAATCCTGCACCTTTATTCATCAATCCCATTTCCTATCTCTGTAGAAACTCCCTTCCACTGACAGATTCTGAGATCCATACTCAATCTCAAAAACCACCACAGAAAAGTGACTGCTTATTTTAAACAGTGAATCTGAACTATTTGAAGTTCTGACTCAGTCACAGAATTGCAGAAATTTTGACTCTGTGGGATGAAAATTATCAGAATAACTTTGCAACATACAGGTAACCTGTAGTGACAGGAGGATACTTGTCTGTTCAAAAGGGATTCGATAAGATGCCTCACAAAGCTTGTTACTCAGGACAAGAGCTCATACATTCCCCTAATCTCCCCCCTCAGTTCCTCTCTGGATTTGATAATTTGATCAAGTCACCCCTGATGCTACTAAATTTCAGGGAATACAACCCGAGTTTGTGCAATCTCACTTTGCAATTTAAACCTTGGATTCCAGGTCTCATTCTGGCAAAGATGTGATGCACTCAAACTGTCTAAACTGTCCCTGGAGTGTCGGATTAACCCAGGTCACTCACCTATACCCAGGTCAGGTTCAAGACTCACCTGTCTCACTCAAGAGGTTCCTGTGTCACTGGCCTTACTGTAGTCGGATGCCGCGTTGGGAGCAGGACAGGTAGACGGGATTAGGATGACTGCTCATGTGGAGGGTAAACACGAGGAATCTATCAGAGAATCAGAACAGACCAGGGAGAATCAAACAAGTAAACTGATGTTCAATTTATTAGGCCTGATTTGTGGATTGTTGTTGTTTTGGGCGAGTATGTTGCCAACAAACACTCCCAGAGATGATGCAGCAGGGGCTAGATACAGAGTAAAGCTCCCTCTATACTGTCCCCATCAAACACTCCCAGGACAGGTACAGCACAGGGTTAGATACAGAGTAAAGCTCCCTCGATACTGTACCAATGAAACACTCCCAGGACAGGTACAGCATGGGGTTAGATACAGAGTAAAGCTCCCTCGATAATGTACCAATCAAACACTCCCTGGACAGGAACAGGACAGGGTTAGATACAGAGTAAAACTCCCTCTACACTGTCTACATCAAACACTCCCAGGACTGGTACAGCTCAGGGTTAGATACAGAGTAAAGCTCCCTCTATACTGTCCCCATCGTACACTCCCAGGTCTGGTACAGCACGGGTTCAGATACAGACTATAGCTCCCCCTACACTGTGCCCATCATACACTCCCAGTGCAGGTACAGTACGGGGTAAGATGCAGAGTAAATCTCCCCCTACACTGTGCCCATCATACACTCCCAGGGCAGGTACAGCACGGGGTTAGATACAGAGTAAAGCTCCCGCTAACCTGTCCCCATCAAACAGTCCCAGGACTGGTACTGCCCGGGGTAAGATACAGATTAAAGCTCCCTCTACACTGTCCCCATGAAGCACTCCCAGGGCAGGTACAGGACAGGGTTATATACAGAGTAAAGCTCGCTCTAAACTGTCCCCATCAAACCCTCCCAGGACAGGTACAGCACGGGGTTAAATACAGAGTAACGCTCCCTCTACACTGTCCCCATCAATCACTCCCAGGGCAGGTACAGCACAGGTTTAGATACAGAGTAACGGTCCCTCTGCAATGTCCCCGTCAAACACTCCCTGGACAGGAACAGAACAGGGTTATATACAGAGCAAAGCTCCCTCGATACTGTCCTCATCAAACACTCCCAGGACAGGAACAGGACAGTGTTAGATACAGAGTAAAGTTTCCTCTACACTTTCCCCATCAAACACTCCCAGGGCAGGAAAAGCACTGGGTTAGATACAGAGTAAAGCTCCCTCTACACTGTCTCAATCAAACACTCCCATGTCCGGTAGAGCACAGGGTTAGATACAGTGTAAACCTCCCTCTATACTCTCCCCATCAAACACTCCCTGGACTGGTACAGCACGGGGTTAGATACAGAGTAAAGCTACCCCTACACTGTGGCCATCATACACTCCCAGGGCAGGTACAGCACGGGGTTAGATACAGAGTAAAGCTCCCTCTACACTGTCTCCATCAAACACTCCCAGGAATGGTTCAGTTCAGGGTTAGATACAGAGTAAAGCTCCCTCTATACTGTCCCCATCAAACACTCCCAGTACTGGTACAGCACGGGGTTAGATACAGAGTAAATTTCCCTCTAAGCTGTCCCCATCAAACACTCCCAGGACAGGTATAGCACGGGGTTAGATACAGAGTAAAGCTCCCTCGTTACTGTCCCCATCAAACACTCCCAGGATAGGTACAGCAAAGGGTTAGATACAGAGTAAAGCTCCCTCTACACTGTGCCCATCAAACACTCACAGGGCAGGTACAGCACGGGGTTAGATTCAGAATAAAGCTCCCTCTGCACTGTCCCCATCAAACACTCCCAGAGCACGTATAGCATGGGGTTAGATATAGAGTAAAGCTCCCTCTACACTGTGTTCATCAAACACTCCCAGGATAGGTAAAGCACTGGGTTAGAATCAGAGTAAAGCTCCCTCTACACTGTTCCCATTAAACACTCCCAGAACAGGGTTAGATACAGAGTTAAGCTCCCTCTATACTGTCCCCATCAAACACTCCCAGGACAGGAACAGGACAGGGTTAGATACAGACTAAAGCTACCTCTACACTTTCCCCGTCAAACACTCCCAGGGCAGGTAAAGCACTGTTTTAGATACAGAGTAATGCTCCCTCGAAACTGTCCCCATCAAACACTCCCAGGACAGGTACAGCACGGGGTTAGGTACAGAGTAAAGCTCCCTCGATACTGTCCCCATCAAACACTCCCAGGACAGGTACAGCATGGGGTTTGATACAGAGTAAAGCTCCCTCAACACTTGAGTTATGCTGTTAAAAAGCCTCATTCTCCTTTGAATTAGATTTCAAAATAAATACAGTGTTCAAATTAAAAGTTCATCAGCTGGAGAAAATGGAAAAGCTCCAATTATTTTTCAATGTGCCTGGGTATAAACAACATTGTCCTGTCATATCGTTTATCCATGGAATCTAATCGAGGGATTTTGGGGATTTATATACAGAACAACATACCCGGGAGTGAGTTACAGACTGGAATCCAATCGAGGGGTTCGGGGTAGTTTATGTATATAATAACAGATACCCGGGAGTGAGTTACAGACTGGAATATAATCGAGGGGTTCGGGGTGGATTATATACAGATTAACAGATAACCGGGACTGAGTTACAGACTGGAATCTAATCAAGGGGTTCGCGGTGGTTTATATACAGAATAACAGACACCCGGGAGTGAGTTACAGACCTGAATGTAATCGAGGGGTTTGGGGTGGTTTATATACAGAATAACAAATACCCGGGAGTGAGTTACAGACTGGAATCTAATCGAGGGGTTTGGAGTGTTTTATATACAGAATAACAGATACCCGGGAGTGAGTTACAGACTGGAATCTAATCGAGGGGTTCGGGGTGGGTTATATATAGAATAACAGATACCCGGGAGTGAGTTACAGACTGGATTCTAATTGAGGAGTGTGGGGAGTTTTTATATAGGCTAACAGATACCCGGGAGTGAGTTACAGATTCGAATCTAACAGTGGTTTTCGGGATGGTTTAAATATAGATAATCAGATAGGTGAGAATGAGTTTCAGACTGGAATCTAATCGAGGGGTTTTGGGTGTTTATATATAGAATAACAGATACCCGGGAGTGAGTTACAGACTGGAATCTAATTGAGGGTTTCTGGGTGGATTATATATAGAATAACAGATACCCGGGAGTGAGTTACAGACTGGAATCTGATCGAAGGGTTCAGGGGGTTTATATACAGAATAACAGGTACCCGGGAGTGAGTTACAGACTGGAATCTCATCGAGAGTTTCGGGGGGTTTATACATAGAATAACAGTTACCCGGGTGTGAGCTACAGTCTGGAATCAAATCGAGCATTTTGGGGTGGTTTATATATAGAACAACAGACACCCGGGAGTGAGTTACAGACTGGAATCTAAAATTGGGCATTGGGGTGGATTATATATAGAATAACAGATACCCGGGAGTAAGTTACAGAACAGATTCTAATGGAGGGATTTGGAATGGTTTATACATAGAATAACACAACGGGAGTGAGTTACAGAGTGGAATCTAATCGAGGGGTTCAGGGGGTTTATATATAGAATAACAGATACCCGGGAATGAGTTACAGACTGGAATCTAATCAAGGGGTTCGGGCTGGTTTATATATAGAATAACAGATTCCCGGGAGTGAGGTACAGACTGGAATCTAATCGAGGGGTTCAGGGTGTTTATACATAGAATAATAGATACCCGGGATTGAGTAACAGACTGGAATCTAATCGAGGGGTTTGGGGTTTTATATATAGAATAATAGATACCCGCGATTGAGTAACAGACTGGAATCTAATCGAGGGGTTTGGGGTTTTATATATAGAATAATAGATACCCGCGATTGAGTAACAGACTGGAATTTAATCGAGGAGGCCAGTCAGACCATCAAACTACTTTCGACACTCTGCAAGGAAAGTTTCACTGGTCTCACTCGTCCGTCCTTTCCCCGAAACCCTGAAAATATTTTCCCTTCAGATTCACACCCAAAATTTGCTGAAAAGGGAAATTGGGGATGGTGGGGAGAGGGGGAGGCTGATGGAGTGAGAGAGAGAGTGAGAGAGAGAGAGAGGCAGAGAGATGGTGAGAGAGAGACAGATTGAGATAGAGAAAGAGAGACAAAACTCATGAAGAGAGAGAGAGATACAGGGCGAGATAGAGAGAGGGGCAGGGTGTTGTAGTGAGAGATAGACAGTGAAAAGCGAGGCGAGAAAGAGAGCGATGGAGAAAGAGACAGGCGTGAGAGAGAACGAATGTGACAGAGAGACAGTGGCAGAGCGAGGGAGAGAGAGAGCGACAGAGAGAGGTGGTGACAGGGATAGAGACGGGGCGATAGAGAGAGGGTCAGAGAATGACAGAGATAGAGTGAGAGACAGAGAGAGAGGGTGAAGGGCAGAGAGATGGGGTGAGAGAGAGAGGGAAATAGTGACAGTGAGATGGGGTGAGAAAGAAAGAGAGAGGGCGCGAGATAGAGAGGGAAATAGTGAGAGTGAGATGGGGTGAGAAAGAAAGAGAGAGAGGGCGAGAGAGAGGGTCAGAGAATGACAGAGAGATGAAATGATAGACAGAGAGGGTGAAGGGGAGAGAGATGGGGAGAGAGAGAGGGAGATAGCGACAATGAGATGGGCTGAGGGAGAAATAGAGAGAGGGCGAGGGAGAGAGATAGAGAGAGGCGATTGAGTGAAAGAAAAATGGGTGGGGTGAGGGAGAGGCAGAGAGAGGGGAGTGAGTGTCCAAAATAGCGATGGGATGAGAGAGATCCTCAGAGAGACGAGTCGACGGGAAGGACAAAGCGGTAGGGAGAGAGAGACCTGATGAAATGGAGCGAGAACCATTCTCAATATTTAAAATGGAGGCAGATAACTTCTCCACCGTTAAAACGGAGGGAGATCCCTTTTCCGTCTTTAAAATGGAGGGAGATATCTGTGTCTCTGTCACGTTGAAAGTACTAATTTTCCATTCGTGAGGAGTCAACTCTGTCCTAAATGTCCCAGTGCTGTGGGGACATAAAATGGCCACTGGGAACAAACCTAACATGTCTGCCTGGTGTTTGTAGACTAGATTCTCAGAGGAAGAGAGCCAGGGAGAGAAGACACAGATCGAGTGAATGAGAAATAGAGACTCTCAGACCAAGTGGGTGACTGAGAGCCAGACAGTGAATAAAGGATATTGGTCATAGCACATGGAAAGAGCAAGAGGCCATTTAACCCTCCAACCCTGTTCCGACATTCAATGAGATCCAGGCTGATGTGTGATTGAAGCCCTTGGTCTCACATCTCTGCAGCGTGTTAGCTAACAGAAACCTATCAGCCTCAGTTTTAAACATGGACTAGTGGCTCAGCATCAATTTCCTTTCATGTGAGAGAGATCCAAACTAATACCACACTTGGAGTTTTAAAGTGTTTCTTAGTTTCTCTCCTGATATTCTAAAATTCTAAACATAGTTGAAAAACCATGACCCCAAGGCCCAGACTCCCCAAACCGGCGGGAATAGTTAGTCTTTTTCAAACCTCTACTTGCATTATTATCCTGAAATATTTCATCAAATCACCCCCTCACCTATATTCCAGTGTAAAGCTTCATCTACACTGTTCAACAAACACACCCAAACCATATACAGTATGGGGTTCGATAGAGAGTAACATTCCCTCTGCTCTGTCCCATCAAACAGGCCCAGGGAAGGGGCAGCACAGGGTTAGATAACAAGTAAAGACAGGGCCTATTGAGTGATAAACAGAGTTTCTCCATCTTTAAAATGGAGGGAGATATCTGTGTCTCTGTCACGTTGAAAGGACTAATTTACCATTCGTGAGGAGTCAACTCTGTCATAAATGTCCCAGTGCTGTGGGCACATAAAATGGCCACTGTGAACAAACCTAAAATGGACGCCTGGAGTTTGGGGATTTTTCTTACAGAATCTGACAGGGGGAGAGAGAGAGAGAGAGAGAGCAGACGCGGAATGAGGGAATGTTAAAGAGAGAGACACAGAGTGAGAGGGATGAACAGGCAGACGATCAAAGAATGATATCGGTCATAACATTGGGACATTTCTGACCGAGTTGAATTATGGCAAACTAGTGGCATTCTATCCTATTATCTTAAATTGTTAGTAAATACTGAGAAACAGACACAGACACGGGCTTTGCAGCAGCAGAAAGAATGTGAATCATTCCATCCCGGGGGTTTTTACTTCCAGATTCAGTTTTAGAAAATTCAGAATTCAAAATCACAGCAGCAAAGTGTGGGACTGAACCCCCGGATCCTTCAATATTCCAGGGAATACACATGGAATTTATGTCTCCATACCTGTGTCTCTGTCACGTTTAAAATACTAATGTTACATGAGTCAACTCTGTCCTAAATGTCCCATTGCTGTGGGGACATAAAATGGCCACTGTGAACAAACCTAAAATGGCTGCCTGGTGTTTGTAGACTAGATTCTCAGAGGAAGAGAGACAGGGAGAGAAGACACAGATCGAGTGAATGAGAAATAGAGACTCTCAGACCAAGTGGGTGACTGAGAGCCAGACAGTGAATAAAGGATATTGGTCATAGCACATGGAAAGAGCAAGAGGCCATTTAACCCTCCAACCCTGTTCTGACATTCAATGCGATCCTGGTTTTTATGTGTGTGTGCCTGCGTCTATGAGAAAGTATATATCTGTGCAAGTGTGTGCGTGTTTTTGTGTGTACATGAGAGAGAGAGAATGTATATATGTGTGTGTGTGTGAGAGAGCGTGTATGTGTGTGAGTTGGTGTGTGTGTGTGTGTTTGTGTGTGAGGAAGAATATATGTGTGTGTGAGATTGTGTGTGTTTGCGTGTATGAGAATGAATAGATCTACGAGTCTGTGTGTGAATCGGTGAGATAGAGAATCAGTGTCTGTGTGAGAGAGGATGTTTGTGCGTTTGAGAATACATCTGTGTGATTGTGACTATGTCTGTGTGAGCATGTGTATGAGAAAGAATATGTCTTTGTGAGTGTGTGAGAGAGAGTGTGTGTCTATGAGGAATAATATATCTGTGTAGCGTGAGTGTGAGAGAGAATGTGTGTGTGTATGCATGTGTGAAATAGAGAATATATGTGCGTGAGTGTGTCTGTGTGTGAGAGGGTGTGTGTGTGTGTCTGCGTTTATGAGAAAGAATATATCTGTGCAATTGTGTGTTTGTGTGTTTGAGAGCGTTTGTGTCCAAATTGAAATGTAGTGGATTCCTTCCACATCATTAAAATGGAGGGGGATCCCTTCCCCATTTTAAATTGTACGGAGATCCCTTCTATATATTTTAAATGGAAGGCGACACCTCCTACATCTTAAAAATAGAGTGAGGTCCCTTTTCCATCTTTAAAATGTTGGTAGATCCCTTCTCCGTCATTAAAATGGAGGGAGATGTTTTCTCAATCTTTAAAATGGAGGTAGATCCCTTCTCCGTCTTTAAAATGCAGGGATATCTCTGTCATAGAGTCACAGAGGTCAACAGCACAGAAAAAGGCCTTTCGGCCCATCAAGTCTGTGCCGATCGAACAAGAACCTAACAATTCTAATCCTATTTTACAGCACTAGGCCCACAGCCTTCTATGCCAAGGCATCGCAAGTGCACATCCAAATATTCTTAAATGTTATGAGGGTTTCTGCCTCTAACCCCCTTTCAGGCAGTGAGTTCCAGATTCCCACCACCCTCTGGGTGAAAAAATCCTTCCCTACTTCCCCTCTAACCCTCCTGCCCCCTGCCTTAAATCTATGCTCCGTGGTTATTGTTCCCTCCACCAAGGGGAAAAGTTCCTTCCTCTCTACCCTATCAATGCCCCTCATTATTTTATTCACCTCAATCATGTCCTTCCTCAATCTCCTCTGCTCATGGGAAAATAATCCAAGTCTATCCTATCTCTCCTCATATCTAACATTCTCCAGCCCAGGCAACATCCTGGTAAATCTCCTCTGCTCTCTCTCTAGTGCAATCACATCCTTCCTATAATGCGGACTCCAGAACTACACGCAATACTCTAGCTGTGGCCTAACCAGCGTTTTATGCAGTTCCAGCATGACTTCCCTGCTCTTGTATTCTATGTCTCGGCTAATAAAGGGAAGTATCTCATATGCCTTCTTAAACACCTTATTTACCTGTCCCACTACCTTAAAGGACCAGTGGACATACACACCAAGGTCTCTCTAATGCGCATTAGATCCCAGGGTCCTACCATTCATCATATATTCCTGTGCCTTGTGTGTCCTGCCCAAGTGCATCACCTCACACTTATCCGGATTAAAGTCCTTGAACCACTGACCAGTCCGTCTATATCCGCCTGTAATCTAAGGCTCTCCTCCTCACTATTTACCACACCACCAATTATCATGTCATCCACAAACTTGCTGATCAACCCTCCTACATTGAAGTCTAAATTGTTTATACGTACCACACACAGCAAGGGACCCAACACCGACCCCAGGGGAACCCCACTGGACACAGGGATCCAGTCACAAAAACACCCCTTGACCATCACCCTCTGCTTCCTGCCACTCAGCCAATTCTGGATCCAAATTGAAAAATTGCCTTGGATCCCATGGGATCTTACCTTCGCTTTCGTTCTCCCTTGTGGGACCTTATCAAAAGCCTTGCTTATGTCCCACTAGGCTACATCTTCTCCATCTTTAAAGTGGAGGAAGATCCATTCCCGTCTTTAAAATGGAGGGAGATCCATTGCCCAACTTGTGATGTGGAGGTGCTGGAACCTACAATGGAGGAAAGAGTGAAGCTTATTCGAGAATGAAATGTTAACCTGCGTGTGTAACACAGAAAGTTTACAACACAGAAGGAGGACATTCAGCCCATCAATCTACTTTCGACACTCTGCAAGGAAAATTTCACTGGTCTCACTCGTCTGCCCTTTCCCCAAAATTATTATAATTGTTATTGAAGGTTGTTGCTCAGAAGCCAATGAAGACAAGGACAAGGCCAATTGTGTGAGGCATTTCGCATCATCTCTGACCTTATGAGGAAAGGATTCTGATTTTCTTATTAGGAAAGGTTGGACAGGCTGGGCTTGTATCCATTGGAGTTTAGAATTTGGAGAGGTGATCTTAGTGAAAGATGTAAGTTGCTGAGGGGTCTTAACAGGGTGGATGTGGAGAAGATGTTTCCCCTTGTGGGAGAGTTTGGAACTAGGGGCGAAGTTTAAAACTATTTTCAAACAATTTAAAAAATGGATGCTAAGCTCCAATTCACACTCAGTGATGCAGTCTATAAAAAAAGGGAATTATTTAAAAAGATCTGAAAATGTCTACAAAACACAGCACACCTCAAATGAAGCTGATTCCAACATCAAACACAGAAGGAGTGTAAATCTCAATTCCATCCCACGTAATCACACTGCCCCGGGAATCATATCCTTCCTACAGTGTGGCTCCCAGGACTGTACACAATACTCCATCTGAGGTCTAACTAGCGTCTTATATAAATTCAGCATAACCTCCCTGCTCTTGTACTCTAAGCCCCTATTAGTAAAGCCCAGGATACAATATGCTTTATGAACCACTCGCTCAACCTGTCCTGCAACCTTCAATGAAATATGCACATCTTCACCCAGGTCTTTCTGCTCCTGCACCCCCTTCAAAATTACACCCCTAATTTTGTTTTTCATGTCCATGTTTCTCCTACCAAAATGCATCACATCAAACGTCTCCACATTGAACATCATTGGCCACCTATCTGCCCACTCTCCCAACTTGTAAATGTCCTTTTGATGCTCTACACTGTCCCCCTCTCTGTTTATCATTCTCCCAAGTTTTGTGCCATCCACAAACTCTGAAATGGTCCCCTGCACACCAATATCTCAATCATTTATATACATCAGGGAAATCCAGGGTTCCAATACTGACCCCTGGGGAACTCCACTACAATCCTACATCCAGCCGGAAAAATTCCCATGAACCATTACTCTCTGTTTTCCTGGGAGAGAGAGAGAGAGAGAGAGATAGACGGAGAGATAGATTGGATGAAAGAGGTACAGAGATAGAAAGAGAGCAACAGAGAGACAAGGCGAAAGGGAGAGATATGGCAGCGACAGAGAGAGTAGCAGAGCAACAGAGATAAGTACTGAGTGAGAGAGAGAGAGAAAGACGGAACGACAGATAGAGAGACAGAGCGGCAGAGAGACAGGGTGAGAGGGAAAGAGAGCTGGGTAAGCGAGTGAAATAGAGAGGGGAGATCGAGCGAAAGAAAAAGGGATGAGTTGAGAGAGAGAGATGAAGAGAGGGGAGCGAGTGTAAGGTAAAGATATGGGGTGAGAGAGAGAAACAGAGAAATGTATAGAGTGGCAGAGAGATGGGGTGGGAGAGGGAGAGAAGGAATGAGATAGGATGAGAGAAAGAGAAAGTGTAGGCGGAATCTGAAAATGTTCAAAAATTTGTTAACATTATTGAGTGTAAAGGACAATATCCTGTGAGACATCCCTTCTCCATCTTTAAATTAGAGGGAGAGCCTTTAACCAACTTTAAAATGGGGGGGACCCCTTCCGCAACTTGTGATGTGGAAGTGCTGGAATCTAATCGAGGGGTTCGGGGTGGTTTATATATAGAATAACATACCCGGGAGTGAGTTACAGACTGGAATCTAATCGAGGGGTTCGGGGTGGTTTAAAATAGAATAACAGATACCCGGGAGTGAGTTACAGACTGGAATCTAATTGAGGGGTTCGGGGTGGTTTAAAATAGAATAACATACCCGGGAGTGAGTTACAGACTGGAATCTAATCGAGGGGTTCGGGGTGGTTTATATATAGAATAACATACCCGGGAGTGAGTTACAGACTGGAATCTAATCGAGGGGTTCGGGGTGGTTTATATGTAGAATAACATACCCGGGAGTGAGTTAAAGACTGGAATCTAATCGAGGGGTTCAGCGGGTTGAAATATAGAATAACAGATACCCAGAAGTGAGTTACAGACTGGAATCTAATCGAGGGGTTCGGGGTGGTATATATACAGAATAACAGATACCTGGGAGTGAGTTACAGACTGGAATCTAATCGAGGGGTTCCGGGGGTTTATATATAGAATAACAGATACCCGGGAGTGAGTTACAGACTGGAATCTAATCGAGGGGTTAGGGGTGGTTTATATATAGAATAACAGATACCCGGGAGTATGTTACAGACTGGAATCTAATCGAGGGGTTCGGGGTGGTTTATATATAGAATAACAGATACCCGGGAGTGAGTTACAGACTAGATTCTAATTGAGTAGAGTGGGGTGTATTTATATAGGCTAACAGATACCCGGGAGTGAGTTACAGATTAGAATCTAATAGACGTTTTCGGGATGGTTTAAATATAGATAATCAGATAGGTGAGAATGAGTTACAGACTGGAATCTAATCGAGGTGTTCAGGGGGTTTAAATATAGAATCACAGATAACCAAGAGTGAGTATGACTGGAATCAAATCGAAGGTTTTGTGGTGGTTTATATATAGAATAACAGATACCCGGGAGTGAGTTACAGACTGGAATCAAATCGAGGTGTTCGAGGTGGTTTATATATAGAATAACAGAGACCCGCGAGTGAGTTACAGACTGGAATCTAATAGAGGTGTTTGGTGGGTTTATATATAGAATCACTGATGGAGGAGAGTGAGTTACAAGCTGAAATCTAATCGAGAGATTCGGGGTTTAATTTATACAATCACAGATGCCCGAGATTGAGTTACAGACTGGAATCTAATTGAGGGGTTTGAGGGTTTTATAGATACAATCACAGATTCCCGAGATGAAGTTACAGACTGGAATCAATTCGAGAGGTTTGGGGGATTTATATATAGAATAACAGATACCCGGGAGTGAGTTAGAAAATGGAATCTAATCGAGGGGTTCGGGGTTGTTTATATATAGAATAACAGATACCCGGGAATGAGTTACAGACTGGAATCTAATCGCGGGGTTCGGGGTGGATTATATATGGAATAGCAGATACCCGGGATTGAGTTATAGGCTGGATTCTAATCGAGGGGTTCGGTGGGTTCATATTTAGTATATCAGAAACCCGGCAGTGAGTTACAGACTGGAATCTTATCGAGGGGTTCGGGGGGTTTATATATAGAATAATAGATACCTGGGAGTGAGTTACAGACTGGAATCTAATCGAGGGATTCGGGGTGGATTATATATAGAATAACATACCCGTGAGTGAGTTACAGACTGGAATCTAATCGTGGGGTTCAGGGGGTTTATATATAGAATAACAGATACCCGGGAGTGAGTTACAGACTGGAATCTAATCAAGGGGTTCGGGGTGGATTATATACAGAATAATAGATACCCAGGAGTGAGTTACAGACTGGAATCTAATCGTGGGTTTCAGGGGGTTTATTTATATAGTAACAGATACCCGGGAGTGAGTTACAGACTGGAATCTAATCAAGGGGTTCGGGGTGGTTTATATATAGAATAACAGATTCCCGGGAGTGAGTTACAGGCTGGAATCTAATCGAGGGGTTCAGGGGCTTTATATATGGAATAACAGATAACCGGGAGTGAGTTACAGACTGGAATCTAATTGAGGGGTTCGGGGTGGATTATATACAGAATAACAGATACCTGGGAGTGAGTTACAGGCTGGAATCTAATCGAGGGGTTCGGGGTGGTTTATATATAGAATAACATATACCCGGGAGGGAGTTACAGACTGGAATCTAATCGAGGGGTTCGGGGTGGTTTATATATAGAATAACAGATTCCCGGGATTGAGTTACAGGCTGGAATCTAATCGAAGGGTTCGTTGGGTTCATATTTAGTATAACAGATACCCGGGAGTGAGTTACAGACTTGAATCTAATCGAGGGGTTCAGGGGGTTTATATATAGAATAATAGATATCCGCGATTGAGTTACAGACTGGAATCTAATCGAGGGGTTCAGGGGATTTATATATAGAATAACAGATACCTCCGATTGAGTAATAGACTGGTATCTAATCGAAGAGGCCATTCAGCCCATCAAACTACTTTCGACACTCTGCAAGGAAAGTTTCACTGGTCTGACTCGTCCGCCCTTTCCCCGAAACCCTGAGAATATTTTCCCTTCAGCTTCACACCCAAAATTTGCTGAAAAGGGAAATTGAGGATGGTGGGGAGAGGGGGAGGCTGATGGAGTGAGAGAGAGAGTGAGAGAGAGAGAGAGGCAGAGAGATGGTGAGAGAGAGACAGATTGAGATAGAGAAAGAGAGACAAAACTCGCCAAGAGAGATAGAGAGACAGGGCGAGATAGAGAGAGGGGCAGGGTGTTGTAGTGAGAGAGAGACAGTGAAAGGCGAGGCGAGAAAGAGAGCGATGGAGAAAGAGACAGGCGTGGGAGAGAACGAATGTGACAGAGAGTCAGTGGCAGAGCGAGGGAGAGAGAGCGACAGAGAGAGGTGGTGATAGGGATAGAGACGGGGCGATAGAGAGAGGGTCAGAGAATGACAGAGATAGAATGAGAGACAGAGAGAGAGGGTGAAGGGCAGAGAGATGGGGTGAGAGAGAGAGGGAAATAGTTACAGTGAGATGGGGTGAGAAAGAAAGAGAGAGAGCGCGAGAGAGAGAGAGAGATGGAATTAGTGAGAGTGAGATGGGGTGAGAGAGAGAGGGTGAAGGGCAGAGAGATGGGGTGAGAGAGAGAGGGAAATAGTTACAGTGAGATGGGGTGAGAAAGAAAGAAAGAGAGCGCGAGAGAGAGAGAGAGAGAGAGAGAGAGAGGGAAATAGTGAGAGTGAAATGGGGTGAGAAAGAAAGAGAGATAGGATGAGAGAGAGAGAGTGAGGGAAATAGTGAGTGAGATGGGGTGAGAAAGAAAGAGAGCGCGAGAGAGAGAGAGAGCGGGAAATAGTGAGAGTGAGATGGGGTGAGAAAGAAAGAGAGATAGGATGAGAGAGAGAGAGTGAGGGAAATAGTGAGTGAGATGGGGTGAGAAAGAAAGAGAGAGAGCGCGAGAGAGAGAGAGAGCGGGAAATAGTGAGAGTGAGATGGGGTGAGAAAGAAAGAGAGAGAGGGCGAGAGAGAGAGGGTCAGAGAATGACAGTGAGATAAAATGAAAGACAGAGAGGGTGAAGGGGAGAGAGATGGGGCGAGAGAGAGGGAGATAGCGACAATGAGATGGGCTGAGGGAGAAAGAGAGAGAGGGCGAGAAAGAGAGATAGAGAGAGGCGATTGAATGAAAGAAAAATGGGTGGGGTGAGGGAGAGGCAGAGAGAGGGGAGTGAGTGTCCGAAATAGCGATGGGATGAGAGAGATCCTCAGAGAGACGAGTCGAGGGAAGGAAAAAGCGGTAGGGAGAGAGAGACCTGACGAAATGGGGCGAGAACCATTCTCAATATTTAAAATGGAGGCAGATAACTTCTCCACCGTTAAAACGGAGGGAGTTCCCTTTTCAATCTTTAAAATGGAGGGAGATATCTGTGTCTCTGTCACGTTGAAAGTACTAATTTTCCATTCGTGAGGAGTCAAATCTGTCCTAAATGTCCCATTCCTGTGGGGACATAAAATGGCCACTGGGAACAAACCTGAAATGTCTGCCTGGTGTTTGTAGACTAGATTCTCAGAGGAAGAGAGCCAGGGAGAGAAGACACAGATCGAGTGAATGAGAAATAGAGACTCTCAGACCAAGTGGGTGACTGAGAGCCAGACAGTGAATAAAGGATATTGGTCATAGCACATGGAAAGAGCAAGAGGCCATTTAACCCTCCAACCCTGTTCCGACATTCAATGAGATCCTGGCTGATCTGTGATTGAAGCCCTTGGTCTCACATCTCTGCAGCGTGTTAGCTAACAGAAATCTATCAGCCTCAGTTTTAAACATGGACTAGTGGCTCAGCATCAATTTCTGTTCATGTGAGAGAGATCCAAACTAATACCACACTTGGCGTTTTAAAGTGTTTCTTAGTTTCTCTCCTGAAATTCTAAAATTCTAAACATAGTTGAAAAACCATGGCCTCAAGGCCCAGACTCCCCAAACCGGCGGGAATAGTTAGTCTTTTTCAAACCTCCACTTGCATTATTATCCTGAAATATTGCATCAAATCACCCCCTCACCTAAATTCCAGTGTAAAGCTTCATCCACACTGTTCAACAAACACACACAAACCATATACAGTATGGGGTTCGATAGAGAGTAACATTCCCTCTGCTCTGTCCCATCAAACAGGCCCAGGGAAGGGGCAGCACAGGGTTAGATACCAAGTAAAGACAGGGCCTATTGAGTGATAAACAGAATTTCTCCATCTTTAAAATGGAGGGAGATATCTGTGTCTCTGTCACGTTGAAAGGACTAATTTACCATTCGTGAGGAGTCAACTCTGTCATAAATGTCCCAGTGCTGTGGGAACATAAAATGGCCACTGTGAACAAACCTAAAATGGCTGCCTGGAGTTTGGGGATTTTTCTTACAGAATCTGAGAGAGGGAGAGAGAGAGAGAGAGAGCAGATGCAGAATGAGGGAATGTTAAAGAGAGAGACACAGAGTGAGAGGGGATGAACAGGCAGACGATGAAAGAATGATATCGGTCATAACATTGGGACATTTCTGACTGAGTTGAATTATGGCAAACTAGTGGCATTCTATCCTATTATCTTAAATTGTTAATAAATACTGAGAAACAGACACAGACACGGGCTTTGCAGCAGCAGAAAGAATGTGAATCATTCCATCCCGGGGGTTTTTACTTCCAGATTCAGTTTTAGAAAATTCAGAATTCAATTTCACAACAGCAAAGTGTGGGACTGAACGCCCGGATCCTCCACTATTCCAGGGAATACACGTGGAATTTATGTCTCCATACCTGTGTCTCTGTCACGTTTAAAATATTAATGTTACATGAGTCAACTCTGTCCTAAGTGTCCCATTGCTATGGGGACATAAAATGGCCACTGTGAACAAACCTAAAATGGCTGCCTGGTGTTTGTAGTCTAGATTCTCAGAGGAAGAGAGACAGGGAGAGAGGGAAAGAGAGCTGGGTAAGCGAGTGAGATAGAGAGAGGAGATCAAGCGATAAAAAAGGGATGAGGTGAGAGAGAGAGATGAAGAGAGGGGAGCGAGTGTAGGGTAAAGATATGGGGTGAGAGAGAGAAACAGAGAAATATA
Organism: Cetorhinus maximus; assembly: GCF_964194155.1. Taxonomy (NCBI): domain Eukaryota; kingdom Metazoa; phylum Chordata; class Chondrichthyes; order Lamniformes; family Cetorhinidae; genus Cetorhinus; species Cetorhinus maximus. Next base: position 163,580 of record NW_027596311.1, read on the forward strand.
TAGGGTGGCAGAGAAATGGGGTGGGAGAGGGAGAGAAGGAACGAGAAAGGGTAAGAGAAAGAGAAAGTGTAGGGGGAAACTGAAAATGTTCAAAAATTTGTTAACATTATTGTGTAAAGAACAATATCCTGTGAGACATCCCTTCTCCATCTTTAAATTAGAGGGAGAGCCTTTAACCAACTTTAAAATGGGGGGGACCCCTTCCTCAATTTGTGATGTGGAAGTGCTGGAATCTAATAGAGGGGTTCGGAGTGGTTTATATATAGAAAAACATACCCGGGAGTGAGTTGCAGACTGGAATCTAATCGAGGGGTTCGGGTTGGTTTATATATAGAATAACAGATACTCGGGAGTGAGTTACAGACTGGAATCTAATCGAGGGGTTCGGGGTGGTTTATATACAGAATAACAAATACCAGGGAGTGACTTACAGACTGGAATCTAATCGAGGGGTTCGAGTTGGTTTATATATAGAATAACAGATGCCCGGGAGTGAGTTACAGACTGGAATCTAATCGAGGGGTTTGGGGTGGTTTATATATAGAATAACAGATGCCCGGGAGTGAGTTACAGGCTGAATCTAATCGAGGGGTTCGGGGTGGATTATATATAGAATAACAGATACCCGGGAGTGAGTTACAGGCTGGAATCTAATCGAGGGGTACAGGGGGTTTAGAATAACAGATATCCGGGAGTGAGTTACAGACTGGAATCAAATCGAGGGGTTCAGGGGGTTTATATATAGAATAACAGATATCCGGAAGTGAGTTACCGACTGGAATCTAATCGAAGAGGCCATTCAGCCCATCAAACTACTTTCGACACTCTGCAAGGAAAGTTTAACTGGTCTCACTCATCCGCCCTTTCCCCGAAACCCTGAAAATATTTTCCCTTCAGCTTCACACCCAAAATTTGCTGAAAAGGGAAATTGGGGATGGTGGGGAGAGGGGGAGGCTGATGGAGTGAGAGAGAGAGAGAGGCAGAGAGATGGTGAGAGAGAGACAGATTGAGATAGAGAGAGAGAGACAAAACTCGCCAAGAGAGAGAGAGAGACAGGGCGAGCAAGAGAGAGGGGCAGGGTGTTGTAGTGAGAGAGAGACAGTGAAAGGCGAGGCGAGAAAGAGAGCGATGGAGAAAGAGACAGGCTTATCTTAAACAGTTAATAAATACTGAGAAACAGACACAGACACGGGCTTTGTAGAAGCAGAATGAATGTGAATCATTCCATCCCGGGGGTTTTTACTTCCAGATTCAGTAATAGAAAATTCAGAATTCAAATTCACAGCTGCAAGGTGTGGGACTGAACGCCCAGATCCTTCAATATTCTAGGGAATACACAGCGAATTCATGTCTCCATACCTGTGTCTCTGTCACGTTTAAAATACTAATGTTACATGAGTCAACTCTGTCCTAAATGTCCCATTGCTGTGGGGACATAAAATGGCCACTGTGAACAAACCTAACATGTCTGCCTGGTGTTTGTAGACTAGATTCTCAGAGGAAGAGAGACAGGGAGAGAAGACACAGATCGAGTGAATGAGAAATAGAGACTCTCAGACCAAGTGGGTGACTGAGAGCCAGACAGTGAATAAAGGATATTGGTCATAGCACATGGAAAGAGCAAGAGGCCATTTAACCCTCCAACCCTGTTCCGACATTCAATGAGATCCTGGCTGATCTGTGATTGAAGCCCTTGGTCTCACATCTCTGCAGCGTGTTAGCTAACAGAAATCTATCAGCCTCAGTTTTAAACATGGAATAGTGGCTCAGCATCAATTTCCGTTCATGTGAGAGAGATCCAAACTAATACCACACTTGGCGTTTTAAAGTGTTTCTTAGTTTCTCTCCTGAAATTCTAAAATTCTAAACATAGTTGAAAAACCATGACCCCAAGGCCCAGACTCCCCAAACCAGCGGGAATAGTTAGTCTTTTTCAAACCTCCACTTGCATTATTATCCTGAAATATTGCATCAAATCACCCCCTCACCTAAATTCCAGTGTAAAGCTTCATCCACACTGTTCAACAAACACACCCAAACCAAATACAGTATGGGGTTCGATAGAGAGTAACATTCCCTCTGCTCTGTCCCATCAAACAGGCCCAGGGAAGGGGCAACACAGGGTTAGATACCAAGTAAAGACAGGGCCTATTGAGTGATAAACAGAATTTCTCCATCTTTAAAATGGAGGGAGATATCTGTGTCTCTGTCACGTTGAAAGGACTAATTTACCATTCGTGAGGAGTCAACTCTGTCATAAATGTCCCATTGCTGTGGGGACATAAAATGGCCACTGTGAACAAACCTAAAATGGCTGCCTGGTGTTTGGGGATTTTTCTTACAGAATCTGAGAGAGGGAGAGAGAGAGAGAGAGAGAGCAGACGCGGAATGAGGGAATGTTAAAGAGAGAGACACAGAGTGAGAGGGGATGAACAGGCAGACGATGAAAGATTGATATCGGTCATAACATTGGGACATTTCTGACTGAGTTGAATTATGGCAAACTAGTGGCATTCTATCCTATTATCTTAAATTGTTAATAAATACTGAGAAACAGACACAGACACGGGCTTTGCAGCAGCAGAAAGAATGTGAATCATTCCATCCCGGGGGTTTTTACTTCCAGATTCAGTTTTAGAAAATTCAGAATTCAAATTCACAGCAGCAAAGTGTGGGACTGAACGCCCGGATCCTCCACTATTCCAGGGAATACACGTGGAATTTATGTCTCCATACCTGTGTCTCTGTCACGTTTAAAATATTAATGTTACATGAGTCAACTCTGTCCTAAATGTCCCATTGCTGTGGGGACATAAAATGGCCACTGTGAACAAACCTAAAATGGCTGCCTGGTGTTTGTAGTCTAGATTCTCAGAGGAAGAGAGACAGGGAGAGAGGGAAAGAGAGCTGGGTAAGCGAGTGAGATAGAGAGAGGAGATCAAGCGATAAAAAAGGGATGAGTTGAGAGAGAGAGATGAAGAGAGGGGAGCGAGTGTAGGGTAAAGATATGGGGTGAGAGAGAGAAACAGAGAAATATATAGGGTGGCAGAGAGATGGGGTGGGAGAGGGAGAAAAGGAACGAGACAGGGTAAGAGAAAGAGAAAGTGTAGGGGGAAGCTGAAAATGTTCAAAAATTTGTTAACATTATTGTGTAAAGAACAATATCCTGTGAGACATCCCTTCTCCATCTTTAAATTAGAGGGAGAGCCTTTAACCAACTTTAAAATGGGGGGGACCCCTTCCTCAATTTGTGATGTGGAAGTGCTGGAATCTAATAGAGGGGTTCGGGGTGGTTTATATATAGAAAAACATACCCGGGAGTGAGTTGCAGACTGGAATCTAATCGAGGGGTTCGGGTTGGTTTATATATAGAATAACAGATACTCGGGAGTGAGTTACAGACTGGAATCTAATCGAGGGGTTCGGGGTGGTTTATATACAGAATAACAAATACCAGGGAGTGACTTACAGACTGGAATCTAATCGAGGGGTTCGAGTTGGTTTATATATAGAATAACAGATGCCCGGGAGTGAGTTACAGACTGGAATCTAATCGAGGGGTTTGGGGTGGTTTATATATAGAATAACAGATGCCCGGGAGTGAGTTACAGGCTGAATCTAATCGAGGGGTTCGGGGTGGATTATATATAGAATAACAGATACCCGGGAGTGAGTTACAGGCTGGAATCTAATCGAGGGGTACAGGGGGTTTATCTATAGAATAACAGATATCCGGGAGTGAGTTACAAACTGGAATCAAATCGAGGGGTTCAGGGGGTTTATATATAGAATAACAGATATCCGGAAGTGAGTTAGCAACTGGAATCTAATCGAAGAGGCCATTCAGCCCATCAAACTACTTTCGACACTCTGCAAGGAAAGTTTAACTGGTCTCACTCATCCGCCCTTTCCCCGAAAGCCTGAAAATATTTTCCCTTCAGCTTCACACCCAAAATTTGCTGAAAAGGGAAATTGGGGATGGTGGGGAGAGGGGGAGGCTGATGGAGTGAGAGAGAGAGAGAGGCAGAGAGATGGTGAGAGAGAGACAGATTGAGATAGAGAGAGAGAGACAAAACTCGCCAAGAGAGAGAGAGAGACAGGGCGAGCAAGAGAGAGGGGCAGGGTGTTGTAGTGAGAGAGAGACAGTGAAAGGCGAGGCGAGAAAGAGAGCGATGGAGAAAGAGACAGGCTTATCTTAAATAGTTAATAAATACTGAGAAACAGACACAGACACGGGCTTTGTAGAAGCAGAATGAATGTGAATCATTCCATCCCGGGGGTTTTTACTTCCAGATTCAGTAATAGAAAATTCAGAATTCAAATTCACAGCTGCAAAGTGTGGGACTGAACGCCCAGATCCTTCAATATTCTAGGGAATACACAGCGAATTCATGTCTCCATACCTGTGTCTCTGTCACGTTTAAAATATTAATGTTACATGAGAGAGGGGTCAACTCTGTCCTAAATGTCCCATTCCTGTGGGGACATAAAATGGCCACTGTGAACAAACCTAACATGTCTGCCTGGTGTTTGTAGACTAGATTCTCAGAGGAAGAGAGGCAGGGAGAGAAGACACAGATCGAGTGAATGAGAAATAGAGACTCTCAGACCAAGTGGGTGACTGAGAGCCAGACAGTGAATAAAGGATATTGGTCATAGCACATGGAAAGAGCAAGAGGCCATTTAACCCTCCAACCCTGTTCTGACATTCAATGAGATCCTGGCTGATCTGTGACTGAACCCCTTGGTCTCATATCTCTGCAGCGTGTTAGCTAACAGAAATCTATCAGCCTCAGTTTTAAACATGCAATAGTGGCTCAGCATCAATTTCCGTTCATGTGAGAGAGATCCAAACTAATACCACACTTGGTGTTTTAAAATGTTTCTTAGTTTCCCTCCTGAAATTCTAAAATTCTAAACATAGTTGAAAAACCATGACCCCAAGGCCGAGACTCCCCAAACCAGCGGGAATACTTAGTCTTTTTCAAACCTCTACTTCCATTATTATCCTGAAATATTTCATCAAATCACCCCCTCACCTAAATTCCAGTGTAAAGCTTCATCCACACTGTTCAACAAACACACCCAAACCAAATACAGTATGGGGTTCGATAGAGAGTAACATTCCCTCTGCTCTGTCCCATCAAACAGGCCCAGGGAAGGGGCAGCACAGGGTTAGATACCAAGTAAAGACAGGGCCTATTGAGTGATAAACAGAGTTTCTCCATCTTTAAAATGGAGGGAGATATCTGTGTCTCTGTCACGTTGAAAGGACTAATTTACCATTTGTGAGGAGTCAACTCTGTCATAAATGTCCCAGTGCTGTGGGAACATAAAATGGCCACTGTGAACAAACCTAAAATGGCTGCCTGGTGTTTGGGGATTTTTCTTACAGAATCTGACAGGGGGAGAGAGAGAGAGAGAGAGAGCAGACGCGGAATGAGGGAATGTTAAAGAGAGAGACACAGAGTGAGAGGGGATGAACAGGCAGACGATGAAAGAATGATATCGGTCATAACATTGGGACATTTCTGACTGAGTTGAATTATGGCAAACTAGTGGCATTCTATCCTATTATCTTAAATTGTTAATAAATACTGAGAAACAGACACAGACACGGGCTTTGCAGCAGCAGAAAGAATGTGAATCATTCCATCCCGGGGGTTTTTACTTCAAGATTCGCTTTTAGAAAATTCAGAATTCAAATTCACAACAACAAAGTGTGGGACTGAACGCCCGGATCCTTCAATATTCCAGGGAGTACACGTGGAATTTATGTCTCCATACCTGTGTCTCTGTCACGTTTAAAATACTAATGTTACATGAGTTTACTCTGTCCTAAACGTCCCATTGCTGTGGGGACATAAAATGGCCACTGTGAACAAACCTAAAATGGCTGCCTGGTGTTTGTAGACTAGATTCTCAGAGGAAGAGAGACAGGGAGAGAAGACACAGATCGAGTGAATGAGAAATAGAGACTCTCAGACCAAGTGGGTGACTGAGAGCCAGACAGTGAATAAAGGATATTGGTCATAGCACATGGAAAGAGCAAGAGGCCATTTAACCCTCCAACCCTGTTCTGACATTCAATGCGATCCTGGTTTTTATGTGTGTGTGCCTGCGTCTATGAGAAAGTATATATCTGTGCAAGTGTGTGCGTGTGTTTGTGTGTACATGAGAGAGAGAGAATGTATATATGTGTGTGTGTGTGTTTGTGTGTGAGGAAGAATGTATGTGTGTGTGAGATTGTGTGTATTCTCTGTTTTCCTGGGAGAGAAAGAGAGAGAGAGAGATAGACGGTGAGATAGATGGGATGAAAGAGGTACAGAGATAGAAAGAGAGCAACAGAGAGACAAGGTAAAAGGGAGAGCGATGGGTGCGACAGAGAGAGTAGCAGAGTAACGGAGGAAAGGAGTGAGTGAGAGAGAGAAAGACGGAACGACAGATAGAGAGACAGAGGGGCAGAGAGACAGGGTGAGAGGGAAAGAGAGCTGGGTAAGCGAGTGAAATAGAGAGGGGAGATCGAGAAAAAGAAAAAGGGATGAGTTGAGAGAGAGAGATGAAGAGAGGGGAGCGAGTGTAGGGTAAATTGATGGGGTGAGAGAGAGAAACAGAGAAATATATAGAGTGGCAGACAGATGGGATGGGAGGGGGAGAGAAGGAACGAGACAGGATGAGAGAAAGAGAAAGTGTAGGGGGAAACTGATAATGTTCAAAAATTTGTTAACATTATTGAGTATAAAGAACATCAAATCACCCCCTCACCTAAATTCCAGTGTAAAGCTTCATCCACTCTGTTTAACAAACACACCCAAACCAAATACAGTATGGGGTTCGATAGAGAGTAACATTCCCTCTGCTCTGTCCCATCAAACAGGCCCAGGGAAGGGGCAGCACAGGGTTAGATACCAAGTAAAGACAGGGCCTATTGAGTGATAAACAGAGTTTCTCCATCTTTAAAATGGAGGGAGATATCTGTGTCTCTGTCACATTGAAAGGACTAATTTAACATTCGTGAGTAGTCAACTCTGTCATAAATGTCCCAGTGCTGTGGGCACATAAAATGGCCACTGTGAACAAACCTAAAATGGACGCCTGGAGTTTGGGGAAATTTCTTACAGAATCTGACAGGGGGGGAGAGAGAGAGAGAGAGAGAGCAGACGCGGAATGAGGGAATGTTAAAGAGCGAGACACAGAGTGAGAGGGGATGAACAGGCAGACGATGAAAGAATGATATTAATCACAACAGATGCCCGAGATTGAGTTACAGACAGGAATCTAACGGAGGGGTTCGTGGTGGTTTATATATAGAATAACAGATACCCGGGAGTGAGTTACAGACAGGAATCTAACGGAGGGGTTTGGGGTGGTTTATATATAGAATAACAGACACCCGGCAGTGAGTTACAGGCAGGAATCTAACAGAGGGGTTTGGGGTGGTTTATATATAGATTAACAGATGCCCGGGAGTGAGTTACGGGCTGAAATTTAATCGAGGGGTTGGGGTGGTTTATATATAAATCATGTAGATATAATATATATCGAATAAAAGATATCCGGGAATGAGTTAAAGAACGGAATCTCATCGAGGGGAATGAGGGGTTTATATATAGAATAATAGATAACGGGAGAGAGTTACAGACTGGAATCTAATCGAGTGCTTCCGGGGGTTTATATATAGAATCATAGATACCCGGGAGTGAGTTACAGACTGGAATCTAATTAAGGGGTGCAGGGGGTTTATATAGAGAATAATCGATACCCGGGATTGAGTTACAGACTCGAATCTAATTGAAGGGATCAGGGGGTTTATATATAGAATCATAGATACCAGCGATTGAGTTACAGACTGGAATCTAATCGAGGGGTTCGGGGGGTTTATATATAGAATCATAGATACCAGCGATTGAGTTACAGACTGGAATCTAATCGAGGGGTTCAGGGGGTTTATATATAGAATAATAAATACCTGGGATTGAGTTACAGACTGCAATCTAATCGAGGGGTTCAGTGGGTTATATAGAGAATAATAGATACCCGGGAGTGAGTTACAGGCTGGAATCTAATTGAGGGGTGCAGGGGGTTTATATAGAGAATAATAGATACCCGGGATTGAGTTACAGACTGGAATCAAGAACAGTTGAAAATATCATTTTTCTTGTGATGTGCTGAAGTGCAGGTTACAGAGGCTGATTCATGGAATGGGTAGTGTGAGTTTTTAAGCAGCTTTATCCCAACTATCAAATTTAATTTCTCATTGGAACTGTTTGATGTTTTCTTAGTCTTGACACAAATGGATAGGGACTCTTTGGACCCTCACTGTTTGCAGCTTTTCACCATTTATAATGTAACATGTTCCATCCTTTTTAAAGTGGGCAGCCACACATTTGCCTATAATGAAATCCATCTTTCACTATTTCACTCATTCACTTAAGGTGTACATATCTCTTTGGAATTTGAAGTGCAGGTTACAGATTGGATTGGAACTTTCTGCTTTAAGAATCATTAACCAAGTTACACAGAGTTAAACATCAAAACTGACATTCTGAAACAGGAGAGGGCCCCACAACTTCAATTCTGTGATTCTCTAGCACCTCATGATCTGTATCTTACAATATGTCTGCCCCCTTCATGTCTCTGAAGACTTGGGAAATGTTTCAGACATTGGGGAACCATTTCTGTCAACCGGGATATTTCCTTTGAAGCATTTCATTGTCTTGGGACATTTACAGTAAATGGCTCCTTCAAAAGACATCATTAAAATTCACTCTTTAATCATCCAAATCCTTTTGCCCACTCAGACTCCCTGGCCCTACATCCTATTGTTTCAAAGCTAACTTACATTTCACAATGTAGGAATGTGTGAATGCAAACACTTTCTTCACACGTTTCCACAATACTAAGGCTCACACTATTCAGGGTGAAATTTTCAAGACAACATTCATCAACTGACAGATTTCCAGCTCCAGCTAATTGTAGATTTTTATTTTTAATTTTGGGATAACAGGACTGAAATTGTACGGCATCCCAGTGTGAGATTTAAACTCCTGTTTATTTCAATCTTTAGCTCAGGAATTCACATTAAAACATACAGAGAATTGAAACCTTCCTCATACAGTTGCCTGTTTGTTCCAGTGTTGGTATATTCCCTCTTTCCTTTGCTTTTTCACTTGTCTGAAGAAATTGAATTGTTGACATTGGATAATCATCCCTTTCCCATGAAAATGTAAACTCCTGGGAAACTGCAACAGACACAATCTTATGCAGTGATCAAAATCCTGCACCTTTATTCATCAATCCCATTTCCTATCTCTGTAGAAACTCCCTTCCACTGACAGATTCTGAGATCCATACTCAATCTCAAAAACCACCACAGAAAAGTGACTGCTTATTTTAAACAGTGAATCTGAACTATTTGAAGTTCTGACTCAGTCACAGAATCGCAGAAATTTTGACTCTGTGGGAGGAAAATTATCAGAATAACTTTGCAACATACAGGTAACCTGTAGTGACAGGAGGATACTTGTCTGTTCAAAAGGGATTCGATAAGATGCCTCACAAAGCTTGTTACTCAGGACAAGAGCTCATACATTCCCCTAATCTCCCCAACCAGTTCCTCTCAGGATTTGACAATTTGATCAAGTCATCCCTGATGCTACTAAATTTCAGGGAATACAACCCGAGTTTGTGCAATCTCACTTTGCAATTTAACCCTTGGAATCCAGGTCTCATTCCGGCAAAGCTGTGATGCACTCGAACTGTCTAAACTGTCCCTGGAGTGTCGGATTAACCCAGGTCACTCACATACACCCAGGTCAGGTTCAAGACTCACCTGTCTCACTCGCTGAGACGCTCCTGTATCACTGGCCTTATTGTAGTCGGATGCCGCGTTGGGAGCAGGACAGGTAGACGGGATTAGGATGACTGCTCATGTGGAGGGTAAACACGAGGAATCTATCAGAGAATCAGAACAAACCAGGGAGAATCAAACAAGGAAACTGATGTTCAATTTATTAGGCCTGATTTGTGGATTGTTTTTGTTTTGGGAGAGAATGTTGCCAACAAACACTCCCAGAAAGGATGCAGCAGGGGCTAGATACAGATTAAAGCTCCCTCGATACTGTCCCCATGAAACACTCCCAGGACGGGAACAGGACAGGGTCAGATACAGAGTAAAGCTACCTCTACACTTTCCCCATCAAACACTCCCAGGACGGGAACAGGACAGGGTTAGATACAGAGTAAATTTCCCTCTAATCTGTCCCCATCAAATACTCCCAGGACAGGTACAGCACGGGGTTAGATACAGAGTAAAGATCCCTCTACACTGTCCCCATCAAGCACTCCCAGGTCCGGTACAGCACAGGGTTAGATACAGTGTAAACCTCCCTCTATACTCTCCCCATCAAACACTCCCAGGACTCGTACAACAAGGGGTTAGATACAGAGTAAAGCTCCCTCTACACTATCGCCATCAAACACTCCCAGGACTGGTGCAGCACGGGGTTAGATACAGAGTAAAGCTCCCTCTATACTGTCCCCATCAAACACTCCCAGGACTGGTACAGCACGGGCTTAGATACAGAGTAAAGCTCTCCCTACACTGTGCCCATCGTACACTCCCAGGGAAGGTACAGCACGGGGTTAGATACTGTCTAAATTACCCTCTAAGCTGTCCCCATCAAACACTCCCTCGACTGGTGCAGCACAGAGTTAGATACAGAGTAAAGCTCCGTCTTCACTGACTCCATCAAGTACTCACAGGGCAGGTACAGGACAGAGTTAGATGCAGAGTAAATCTACCTCTACACCGTCCCCATCGAACACTCCCAGGGCAGATACAGTAGAGGATTTGATACAGAGTAAAGCTTCCTCTACACTGTCCCCATCAAACTCTCCCAGGACAGGTACAGCACGGGGTAAGATGCAGAGAAAATTTTCCTCTATAATGTATCCATCTAAAATTCCCAGTACAGGTACACAACAGGGTTAGATACAGAGTAAAGCTCCCTCGATACTGAACCCACCAAACACTCCCAGGACAGGTACAGCACAGGGTTAGATACAGAGTAAAGCTCCTTCGATACTGTCCCCATCAAACACTCCCAGGACAGGTACAGCACGGGGTTAGATGCAGAGAAAATTTCCCTCCATAATGTATCCATCTAAAATTCCCAGTACAGGTACAGCACGGGGTTAGGTACAAAGTAAAGCTCCCTCGATTCTGTACCCATCAAACACTCCCAGGACTAGTACAGACCGGGGTAAGAAACAGAGAAAAACTCCCCCTACACTGTACCCATCATACACTCCCACGGCAGTTACAGCACGGGGTTAGATACAGAGTAAAGCTCCCTCGATACTGTACCGATCAAACACTGCCAGGACTAGTACAGCCTGGGGTTAGAAGCAGAGAAAAACTCCCCCTGCACTGTGCCCATCATACACTCCCACGGCAGTTACAGCACAGGGTTAGATACAGAGTAAATCTCCCTTTAACCTGACCCATCTAAAACTCCCAGGACTGGTACTGCCTGGGGTAAGATTCAGAGTAAAGCTCCCTCTACGCAGTCCCCATTAAACACTCCCAGTGCAGGTACGTTACGGGGTTAGATACAGAGTAAAACTTCCTCTACACTGTCCACATCAAACACTCCCAGGACAGGAACAGCACGGTGTTACAGAGTAAAGCTGCATCTACACCGTCCCCATCAAACACTCCCAGTGCAGGTACATTACGGGGTTAGATACAGAGTAAAACATCCTCTACACTGTCCCCATCAAACACTCCCTGGACAGGAACAGCACGGTGTTAGATACAGAGTAAAAATCCCACTACACCGTCCCCATCCAGCACTGCCAGGCCAGGAACAGAACGGGTTTAGATACAGAATAAAGGTCACACTGCACTGTCATCATCAGACACTCCCAGGCCACGTACAGCACTGGGTAAGAAACAGAGTAAAGCTCCCTCAATAATGTCCCCATCAAACACTCCCAGGACAGGTACAGCACGGCGTTTGATACAAGGTGAAGCTCCCTCTGTACTGTTCCCATAAAACAGTCCCTGCACAGGAACAGAACAGGGTTAGATACAGAGTAAAGCTCCCTCTACACTGTCTCCATCAAACTCTACCAGGTCCGCTACAGCACTGGGTTAGATACAGGGTAAACCTCCCTCTATACTCTCCCCATCATACTCTCACAGGACTGGTACAGCACGGGGTTAGATACAGAGTAAAGCTCCCTCTACAACATCCCCATCAAACACTCCCAGATCCCCTACAGCACAGGATTAGCTACAGTGTAAACCTCCCTCTATACTCTCCCCATCAAACACTCCCAGGACTGGTACAGCACGGGGTTAGATACAGAGTAAATTTCCCTCTAATCTGTCCCCATCAAACAGTCCCAGGACAGCTACAGCACGGGGTTAGATACAGAGTAAAGCTCCCTCTACACTGTCCCCATCAAACACTCCCAGGTTAGGTACAGCACTGGGTTAGATACAGTGTAAACCTCCCTCTATACTCTCCCCATCAAACACTCCCTGGACTGGTACAGCACGGGGATAGATGGAGAGTACATCTCCCTCTACACTATCGCTTTCAAACACTCCCAGGACTGGTACAGCACAGGGTTAGATATAGAGTAAAGCTCCCCCTACACTGTGCCCATCGTACACTCCCAGGGCACGTACAGCACGGGGTTAGATACAGTCTAAATTTCCCTCTAAGCTGTCCCCATCAATCACTCCCAGGACTGGTGCAGCACGGGGTTAGATACAGAGTAAAGCTCAGTCTTCACTGTCCCCATCAAGCACTCACAGGGCAGGTACAGGACAGAGTTAGATGCAGATTAAATCTCCCTCTACACCGTCCCCATCAAACACTCCCAGGGCAGGTACATACAGGGTTTGATACAGAGTAAAGCTTCCTCTACACTGTCCCCATCAAACACTCCCAGGACAGGTACAGCACGGGGTTAGATACAGAGTAAAGCCCCCTCAATACTGTGCCCATCAAACACTCCCAGGACAGGTTCAGCACGGGGATAGGTACAGAGTAAAACTTCCTCGATACTGTCCCCATCAAACACTCCCAGGACAGGTACAGCACGGGGTTACATGCAGAGAAATTTTCCCTTCATAATGTATCCATCTAAAATTCCCAGTACAGGTACACCACGGGCTTAGATACAGAGTAAAGCTCCCTCGCTACTGTACCCATCAAACACTCCCAAGACAGGTACAGCACGGGGTTAGATACAGAGTAAAGCTCCCTCGATACTGTCCCCATCAAACACTCCCAGGACAGGTACAGCACGGGGTTAGATGCAGAGAAAAGTTCCCTCGATAATGTATCCATCTAAAATTCCCAGTACAGGTACAGCCCGGGGTTAGAAACAGAGAAAAACTCCCCCTACACGGTGCCCATCATACACTCCCTGGGCAGTTACAGCACAGAGTTAGATGCAGAGAAAATCTCCCTCTACACCGTCCCCATCAAAAACTCCCAGGGCAGGTACAGTACCGGGTTTGGTAGAGTAAAGCTTCCTCTAAACTGTCCCCATCAAACACTCCCAGGACAGGTACACCACGGTGTTAGATACAGAATAAAGCTCCCTCGCTACTGTCCCCATCAAACACTCCCAGGACAGGTACAGAACGGGGTTAGATACAGAGTAAAGCTCCCTCGATACTGTCCCAATCAAACACTCCCAGGACAGGTACAGCACGGGGTTACATGCAGAGAAATTTTCCCTTCATAATGTATCCATCTAAAATTCCCAGTACAGGTACACCACGGGCTTAGATACAGAGTAAAGCTCCCTCGCTACTGTACCCATCAAACACTCCCAAGACAGGTACAGCACGGGGTTAGATACAGAGTAAAGCTCCCTCGATACTGTCCCCATCAAACACTCCCAGGACAGGTACAGCACGGGGTTAGATGCAGAGAAAAGTTCCCTCGATAATGTATCCATCTAAAATTCCCAGTACAGGTACAGCCCGGGGTTAGAAACAGAGAAAAACTCCCCCTACACGGTGCCCATCATACACTCCCAGGGCAGTTACAGCACAGAGTTAGAAGCAGAGAAAATCTCCCTCTACACCGTCCCCATCAAAAACTCCCAGGGCAGGTACAGTACCAGGTTTGGTACAGAGTAATGCTTCCTCTACACTGTCCCCATCAAACACTCCCAGGACAGGTACACCACGGGGTTAGATACAGAATAAAGCTCCCTCGCTACTGTCCCCATCAAACACTCCCAGGACAGGTACAGAACGGGGTTAGATACAGAGTAAAGCTCCCTCGATACAGTCCCCATCAAACACTCCCAGGCAGGTACAGCCCGGGGTTCGAAACAGAGAAAAATGCCCCCTACACCGTCCCCATCAAACACTCCCAGGGCAGGTACAGTACCGGGTTTGGTACAGAGTAAAGCTTCCTCTACACTGTCCCCATCAAACACTCCCAGGACTGGTACTGCCCGCGGTAAGATTCAGAGTAAAGCTCCCTCTACACAGTCCCCATGAAGCACTACCAGGGCAGGTACAGGACAGGGTTATATACAGAGTAAAGCTCACTCTAAACTGTCCCCATCAAACCCTCCCAGGACATGTACAGCACGGGGTTAGATACAGAGTAAAGCTCCCTCTACACCGTCCCCATCAAACACTCCCAGTGCAGGTACATTACGGGGTTAGATACAGAGTAAAACTTCCTCTACACTGTCCCCATCAAACACACCCAGGACAGGAACAGCACGGTGTTAGATACAGAGTAAATATCCCACTACACCGTCCCCATCAAACACTCCCAGGCCAGGTACAGCACGGGTTTAGATACAGAATAAAGGTCCCACTGCACTGTCATCATCAAACACTCCCAGGGCACGGACAGCACTTGGTTAGATATAGAGTAAAGCTCCCTCAATACTGTCCCCATCAAACACCCCCAGGACAGGTACAGCACAGGGTTTGATACAAGGTGGAACTCCCTCTGTACTGTTCCCATAAAACACTCCCTGGACAGGAACAGAACAGGGTTAGATACAGTGTAAAGCTCCCTCTATACTGTCCCCATCAAACACTCCCAGGACAGCAACAGGACAGGGTTAAATACAGAGTAAAGCTCCCTCTACACTGTCTCCATCAAACACTACCAGGTCCGCTACAGCACAGGGTTAGATACAGGGTAAACCTCCCTCTATACTCTCCCCATCAAACTCTCACAGGACTGGTACAGAACGGGGTTAGATACAGAGTAAAGCTCCCTCTAAACTTCCCCATCAAACCCTCCCAGGACTGGTACAGCACGGGGTTAGATACAGAGTAAAGCTCGCTCTACACCATCCCCATCAAACACTCCCAGTGCAGGTACATTACGGGTTTAGATACAGAGTAAAACTTCCTCTACACTGTCCCCATCAAACACTCCCAGGACAGGTACAGCACGGTGTTAGATACAGAGTAAATTTCCCACTATACCTTCCCCATCAAACACTCCCAGGGCAAGTACAGCACGGGTTTATATACAGAATAAAGGTCACACTGCACTGTCATCACCTAACACTCCCAGGGCAAGTACAGCAATGGGTTAGATACAGAGTAAAGCTCCCTCTATACTGTCCCCATCAAACACTCCCAGGACAGGTACAGCACAGGGTTAGATACAGAGTAAAGCTCCCTCTACACTGTTCCCATCAATCACTCCCTGGACAAAAACAGAACTGGGTTAGATACAGAGTAAAACTCCCTCGATACTGTCCCCATCAAACACTCCCAAGACAGGAACAAGACAGGGTTAGATACAGAGTAAAGCTCCCTCTGCACTGTTCCCATCAATCACTCCCTGGACAAAAACAGAACTGGGTTAGATACAGAGTAAAGCTTCCTCTACACTTTCCCCATCAAACACTCCCAGGGCAGGAAAAGCACTGGGTTAGATACAGAGTAAAGCTCCCTCTACACTGTCTCCATCAAACACTCCCCGGTCCCCTACAGCACAGGGTTAGATACAGTGTAAACCTCCCTCTATACTCTCCCCATCAAACACTCCCAGGACTGGTACAGCACGGGGTTAGATACAGAGTAAACCTCCCTCAATACTCTCCCCATCAAACACTCCCAGGACTGGTACAGCACGGGGTTAGATAGAGAGTAAATCTCCATTTACACTATCGCCATCAACCACTCCCAGGACTGGTACAGCACGGGGTTAGATTCAGACTAAAGCTCCCTCTATACTGTCCCCATGAAACACTCCCAGGGCATGAACAGCACGGGGTTAGATACAGTCTAAATTTCCCTCTAAGCTGTCCCCATCAAATACTCCCAGGACTGGTGCAGCACGGGGTTAGATACAGAGTAAAGCTCCCTCGATACTGTACCCATCAAACACTCCCAGGACTAGTACAGCCCGGGGTAGAAACAGAGAAAAACTCCCCCTACACTGTGCCCATCATACACTCCCACGGCATTTACAGCACAGTGTTAGATACAGAGTAAATCTCCCTCTAACCTGTCCCCATCTAAAACTCCCAGGACTGGTACTGCCCGGGGTAAGATTCAGAGTAAAGCTCCCTCTACGCAGTCCCCATGAAGCACTCCCAGGGCAGCTACAGGACAGGGTTATATACAGAGTAAAGCTCCCTCTACACCGTCCCCATCATACACTCCCAGTGCAGGTAAATTACGGGGTTAGATACAGAGCAAAACTTCCTCTACACTGTCCCCATCAAACACACCCAGGACAGGTACAGCACGGTGTGAGATACGGAGTAAATCTCCCACTACACCGTCCTGATCAAACACTCCCAGGCCAGGTGCAGCACTGGTTTTGATACAGAATAAAGGTCCCACTGCAATGTCATCATCAAACACTCCCAGGGCACGTACAGCACTGGGTTAGATACAGATTAATGCTCCCTCTATACTGTCCCCATCAAACACTCCCAGGATAGGTACAGCAAAGGGTTAGATACAGAGTAAAGCTTCCTCTACAATGTCCCCAAAAACCCTCCATGGACAGGTACAGCACTGGGATAGATACAGAGTAAAGCTCACTCTACACTGTCCCCATCAAACACTCCCAGGACAGGAACAGGACATGGTTAGATAAGGAGTAAAGCTCCCTCGATACTGTCCCCATCAAACACTCGCAGGACAGGTACAGCACGGGTTTAGATAGAGAGTAAAGCTCCCTCTGCACTTTTCCCATCAAACCTCCCAGGGCAGGTACAGCACTGTGTTAGATACAGAGTAAAGCTTCCTCTACACCGTCCCCATCAAACACTCCCAGGACAGGTACAGCACGGTGTTAGATACAGAGTAAAGCTCCCTCTACACTGTCCCCATCAATCAGTCCCAGGACCTGTACAGCATGGTTTTAGATAAAGAATAAAGCTCCCTCTTCACTGTGACCATCAAACACTCCCAGGGCAGGTACAGCACGGGTTTAGATACAGAATAAAGCTCCCTCTGCGCTGTCCCCATCAAACACTCCCAGGGCAAGTACAGCACGGGGTTAGATACAGAGTAAAGCTCCCTCTCTACTGTCCCCATCAAACACTCCAAAGACAGGTACAGCACAGGGTTAGATTCAGAGTAAATCTGCCTCTACGCCGTCCCCATCAAACACTCCCAGGGCAGTTAAAGCACAGGGTTAGATACAGAGTAATGCTTCCTCTACACTGTTCCTATCAAACACTCCCAGGACTTTTACAGCACTGGGTTAGGTACAGAGTATAGCTCCCTCTACACTGTCCCCATCAAACACTCCCAGGACAGGTACAGTGAAGACCCCCGACCCCTTCAGAACCTCAGAAAGACTGAGCGCTTTGCAGTGAATGAATGAATGTTTAAAATGCTCTCATTGTTAGTGAGTCACTTGCTTCAATTTCCCTGGATTCATTTTCGCAATTCAGCCTTTTCTAAAAGATGTGACTGGGAGCTGGGCAGAGTCTACACACTGGAGACCCCCAGATCCTGTGTCTATTCACACCCCCTCCTCTTGTTTTGCTACCTCAGCCCCTCTGTTTCAACCCTCTTTCCAGACATTATGGCAAACTTGTGGCATTCTAAACTATTATCTTAAATTGTTAATAAATACTGAGAAACAGACACAGACACGGGCTTTGCAGCAGCAGAAAGAATGTGAATCATTCCATCCCGTGGGTTTTTACTTCCAGATTCAGTTTTAGAAAATTCAGAATTCAAATTCACAGCAGCAAAGTGTGGGACTGAACGCCCGGATCCTTCAATATTCCAGGGAATACACAGGGAAGTCATGTCTCCATACCTGTGTCTCTGTCACGTTTAAAATATTAATATTACATGAGTCAACTCTGTCCTAAGTGTCCCATTGCTGTGGGGACATATAATGGCCACTGTGAACAAACCTAAAATGGCTGCCTGGTGTTTGTAGACTAGATTCTCAGAGGAAGAGAGGTAGGGAGAGAGGGATAGAGAGCTGGGTAAGCGAGTGAGATAGAGAGAGGAGATCAAGCGATAAAAAAGGGATGAGTTGAGAGAGAGAGATGAAGAGAGGGGAGCGAGTGTAGGATAAAGATATGGGGTGAGAGTGAGAAACAGAGAAATGTATAGTGTGGCAGAGAGATGGGGTGGGAGAGGGAGAGAAGGAACGAGACAGGATGAGAGAATGAGAAAGTGTAGTGCGAAACTGAAAATATTCAAAAATGTGTTAACATTATTAAGTGTAAAGGACAATATCCTGTGAGACATCCCTTCTCCATCTTAAAATTGGCGGGAGAGCCTTTAACCAACTTCAAAATGGGGGGACACCCCTTCCTCAACTTGTGATGTGGAAGTGCTGGAATCTAATCGAGGGGTTCGGGGTGGTTTATATATAGAATAACAGATACCCGGGAGTGCGTTGCTGACTGGAATCTAATCGTGGGGTTTGTGGAGTTTATATATAGAATAATAGATACCATGGATTGAGTTAAAGACTGGAATCTAATCGAGGGGTTCGGGGTGGTTTATATAGAGAATAACAGATACTCGGGAGTGAGTTTGCGGACTGGAATCTAATCGAGGGGTTCGGGGTGGTTTATATACAGAATAACCGATACCCGGGTGTGCGTTGTGGACTGGAATCTAATCGTGGGGTTTGTGGGGTTTATATATTGAATAATAGATACCAAGGATTGAGTTAAAGATTGGAATCTAATCGAGGGGTTTGGGGTGGTTTATATACAGAATAACAGATACCCGGGAGTGAGTTACAGACTGGAATCTAATCGAGGGGTTTGGTGGGTTTATATATAGAATAACAGATACCCGGGAGTGAGTTACAGACTGGAATCTAATCGAGGGGTTCAGGGGGGTTATATTTAGAATAACAGATACCTGGGAGTGAGTTACAGACTGGAATCAAATCGAGGGGTTTGAGGGATTTATATATAGAATAACAGATACCCGAGAGTGAGTTACAGACTGGAATCTAATCGAGGGCTTTGGGGAATTTATATATAGAATAACAGATACCCGGGAGTGAGTTACAGACTGGAAACAAATCGATGGGTTCGGGGTGTTTATATATAAATCATATGAATGTAATATATATAGATTAACAGAAGACCGGGAATGAGTAACATACTGAAATCTAGTCGAGCGGTTTGGGACATTTATATACAGAATAACAGTTAGACGGAAATGAGTTACAGACTGGAATCTAATCGAGGGGTTTGGGGTGGTCTTTATATAGAATAACAGATTCCCGGGAGTGAGTTACATGCTGGAATCTTATCGAGGAGTTCGGGGTGGTTTATATATAGAATAACAGATACCCGAGATTGAGTTACAGACTGGAATCTAACGGAGGGGCTTGGGTTTGTTTATATATAGAATAACAGACACCCGGCAGTGAATTTCAGACAGGAATCTAACGGAGGGGTTTGGGGTGGTTTATTTATAGAATAACAGACACCCGGCAGTGAGTTACAGGCAGGAATCTAACGGAGGGGTTTGGGGTGGTTTATATATAATAATAGATATGGGAGAGAGTTACAGACTGGAATCTAATTGAAGGGTGCAGTGGTTTTATATACAGAATAATAGATACCCGGGAGTGAGTTACAGACTGGAATCTAATCGAGGGGTTCAGGGCGTTTATATATAGAATAATCGATACCCGGGAGTGAGTTACAGACAGGAATCTAATCGAGTGCTTCCGGGGGTTTATATATAGAATCATAGATACCCGGGATTGAGTTACAGGCTGGAATTTAATTAAGGGGTGCAGGGGGTTTATATAGGGAATAATCGATGCCCGGGATTGAGTTACAGACTCGAATCTAATCGAAGGGATCAGGGGGTTTATATATAGAATAATCGATACCCGGGATTGAGTTACAGACTGGAATCTAATCGAGGGGTTCAGGGGGTTTTTATATAGAATAATAAATACCTGGGATTGAGTTACAGACTGCAATCTAATCGAGGGGTTCAGTGGGTTATATAGAGAATAATAGATAGCCGGGAGTGAGTTACAGACTGGAATCTAATTGAGGGGTGCAGAAGGTTTATATAGAGAATAATAGATACCCGGGATTGAGTTACAGACTGGAATCAAGAACAGTTGAAAATATCATTTTTCTTGTGATGTGCTGAAGTGCAGGTTACAGAGGCTGATTTATGGAATGGGTAGTGTGAGTTTTTAATCAGCTTTATCCCAAATATCAAATTTAATTTCTCATTGGAACTGTTTGATGTTTTATTAGTCTTGACACAAATGTATAGGGACCCTTTGGACCCTCACTGTTTGCAGCTTTTCACCATTTATAATGTAACCTGTTCCATCCTTTTTAAAGTGGGCAGCCACACATTTGCCTATAATGATATCCATCTTTCACTATTTCACTCATTCACTTAAGGTGTACATATCTCTTTGGAATTTGAAGTGCAGGTTACAGATTGGATTGGCACTTTCTGCTTTCTGAATCATTAACCAAGTTTCACACAGTTAAACATCAAAACTGACATTCTGAAACAGGAGAGGGCCCCACAACTTCAATTATGTGATTCTCTAGCACCTCATGATCTGTATCTTACAATATGTCTGCCCCCTTCATGTCTCTGAAGACTTGAGAGATGTTTCAGACATTGGGGAAAAATTTCTGTCAATCGAGATATTTCCTTTGAAGCATTTCATTGTCTTGGGACATTTACAGTAAACGGCTCCTTCAAAGGACATCATTAAAATTCACTCTTTAATCATCCAAATCCTTTTGCCCACTCAGACTCCCTGGCCCTACATCCTATTGTTTCAAAGCTAACTTACATTTCACAATGTCGGAATGTGTGAATGCAAACACTTTCTTCACACGTTGCCACAATACTAAGGCTCACACTATTCAGGGTGAAATTTTCAAGACAACATTCATCAACTGACAGATTTCCAGCTCCAGCTAATTGTAGATTTTTATTTTTAATTTTGGGATAACAGGACTGAAATTGTACGGCATCTCAGTGTGAGATTTAAACTCCTGTTTATTTCAATCTTTAGCTCAGGAATTCACTTTAAAACATGCAGAGAATTGAAACCTTCCTCATACAGTTGCCTGTTTGTTCCAGTGTTGGTATATTCCCTCTTTCTCTTGCGTTTTCACCTGTCTGAAGAAATTGGATTGTTGACATTGGATAATCATCCCTTTCCCATGAAAATGTAAACTCCTGGGAAACTGCAACAGACACAATCTTATGCAGTG
Source organism: Cetorhinus maximus (assembly GCF_964194155.1). Lineage (NCBI taxonomy): Eukaryota > Metazoa > Chordata > Chondrichthyes > Lamniformes > Cetorhinidae > Cetorhinus > Cetorhinus maximus. Next base: position 185,315 of record NW_027596311.1, read on the forward strand.
ATCAAAATCCTGCACCTTTATTCATCAATCCCATTTCCTATCTCTGTAGAAACTCCCTTCCACTGACAGATTCTGAGATCCATACTCAATCTCAAAAACCACCACAGAAAAGTGACTGCTTATTTTAAAGAGTGAATCTGAACTTTTTGAAGTTCTGACTCAGTCACAGAATCGCAGAAATTTTGACTCTGTGGGATTAAAATTATCAGAATAATTTTGCAACATACAGGTAACCTGTAGTGACAGGAGGATACTTGTCTGTTCAAAAGGGATTCGATAAGATGCCTCATAAAGCTTGTTACTCAGGACAAGAGCTCATACATTCCCCTAATCTCTCCGCACAGTTCCTCTCAGGATTTGATAATTTGATCAAGTCACCCCTGATGCTACTAAATTTCAGGGAATACAACCCGACTTTGTGCAATCTCACTTTGCAATTTAACCCTTGGAATCCAGGTCTCATTCTGGCAAAGCTGTGATGCACTCGAACTGTCTAAACTGTCCCTGGAGTGTCGGATTAACCCGGGTCACTCACATATACCCAGGTCAGGTTCAAGACTCACCTGTCTCACTCGCTGAGACGCTCCTGTATCACTGGCCTTATTGTAGTCGGATGCCGCGTTGGGAGCAGGACAGGTAGACGGGATTAGGATGACTGCTCATGTGGAGGGTAAACATAAGGAATCTATCAGAGAATCAGAACAGACCAGGGAGAATCAAACAAGGAAACTGATGTTCAATTTATTAGGCCTGATTTTTGGATTGTTTTTGTTTTGGGCGAGAATGTTGCCAACAAACACTCCCAGAAAGGATGCAGCAGGGGCTAGATACAGAGTAAAGCTCCCTCGATACTTTCCCCATCAAACACTCACTGGACAGGAACAGAACAGGGTTAGATACAGAGTAAAGCTCCCTCGATACTGTCCCCATCAAACACTCCCAGGAAGGGAACAGGACAGGGTCAGATACAGAGTAAAGCTACCTCTACACTTTCCCCATCAAAAACTCCCAGGACAGGAACAGGACAGGGTCAGATACAGAGTAAAGCTACCTCTACACTTTCCCTATCAAAAACTCCCAGGACAGGAACAGGACAGGGTTAGATACAGAGTAAAGCTCCCTCTACACTGTCTCCATCAAACACTCCCAGGTCCCCTACAGCACAGGGTTAGATACAGTGTAAACCTCCCACTATACTCTCCCCATCCAACAATCCCAGGGCAGGTACAGCACGGGTTTAGATACCGAGTAAAGCGCCCCCTACACTGTGCCCAACATACACACACAGGGCAGGTACAGCACGGGGTTAGATGCAGAGAAAATTTCCCACTAATCTGTGCCCATCAAACACTCCCAGGACAGGTACAGCACGGGGTTAGATACAGAGTAAAGCTCCCTCTACACTGTCCCCATCAAACACTCCCAGGTCCGGTACAGCACAGGGTTAGATACAGTGTAAACATCCCTCTATACTCTCCCCATCAAACATTCCCAGGACTGGTACAGCTAGGGGTTAGATACAGAGTCAAGCTCCCTCTACACTATCGCCATCAAACACTCCCAGGACTGGTACAGCACGGGGTTAGATACAGAGTCAAGCTCCCTCTATACTGTCCCCATCAAACACTCCCAGGACTGGTGCAGCACAGAGTTAGATACAGAGTAAAGCTCAGTCTACACTGTCCCCATCAAGCACTCACAGGGCAGGTACTGGACAGAGTTAGATGCAGAGTAAATCTACCTCTACACCGTCCCCATCAAACACTCCCAGGGCAGATAAAGTAGATGGTTTGATACAGAGTAAAGCTTCCTCTACACTGTCCCCATTAAACACTCCCAGGACAGGTACACCACAGGGTTAGATCCAGAGAAAATTTCCCTCTATAATGTTATCATCTAAAATTCCCAGTACAGGTACACCACAGGGTTAGATACAGAGTAAAACTCCCTCGACACTGTACCCATCAAACACTCCCAGGACTAGTACAGCCCGGGGTTAGAAACAGAGAAAAACTCCCCCTACACTGTGCCCATCATACACTCCCACGGCAGTTACAGCACAGGGTTAGATATAGAGTAAATCTCCCTTTACCTGTCTCCATCTAAAACTCCCAGGACTGGTACTGCCCGGGGTAAGATTCAGAGTAAAGCTCCCTCTACACAGTCCCCATGAAGCACTCCCAGGGCAGCTACAGGACAGGGTTATATACAGAGTAAAGCTCACTCTAAACTGTCCCCATCAAACCCTCCCAGGACAGGTGCAGCACGGGGTTAGATAGAGAGTAAAGCTCCCTCTACACCGTCCCCATCAAACACTCACAGTGCAGGTACATTACGGGGTTAGATACAGAGTAAAACTTCCTCTACACTGTCCCCATCAAACACTCCCAGGACAGGTACAGCAAGGTTTTAGATACAAAGTAAATATCCCACTACACCGTTCCCATCAAAAACTCCCAGGCCTGCTACAGCACGGATTTAGATACTGAATAAAGGGCCCACTGCACTGTTATCATCAAACACTCCCAGGGCACGTACAGCACTGGGTTAGATACAGAGTAAAGCTCCCTCAATACTGTTCCCATAAAACACTCCCTGGACAAGAACAGAAGAGGGTTAGATACAGAGTAAAGCTCCCTCTACACTTTCCCCATGAAACACTCCCAGGGCAGGAAAAGCATCGGGTTAGATAAAGAGTAAAGCTCCCTCTACACTGTCTCCATCAAACACTACCAGGTCCGCTACAGCACAGGGTTAGATACAGGGTAAACCTCCATCTATACTCTCCCCATCAAACTCTCACAAGACTGGTACAGCACGGGGTTAGATACAGTGTAAAGCTCCCTCTAAACTTCCCCATCAAACCCTCCCAGGACAGGTACAGCACAGGGTTAGATACAGAGTAAAGCTCCCTCTACACCATCCCCATCAAACACTCCCAGTGCAGGTACATCACGGGGTTAGATACAGAGTAAAACTTCCTCTACACTGTCCCCATCAAACACTCCCAGGACAGGTACAGCACGGTGTTAGATACAGAGTAAATCTCCCACTATACCGTCCCCAACAAACACTCCCAGGCCAGGTACAGCACGGGTTTATATACAGAATAAAGGTCATACTGCACTGTCATCATCAAACACTCCCAGGGCAAGTACAGCACAGGGTTAGATACAGAGTAAAGCTCCCTCTATACTGTCCCCATCAAACACTCCCAGGACAGGTACAGCACAGGGTTAGATACAGAGTAAAGCTCCCTCTGCACTGTCCCCTTCAAACACTCCCTGGACAGGAACAGAACTGGTTTAGATACAGAGTAAAGCTCCCTCTATACTGTCCCCATCAAACACTCCCACGACGGGAAAAAGACAGGGTCAGATACAGTGTAAAGCTACCTCTACACTTTCCCCATCAAACACTCCCAGGGCAGGAAAAGCACTGGGTAAGATACAGAGTAAAGCTCCCTCTACACTGACTCCATCAAACAATCCCAGGTCCCCTACAGCACAGGGTTAGATACAGTGTAAAACTCCCTCTATACTTTCCCCATCAAACACTCCCAGGACTGTTACAGCAAGGGGTTAGATACAGAGTAAAGCTCCCTCTACACTATCGCCATCAAACACTCCCAGGACTGGTACAGCACGGGGTTAGATACAGAGTAAAGCTCCCGCTATACTGACCCCATCAAACACTCCCATGACTGGTACAGCACGGGGTTAGATACAGAGTCAAGCTCCCCCCACACTGTGCCCATCGTACACTCCCAGGGAAAGTACAGCACGGGGTTAGATACTGTCTAAATTTCCCTCTAAGCTGTCCCCATCAAACACTCCCAGGACATGTACAGCACGCGGTTAGATACAAAGTAAAGCTCCCTCTACACTGTCCCCATCAAACACTCCCAGGTCCGGTACAGCACAGGGTTAGATACAGTGTAAAACTCCCTCTATACTTTCCCCATCAAACACTCCCAGGACTGTTACAGCAAGGGGTTAGATACAGAGTAAAGCTCCCTCTACACTATCGCCATCAAACACTCCCAGGACTGGTACAGCACGGGGTTAGATACAGAGTAAAGCTCCCGCTATACTGACCCCATCAAACACTCCCATGACTTGTACAGCACGGGGTTAGATACAGAGTCAAGCTCCCCCCACACTGTGCCCATCGTACACTCCCAGGGAAAGTACAGCACGGGGTTAGATACTGTCTAAATTTCCCTCTAAACTGTCCCCATCAAACACTCCCAGGACTGGTGCAGCACAGAGTTAGATACAGAGTAAAGCTCAGTCTTTACTGTCCCCATCAAGCACTCACAGGGCAGGTACAGGACAGAGTTAGATGCAGAGTAAATCTACCTTACACCATCCCCATCAAACAATCCCAGGGCAGATACAGTAGAGGGTTTGATACAGAGTAAAGCTTTCTCTACACTGTCCCCATCAAACTCTCCCAGGACAGGTACAGCACGGGGTTAGGTACAGAGTTAAACTTCCTCGATACTGTCTCCATCAAACACTCCCAGGACAGGTACAGCACGGGGTTAGATGCAGAGAAAATTTCACTCTATAATGTATCCATCTAAAATTCCCAGTACAGGTACAGCACAGGGTTAGATACAGAGTGAAGCTCCCTCTACACCGTCCCCATCAAACACTCACATTGCAGGTACATTACGGGGTTAGATACAGAGTAAAACTTCCTCTACACTGTCCCCATCAAACACTCCCAGGTCTGGTACAGCAAGGGGTTAGATACAGAGTAAAGATCCCTCGATATTTTGCCCATCATACACTCCCACGGCAGTTACAGCACAGGGTTAGATACAGAGTAAATCTCCCTTTAACCTGTCCCCATCTAAAACTCCCAGGACTGGTACTGCCCGGGGTAAGATTCAGATTAAAGCTCCCTCTACACAGTCCCCATGAAGCACTCCCAGGGCAGCTACAGGACAGGGTTATATACAGAGTAAAGCTCACTCTAAACTGTCCCAATCAAACCCTCCCAGGACAGGTACAGCACAGGGTTAGATACAGAGTAAAGCTCCCTCTACACTGTCTGCATCAAACACTCCCATGTCCGGTACAGCACAGGGTTAGATACAGTGTAAACCTCCCTCTATACTCTCCCCATCAAACACTCCCAGGACTGGTACAGCACGGGTTTAGATACAGAGTAAATCTACCCCTACACTGTGGCCATCATACACTCCCAGGGCAGGTACAGCATGGGGTTAGGTACAGAGTAAAGCTGCCTCTGCACTGTCTCCATCAAACACTCCCAGGAATGGTACAGCTCAGGGTTAGATACAGAGTAAAGCTCCCTCTATACTATCCCCATCAAACACTCCCAGTACTGGTACAGCACGGGGTTAGATACAGAGTAAAGCTCCCCCTACACTGTCCCCATCAAACACTCCCAGGACAAGTGCAGCACGGGGTTAGATACAGAGTAAAGCTCCCTCTACACGGTCCCCATCAAACACTCCCAGGGCAGGTACAGCACGGGGCTAGATAGAGAGTAAAGCTCCCTATATATAGAATATATAGAATAACAGAGATATATATATATATAGAATAACAGATATATATATATAGAATAACAGATACCCGGGTGTGATTTACAGACTGGATTCTAATTGAGGAGTGTGGGGTGTTTTTATATAGGCTAACAGATACCCGGGAGTGAGCTACAAATTCGAATCTAACAGTGCTTTTCGGGATGGTTTAAATATAGATAATCAGATTGGTGAGAATGAGTTACCGACTGGAATCTAATCGAGGGGTTCAGGGGGTTTATATATAGAATAACAGATTCCCCCGGAGGGAGTTACAGACTGGAATCTAATTGAGGGGTTCGGGTTGGTTTATATTTAGAATAACAGATACCCGGGAGTGAGTTACAGACTGGAATCTAATCGAGGAGATCTGGGGGTTTATATATAGAATAACAGAAACCCGGGAGTGAGTTACAGACTGGAATCTAATCGAGGGGTTCAGGGGGTTTATATATAGAATAACAGAAACCCGGGAGTGAGTTACAGACTGGAATCTAATCGAGGGGTTCGGGGAGTTTATATATAGAATAACAGATACCCGGGCGTGAGTTACAGACTGGAATCTAATCGAGGGGTTCAGGGGGTTTATATATAGAATAACAGGTACCCGGGAGTGAGTTACAGACTGGAATCTCATCGAGAGTTTCGGGGGGTTTATACGTAGAATAACAGCTTCCCGGGTGTGAGTTACACACTGGAATCAAATCGAAGAGTTTGGGGTGGTTTATATATAGAACAACAGGCACCCGGGAGTGAGTTACAGACTGGAATCTAAAAGAGGGGGTTGGGTTGGTTTTTATTTTGAATAACAGATACCCGGGAGTGAGTTACAGAACAGAATCTAATGGAGGGATTTGGTATGGTTTATACATAGAATAACACAACGGGAGTGAGTTACAGAGTGGAATCTCATCGAGGGGTTCAGGGGGATTATATATAGAATAACAGTTACCCGGGAGTGAGTTACAGACTGGAATCTAATGGAGGGGTTCGGGGTGGTTTATATATAGAATAACAGTTACCCGGGAGTCAGTTACAGACTGGAATCTAATCGAGGGGTTCAGGGGGTTTATATATAGAATAATAAATACCTGGGATTGAGTTACAGACTGCAATCTAATCGAGGGGTTCAGTGGGTTTATATAGAGAATAATAGATATCCGGGATTGAGTTACAGACTGGAATCAAGAACAGTTGAAAATATCATTTTTCTTGTGATGTGCTGAAGTGCAGGTTACAGAGGCTGATTCATGGAATGGGTAGTGTGAATTTTTAACCAGCTTTATCCCAAATATCAAATTTAATTTCTCATTGGAACTGTTTGATGTTTTCTTAGTCTTGACACAAATGGATAGGGACTCTTTGGACCCTCACTGTTTGCAGCTTTTCACCATTTATAATGTAACCTGTTCCATCCTTTTTAAAGTGGGCAGCCACACATTTGCCTATAATGAAATCCATCTTTCACTATTTCACTCATTCACTTAAGGTGTACATATCTCTTTGGAATTTGAAGTGCAGGTTACAGATTGGATTGGAACTTTCTGCTTTAAGAATCATTAACCAAGTTTCACACAGTTAAACATCAAAACTGACATTCTGAAACAGGAGAGGGCCCCACAACTTCAATTCTGTGATTGTCTAGAAACTGCAACAGACACAATCTTATGCAGTGATCAAAATCCTGCACCTTTATTCATCAATCCCATTTCCTATCTCTGTAGAAACTCCCTTCCACTGACAGATTCTGAGATCCATACTCAATCTCAAAAACCACCACAGAAAAGTGACTGCTTATTTTAAACAGTGAATCTGAACTATTTGAAGTTCTGACTCAGACACAGAATCGCAGAAATTTTGACTCTGTGGGATGAAAATTATCAGAATAACTTTGCAACATACAGGTAACCTGTAGTGACAGGTGGATACTTGTCTGTTCAAAAGGGATTCGATAAGATGCCTCACAAAGATTGTTACTCAGGACAAGAGCTCATACATTCCCCTAATCTCCCCACCCAGTTCCTCTCAGGATTTGATAATTTGATCAAGTCACCCCTGATGCTACTAAATTTCAGGGAATACAACCCGAGTTGGTGCAATCTCACTTTGCAATTTAACCCTTGGAATCCAGGTCTCATTCTGGCAAAGCTGTGATGCACTCGAACTGTCTAAACTGTACCTGGAGTGTCGGATTAACCCGGGTCACTCACATACACCCAGGTCAGGTTCAAGACTCACCTGTCTCACTCGCTGAGACGCTCCTGTATCACTGGCCTTATTGTAGTCGGATGCCGCGTTGGGAGCAGGACAGGTAGACGGGATTAGGATGACTGCTCATGTGGAGGGTAAACATGAGGAATCTATCAGAGAATCAGAACAGACCAGGGAGAATCAAACAAGGAAACTGATGTTCAATTTATTAGGCCTGATTTGTGGATTGTTTTTGTTTTGGGCGACAATGTTGCCAACAAACACTCCCAGAAAGGATGCAGCAGGGGCTAGATACAGAGTAAAGCTCCCTCGATACTGTCCCCATCAAACACTCCCAGGACAGGTACAGCACGGGGTTAGATACATAGTAAAGCTCCCTCGATGCTGTCCCCATCAAACACTCCCAGGAAAGGTACAGCACGGGGTTAGATACGGATAAAGCTCCCTCGATATTGTCCCCATCAAGCACTCCCAGGACAGGTACAGCACGGGGTTAGATACAGAGTAAAGCTCCCTCGATACTGTCCCCATCAAGCACTCCCAAGACAGGTAAGCACGGGGTTAGATACAGATTAAAGCTCCCTCGATACTGTCCCCATCAAACACTCCCAGGACAGGTACAGCACGGGGTTAGATACAGAGTAAAGCTCCCTCAATACTGTACCCATCAAACACTCCTAGGACAGGAACAGCACGGGGTTAGATACAGAGTAAAGATCCCTCGATACTGTACCCATGAAACACTCCCAGGACAGGTACAGCACGGGGTAGATTTAGAGTAAAGCTCCCTCTATACTGTCCCCATCAATACTCCCAGGACAGTTACAGCACGGGGTTAGACACAGAGTAAAGCTCCCTCTGCACTGTCCCAATCAAACACTCCTGGACAGGAACAGGACAGGGTTAGATACAGAGTAAACCTCCCTCTATACTCTCCCCATCAAACAGTCCCAGGACTGGTACAGCACGGGGTTAAATACAGAGTAAAGCTCCCCCTACACTGTGGACATCATACACTCCCAGGGCTGGTACAGCACGGGTTTAGATACAGAATAAAATTCCCTCTACACTGTCTACATCAAACACTCCCAGTGAGTCCCAGACTGGAATATAATCGACGGGCTCAGAGGGTTTATATATAGAATCATAGATATCCGAGAGTATGTTACAGACTGGAATCTAATTGAGGGGTTCGGGGTGGTTTATATATAGAATAACAGATTCCCCGGAGTGAGTTACAGACTGAAATCTAAACGAGGGGTTCAGGGGGTATATATGTAGAATAATTGATCCGGGGGATTGTGTTACAGACTGGAATCTAATCGAGGGGTTCAGGGGGTTTATATGTAGAATAATTGATTCCCGGGATTGAGTTACAGAGTGGAATGCAATCGAGGGTTTCGGGGGTTTATATATTGAATAATAGATTCCCGGGCTTGAGTTGCAGACTGGAATCTCATCGAGTGGTTCGGGGGTTTTATATATAGAATAACAGTTACCCGGGAGTGAGTTACAGTCTGGAATATAATCGAGGTGTTCAGAGGGTTTATATATAGAATCATAGATACACGAGAGTATGTTACAGACTGGAATCTAATCGAGGGGTTTGGGGAGTTGATATATAGAATAACAGATTCTATACTCTGGAAAGAGAGGAAGAGTGGGTTGAGGTGAGAGTGAGAGTGGGTTGGGGACTGCGATTACTGCCAGTGTTTTGGGATTTTGTGTGAGATCAGGGTTTGTAACTGGAGTAACACAACCAACAGGGGAAAGAAATATAGATGTATTATTAAGCCAAAAATAAAGACAGGCCCTTGTTGAAACCATGTCTGTCCTGGAGTTAACCCTCAGTGGAAAGGAGCAGCAAGGGGTCCTGTCCTGTTATTAACATTCAAAGGACAGGATCAGCAAGGGGTCCTGTCCGGGGATTAACATTCAAAGGACAGGATCAGCAAGGGGTCCTGTCCGCTGATTAACATTCAATGGACAGGGCTCCTAGGGGATAGAGTGAGTGACATTCCAAACATGTGCGAGAATCAGGGGGTGGGGTCTGTATCCAGCTCACTCAGGATAAATAAGGATCAGGATATTCCCAAACCAGTCCCAAACCAACAAACTCCCTGTGCACTCTCTCTATGGAGAGAGTGAACACTCTCCCCACTCTGGTTCAGTGTGTGTGTGTGTTTCTGTGTGTCTCAACCTGCTTTTGAACTGTGATTTGCTTGTGTTGGGAAGTTGCTGAGAGACTGACTTGAGAGTGGTAACTCTGGGATCTTGCTGTGCTATGTTGTGTTTTTTTTTAAATGTCCTAGTTTTTGTCTTTTTAACCAATTTTATCTCATTTTCTCCTGAGAAATTTGTATTCTGAAAACTGGAAGGTGAGGATCCAAAGAGGGAAAGTCTGGGACAAGGACAAGGAGCTTCTTCCAGAGGGGGATAGTCTGAGGCCTGGTCAACAGGCTTCACCCACGTGAGTTGTGTCTGTTTATTACCCCAATCAAGGTTTAATTTTCATACCTGAGACAGAGAGAGAGTGAGAGTGAGGGGGACAGAGATGTGAGTGAGATAGGAAGAGAGATACTGCGAGAAACACAGGGGATGGGAAAGGTCTCTCAATCTGTTTTAGCCTCTGGTTTATAACTGGGATATTTTTGTATTTGGATGTTGCTAAAAGATTGTGAGACTGTGAAGGGGGGGGGAGGTGGGGTGGAAACCTGGGCTCTTGCTGTGCTATTTTGTTTAGAAATGTTCTTGCTTTGTGTTTTAGTCAATTCTTTTCTCTCTCTTTTCCCCAGGAATTTGGAGTTTGAAGACTGCAATGTGACTATGAATCCATGGGCAGGAGCTTTTCCCCAGCTTGGATGGATGGACTCAGGCCTGTTCCACATCCCCCCATCCACCCACGTGAGTTGTGTCTCTTTATGACCCCGAGGTTTAATTTTAATCTGGGAGGGACCCTGGTTTTTGGTTCATCGATGAAGCGGTTTCTGTTAGATGATGGGGTGCTGGATTTTGTAAGCCTGGGGTTAAAATATCCCGGCCTTGCGATCAGTCACAAACACATTAACCCTTTGGTGTGTGACAAAGAGGAGATTAAAAATCTGAAATCTGAAGCTATTTAAAAGGTTGTTATAATTGCAAAATAAGACAGGTGGGGAGACAGTGCGATGAAGTGGAATCTGTTCAATCAGATTCACAGGGGCCATTACTGTTCAGTTTACTGACATTCTGACTTTAGTTTTACCTTTGTGATTTTCTGTGTCTTTCTCCCTCCAGCTTTTCTCCCTCTCTCTCTCTCCAGATCTCTTTGTGCCCATTTTAAACTTTAATCAACACAAACTGACCAGAAACAGCAATGTGATTTGTCATTATTTTAAATGGGGAGACAGGAACATTTCATCTCTCATTTCAATGCAGAGCACATGAGACAGGGGGAAGGAAAATAGAAAGATGGATAGAGAGAACGAGCGAGAAAGAGGGATGGAGAAAGAGAGGACAGGGACAAGGGCCTAGATAGGAGCATCCATCTTTACCCTGAATGTGAGAGACGGGAGCAGAGATAGAAAAGGGAGGGAGTGATTGAAACAGGGAGAGAGAGGGAAGCCGACGGGAGTGGAGGTGTAAAAACAGGAGGGGGTGTGGGAAAGAGAGACAGGGTCTGATGGTCTCCAGTGTGTAGTCACAAGCCACCTCCACTCACATCCTCTGAGATAGAATGAGATTTTAAAATAAATCCTGGGACGGTAATTTTAAAAAGTGTCCCAAAGGAATGAGCAGCCCCTTCCCAAACTGAAAGAGGGAGTTTAGCACCTTCTGGAGACTGATGGAGGGGGGACAGAGGGAACCATTTTAATTCAATTTATGCAGTTAAATGTCCTTGCTTTTGTTCTTTCAACAAAATTTATCCCTTTTTCTCCTGAGAAATTTGTTTTCTGAAAACTGGAAGGTGAGGATCCATAGAGGGAAAGTCTGGGACAAGGACAAGGAGCTTCTTCCAGAGGGGGATAGTCTGAGGCCTGGTCCACAGGCTTCACCCACATGAATTGTGTCTGTTTATTACCCCAATCGAGGTTTAATTTTCATCTCTGAGAGACAGAGAGAGAGAGAGAGAGAGGGGGACAGAGATGTGAGTGAGATAGGAAGAGAGATACAGAGAGAAACACAGGGGATGGGAAATGTCTCTGAATTTGTTTTAGCCTCTGGTTTATAACTGGGATATTTTTGTATTTGGATGTTGCTAAGAGGTTGTGTAACTGTGAAGGGGTCGGTATGGGGGGGATGGAATCCTGGGCTCTTGCTGTGCTATTTTGTTTAGAAATGTTCTTGCTTTGTGTTTTTGTCAATTCTTTTCCCTCTCTCTTTTCCCCAGGAATTTGGAGTTTGAAGACTGCAATGTGACTATGAATCCATGGGCAGGAGCTTTTCCCCAGCTTGGATGGATGGACTCAGGCCTGTTCCACACTCCCCACCCACCCACGTGAGTTGTGTCTCTTTATGACCCCTAGTTATAATATTAATCTGGGAGGGACCCTGGTTTTTGGTTCATCGATGAAGCGGTTTCTGTTAGATGATGGGGTGCTGGATTTTGAAACCCTGGGGTTAAAATATCCCGGCCTCGCGATTAGTCATAAACACATTAACCCTTTTGTGTGTGGCAAAGCGGAGATTAAAAATCTGAAACCTGAGGCTGTTTAAAAGCTTGTTATAATTCCAAAATAAGACAGGGAGTTTAGCACCTTCTGGAGACTGATGGGTGGACAGGGGGAACTATAAATGTAAAACATGGCCAGTGTGGTGTGGTGAGGGTGGGGAGAGAACAGCCCCCAGTCTCTACCTCTCCAGCTTGTTCCCTCTCAATGTGATTTGTCGTTACTTTAATTGGGTTGGGGGAGGGTGTTGGGAGGGGAGAGAGAGACGGGGTTAATTGGGTTGGGGGAGGGTGTTGGGAGGGGAGAGAGAGACGGGGTGAGGCCCATTCCCCTCTCACTGTCCCGCAATCCTCAGCCAATACATTTTTAACTGGTCATGAGCAGGTGGGTAGTGGGATCTTGCTGTGTACACATGGTCTCCACCCCCCCGCCCTGTTCTTTGCCCCCCACAAGAGTGACAACACTTTCAAAATAAAAGATTGAGGGAAAGGAGGAGGGTGCGGAGGGAGGGATGATGAAGGCAGAGATAGAGGAGGGTGTGGAGGGAGGGGGATAGACTGAGGCCTGGTCCACAGGCTTCACCCACGTGAGTTGTGTCTGTTTATTACCGCAATCGAGGTTTAATTTCCATCTCTGAGACACAGGGTGAGAGAGTGAATGAGTGAGGGGGGCAGAGGTGTGAGTGAGATAAGAAGAGAGATACAGAGAAAAACACAGGGGATGGGAAAGGTCCTCAATCTGTTTTCGCCTCTGGTTTATAACTGGGATATTTTGGTATTTGGATGTTGCTAAGAGGTTGTGTAGCTTTGAAGGGGAGGGGGTGGGTGTGGGGGTGGAATCCTGGGCTCTTGCTGTGCTATTTTGTTTAGAAATGATCTTGCTTTGTGTTTTAGTCCATTCTTTTCCCTCTCTCTTTTCCCCAGGAATTTGGAGTTTGAAGACTGCAATGTGACTTTGAATCCATGGGCAGGAGCTTTTCCCCAGCTTGGATGGATGGTCCCAGGCCTGTTCCACACCCCCCACCCACCCACGTGAGTTGTGTCTCTTTATGACCCCGAGGTTTAATTTTAATCTCGGAGGGACCCTGGTTTTTGGTGCATCGATGAAGCGGTTTCTGTTAGATGATGGGGTGCTAGATTTTGAAACCCTGGGGTTAAAATATCCCGGCCTTGCGATTAGTCACAAACACATTAACCCTTTGGTGTGTGACAAAGAGGAGATTAAAAATGTGAAATCTGAAGCTGTTAAAAAGCTTGTTATAATTGCAAAATAAGACAGGTGGGGAGACAGTGCGATGAAGTGGAATCTGTTCAATCAGATTCACAGGGGCCATTACTGTTCAGTTTACTGACATTCTGACTTTAGTTTTACCTGTGTGATTTTCTGTGTCTTTCTCCCTCCAGCTTTTCTCTCTCCCTCTCTCTCTCTCTCCAGCTGTCTTTGTGCCCATTTTAAACTTTAATCAACAAAAACTGACCAGAAACAGCAATGTGATTTGTCATTATTTTAAATGGGGAGACAGGAACATTTCATCTCTCATTTCAATGCAGAGCACATGAGACAGGGGGAAGTTAAATAGAAAGATGGACAGAGAGAACGAGCGAGAAAGAGGGATGGAGAAAGAGAGGACAGGGACAAGGGCCTAGATAGGAGCATCCATCTTTACCCTGAATGTGAGAGACAGGAGCAGAGAGAGAAAAGAGAGGGAGTGATTGAAACAGAGAGAGAGAGGGAGGCCGACGGGAGTGGAGGTGTAAAAACAGGAGGGGGTGTGGGAAAGAGAGACAGGGTCTGATGGTCTCCAGTGTGTAGTCACAAGCCACCTCCACTCACATCCTCTGAGATAGAGTGAGATTTTAAAATAAATCCTGGGACGGTAATTTTAAAAAGTGTCCCAAAGGAATGAGCAGCCCCTTCCCAAACTGAAAGAGGGAGTTTAGCACGTTCTGGAGTCTGATGGCGGGGGGGACAGGGGGAACTATTTTAATTCAATTTATGCAGTTAAATGTCCTTGCTTTTGTCCTTTCAACAAAGTTTATCTCTTTTTCTCCTGAGAAATTTGTATTCTGAAAACTGGAAGGTGAGGATCCATACAGGGAAAGTCTGGGACTAGGACAAGGAGCTTCTTCCAGAGGGGGATAGTCTGAGGCCTGGTCCACTGGCTTCACCCACATGAATTGTGTCGGTTTATTACCCCAATCGAGGTTTAATTTTCATCTCTGAGAGACAGAGAGAGAGAGAGAGAGAGAGAGGGGGACAGAGATGTGAGTGAGATACAGAGAGATACAGAGAGAAACACAGGGGATGGGAAATGTCTCTGAATTTGTTTTAGCCTCTGGTTTATAACTGGGATATTTTTGTATTTGGATGTTGCGAAGAGGTTGTGTAACTGTGAAGGGGTCGGTATGGGGGGGGATGGAATCCTGGGCTCTTGCTGTGCTATTTTGTTTAGAAATGATCTTGCTTTGTGTTTTTGTCAATTCTTTTCCCTCTCTCTTTTCCCCAGGAATTTGGAGTTTGAAGACTGCAATGTGACTATGAATCCATGGGCAGGAGCTTTTCCCCAGCTTGGATGGATGGTCTCAGGCCTGTTCCACATCCCCCCCACCCACCCACGTGAGTTGTGTCTCCTTATGACCCCGATGTTTAATTTTAATCTGGGAGGGACCCTGGTTTTTGGTGCATCGATGAAGCGGTTTCTGTTAGAGGATGGGGTGCTGGATTTTGAAAGCCTGGGGTTAAAATATCCCGGCCTTGCAATTAGTCACAAACACATTTACCCTTTTGTGTGTGGCAAAGAGGAGATTAAAAATCTGAAACCTGAGGCTGTTAAAAGCTTGTTATAATTCCAAAATAAGACAGGGAGTTTAGCACCTTCTGGAGACTGATGGGTGGACAGGGGGAACTATAAATGTAAAACATGGCCAGTGTGGTGTGGTGAGGGTGGGGAGAGAACAGCCCCCATTCTCTGCCTCTCCAGCTTGTTCCCTCTCAATTGTGATTTGTTGTTACTTTAATTGGGGTTGGGGGAGGGTGTTGGGGGGGTGGGGGGTGGGGAGAGAGGGTGGGGGGGTGGGAGAGAGAATGGGGGTGAGGCCCATTCCCCACTCACTGTCCCGCAATCCTAAGCCAATACATTTTTAACTGGTCATGAGCAGATGTGTAGTGGGATCTTGCTGTGTATACATGGTCTCCACCCCCGCCCTGTTCTTTGCCCCCCACAAGTGTGACCACACTTTCAAAATAAAAGATTGAAGGAAAAGAGGAGGGTCCGGAGGGAGGGATGATGGAGGCAGAGATAGAGGAGTGTGCGGAGAGAGGGGGATAGACTGAGGCCTGGTCCACAGGCTTCACCCACGTGAGTTGTGTCTGTTTCTTACCCCAATCGAGGTTTAATTTCCATCTCTGAGACACAGAGTGAGAGAGTGAATGAGTGAGGGGGACAGAGATGTGAGTGAGATAGGAAAAGAGATACAGAGAGAAACACAAGGGATGGGAAAGGTCTCTCAATCTGTTTTAGCCTCTGGTTTATAACTGAGATATTTTTGTATTTGGATGTTGCTAAGAGGTTGTGTAACTGTGAAAGAGGGGGTGGGGGTGGGGGTGGATGGGCTCTTGCTGTGCTATTTTGTTTAGAAATGATCTTGCTTTGTGTTTTAGTCAATTCTTTTCCCTCTCTCTTTTCCCCTGGAATTAGGAGTTTGAAGACTGCAATGTGACTATGAATCCATGAGCAGGAGCTTTTCCCCAGCTTGGATGGATGGACTCAGGCCTGTTCCACACCCCCCCACCCACCCACCCACGTGAGTTGTGTCTCTTTATGACTCCGAGGTTTAATTTTAATCTCGGAGGGACCCTGGTTTTTGGTTCATCGATGAAGCGGTTTCTGTTAGATGATGGGGTGCTGGATTTTGAAAGCCTGGGGTTAAAATATCCCGGCCTTGCGATTAGTCAAAAACACATTAACCCTTTGGTGTGTGACAAAGAGGAGATTAAAAATCTGAAACCTGAGGCTGTTTAGAAGCTTGTTATAATTCCAAAATAAGACAGTGAGTTTAGCACCTTCTGGAGACTGATGGGAGGACAGGGGGAACCATTTTAATACAGTTTACGCAGCTTCTGTGTGTGGATTTCTCTCTCTCTCTCCATTCTCCTGATCTTGCTGCGCCCACAGGGGCCTGTGGCCTTTCCCCACATGAGAGAGAGAGAAAGGAGAGGTCAGGGGAAAGAGGGGGAGAGATAACAAAACAGAGCGGAGTTGGTGTGGGTAGGTGAGAAGACACAGGGTCCGGGGGGAGAGAGAGAGGGCTCCTCGTGTGCAGTCACTGCCCAGCTCCCAGTCAGGGCCTTCCAGAAAGTGGGATTTGACCCCGACTGAAATCCCGAGGCAGTGATTTGAAAATGTCTCCTGAGAGAATCCAGCTGCTCCCCAGTTTGAGTTTCAGCCCTTTCAGGGGGTTGTGGTGGTGGGGAGGGAGGGAACTGAGGGGATGGCCCCCAGACTGGGGAATTCCCACGGGGAAGGCGGGGAGAGAGAGGCTTTCACAGCAGGTGTGGAGATTGGGAAAGTCATGGGATCCTAAGTCCTGGGATCCTGCTGTGTAAAAAAATAAAACAAATAGGCCGCCAGCCTTTCCTGAACTGTATCAGTGACCACACTTGATAGAAATGGGTTCATGGAGGGTGAAGCAGTCGGACACAGAGAGAGAGGGAGAGGGAGAGGGAGAGGGCCTGAAATGAGAACCCAGAGCCTGTGCGAAGGTTTCTTCTCACCCCCAGAGTCATGTCGGTGTGT
Source organism: Cetorhinus maximus (assembly GCF_964194155.1). Lineage (NCBI taxonomy): Eukaryota > Metazoa > Chordata > Chondrichthyes > Lamniformes > Cetorhinidae > Cetorhinus > Cetorhinus maximus. The sequence continues at coordinate 202,530 of NW_027596311.1, forward strand.
GTTAGACAGGCCGGACCACGGGCTTTCCTGGGTTAAATGGAAGGGGCAGCAGCCATTTCAATTGAGTTTAATGTAGATCTGATGGTGCGGGCTGGTGGTGAGGGTGGGGAGAGAGCAGCCCCCAGTCTCTGTCTCTCCAGCTTGTCCCTCTCTCCCTCTCTCTCTCCAGCCAATTCTGTCCATAATTCATCTTTCTATAAAATGTATAAAAACACCAATGTAATTTGTCGTTACTTTAATTGGGGGTGGGGGAGGGTGTTGGGGGTGGGGGAGAGAGAGGGGGTGAGGCCCATTCCCCACTCACTGTCCCGCTATCCTCAGCCAATACATTTTTAACTGGTCATGAGCAGGTGGGGAGTGGGATCTTGCTGTGTACACATGGTCTCCACCCCCACCCCCCCCCCGCCCTGTTCCTTGCCCCCCACAACAGTGACAACACTTTCAAAATAAAAGTTGAGGGAAAGGAGAGTGCGGAGGGAGGGGTGATGGGGTCAGAGAGAGAAGAGGGTGCGGAGGGAGGGGGATAGACTGAGGCCTGGTCCACAGGCTTCACCCACGTGAGTTGTGTCTGTTTCTTACCCCAATCGAGGTTTAATTTCCATCTCTGAGACACAGAGTGAGAGTAAGTTAGTGAGGGGGACAGAGATGTGAGTGAGATAGGAAGAGAGATACAGAGAAAAACACAGGGGATGGGAAAGGTCCTCAATCTGTTTTACCCTCTGGTTTATAACTGGGATATTTTTGTATTTGGATGTTGCTAAGAGATTGTGTAACTGTGAAGGGGAGGGGAGGAGGGGGGGTGGAATCCTGGCCTCTTGCTGTGCTATTTTGTTTAGAAATGTTCTTGCTTTGTGTATTTAGTTAATTCTTTTCCCTCTCTCTTTTCCCCAGGAATTTGGAGTTTGAAGACTGCAATGTGACTATGAATCCATGGGCAGGAGCTTTTCCCCAGCTTGGATGGATGATCTCAGGCCTGTTCCACACCTCCCCACCCACCCACGTGAGTTGTGTCTCTTTATGACGCCGAGGTTTAATTTTAATCTCAGAGGGACCCTGGTTTTTGGTGCATCAATGAAGCGGTTTCTGTTAGATGATGGGGTGCTGGATTTTGAAACCCTGGGGTTATAATATCCCGGACTTGCGATTAGTCACAAACACATTAACCCTTTGGTGTGTGACAAAGAGGAGATTAAAAATCTGAAATCTGAAGCTGTTTAAAAGCTTGTTATAATTGCAAAATAAGACAGGTGGGGAGACAGTGCGATGAAGTGGAATCTGTTCAATCAGATTCACAGGGGCCATTACTGTTCAGTTTACTGACATTCTGACTTTAGTTTTACCTGTGTGATTTTCTGTGTCTTTCTCCCTCCAGCTTTTCTCTCTCTCTCTCTCTTTCTCCAGCTCTCGTTGTGCCCATTTTAAAATTTAATCAACAAAAACTGACCAGAAACAGCAATGTGATTTGTCATTATTTTAAATGGGGAGACAGGAACATTTCATCTCTCATTTCAATGCAGAGCACATGAGACAGAGGGAAGGAAAATAGAAAGATGGACAAAGAGAACGAGCGAGAAAGAGGGATGGAGAAAGAGAGGACAGGGACAAGGGCCTAGATAGGAGCATCCATCTTTACCCTGAATGTGAGAGACGGGAGCAGAGAGAGAAAAGGGAGGGAGTTATTGAAGCAGAGAGAGAGGGAAGCCGACGCGAGTGGAGGTGTAAAAACAGGAGGGGGTGTGGGAAAGTGAGACAGGGTCTGATGGTCTCCAGTGTGTAGTCACAAGCCACCTCCACTCACATCCTCTGAGATAGAATGAGATTTTAAATTAAATCCTGGGATGGTAATTTTAAAAAGTGTCCCAAAGGAATGTGCAGCCCCTTCCCAAACTGAAACAGGGAGTTTAGCACCTTCTGGAGACTGATGGGGTGACAAAGGGAACCATTTTAATTCAATTTATGCAGTTAAATGTCCTTGCTTTTGTCTTTTTAACCAATTTTACCTCTTTTTCTCCTGAGAAATTTGTATTCTGAAAACTGGAAGGTGAGGATCCATAGAGGGAAAGTCTGGGACAAGGACAAGGAGCTTCTTCCAGAGAGGGATAGTCTGAGGCCTGGTCCACAGGCTTCACCCACATGAGTTGTGTCTGTTTATTTCCCCAATCGAGGTTTAATTTTCATCTCTGAGAGACAGAGAGAGATAGAGAGAGATTGAGGGGGACAGAGATGTGAGTGAGATAGGAAGAGAGATACAGAGAGAAACACAGGGGATGGGAAAGGTCTCTCAATCTGTTTTAGCCTCTGGTTTATAACTGAGATATTTTTGTATTTGGATGTTGCTAAGAGATTGTGTAATTGTGAAGGGGAGGGGAGGGGAGGAGGGGGGTGTTTAATCCTTGGCTCTTGCTGTGCTATTTTGTTTAGAAATGTTCTTGCTTTGTGTTTTAGACAATTCTTTTCTCTCTCTCTTTTCCCCAGGAATTTGGAGTTTGAAGACTGCAATGTGACTATGAATCCATGGGCAGGAGCTTTTCCCCAGCTTGGATGGATGGACTCAGGTCTGTTCCACACCCCCCACCCACCCACGTGAGTTGTGTCTCTTTATGAGCCCGAGGTTTAATTTTAATCTGGGAGGGACCCTGGTTTTTGGTGCATCGATGAAGCGGTTTCTGTTAGAGGATGGGGTGCTGGATTTTGAAAGCCTGGGGTTAAAATATCCCGGCCTTGCAATTAGTCACAAACACATTTACCCTTTTGTGTGTGGCAAAGAGGAGATTAAAAATCTGAAACCTGAGGCTGTTAAAAGCTTGTTATAATTCCAAAATAAGACAGGGAGTTTAGCACCTTCTGGAGACTGATGGGTGGACAGGGGGAACTATAAATGTAAAACATGGCCAGTGTGGTGTGGTGAGGGTGGGGAGAGAACAGCCCCCATTCTCTGCCTCTCCAGCTTGTTCCCTCTCAATTGTGATTTGTTGTTACTTTAATTGGGGTTGGGGGAGGGTGTTGGGGGGGTGGGGGGTGGGGAGAGAGGGTGGGGGGGTGGGAGAGAGAATGGGGGTGAGGCCCATTCCCCACTCACTGTCCCGCAATCCTAAGCCAATACATTTTTAACTGGTCATGAGCAGATGTGTAGTGGGATCTTGCTGTGTATACATGGTCTCCACCCCCGCCCTGTTCTTTGCCCCCCACAAGTGTGACCACACTTTCAAAATAAAAGATTGAAGGAAAAGAGGAGGGTCCGGAGGGAGGGATGATGGAGGCAGAGATAGAGGAGTGTGCGGAGAGAGGGGGATAGACTGAGGCCTGGTCCACAGGCTTCACCCACGTGAGTTGTGTCTGTTTCTTACCCCAATCGAGGTTTAATTTCCATCTCTGAGACACAGAGTGAGAGAGTGAATGAGTGAGGGGGACAGAGATGTGAGTGAGATAGGAAAAGAGATACAGAGAGAAACACAAGGGATGGGAAAGGTCTCTCAATCTGTTTTAGCCTCTGGTTTATAACTGAGATATTTTTGTATTTGGATGTTGCTAAGAGGTTGTGTAACTGTGAAAGAGGGGGTGGGGGTGGGGGTGGATGGGCTCTTGCTGTGCTATTTTGTTTAGAAATGATCTTGCTTTGTGTTTTAGTCAATTCTTTTCCCTCTCTCTTTTCCCCTGGAATTAGGAGTTTGAAGACTGCAATGTGACTATGAATCCATGAGCAGGAGCTTTTCCCCAGCTTGGATGGATGGACTCAGGCCTGTTCCACACCCCCCCACCCACCCACCCACGTGAGTTGTGTCTCTTTATGACTCCGAGGTTTAATTTTAATCTCGGAGGGACCCTGGTTTTTGGTTCATCAATGAAGCGGTTTCTGTTAGATGATGGGGTGCTGGATTTTGAAAGCCTGGGGTTAAAATATCCCGGCCTTGCGATTAGTCAAAAACACATTAACCCTTTGGTGTGTGACAAAGAGGAGATTAAAAATCTGAAACCTGAGGCTGTTTAGAAGCTTGTTATAATTCCAAAATAAGACAGTGAGTTTAGCACCTTCTGGAGACTGATGGGAGGACAGGGGGAACCATTTTAATACAGTTTACGCAGCTTCTGTGTGTGGATTTCTCTCTCTCTCTCCATCCTCCTGATCTTGCTGCGCCCACAGGGGCCTGTGGCCTTTCCCCACATGAGAGAGAGAGAAAGGAGAGGTCAGGGGAAAGAGGGGGAGAGATAACAAAACAGAGCGGAGTTGGTGTGGGTAGGTGAGAAGACACAGGGTCCGGGGGGAGAGAGAGAGGGCTCCTCGTGTGCAGTCACTGCCCAGCTCCCAGTCAGGGCCTTCCAGAAAGTGGGATTTGACCCCGACTGAAATCCCGAGGCAGTGATTTGAAAATGTCTCCTGAGAGAATCCAGCTGCTCCCCAGTTTGAGTTTCAGCCCTTTCAGGGGGTTGTGGTGGTGGGGAGGGAGGGAACTGAGGGGATGGCCCCCAGACTGGGGAATTCCCACGGGGAAGACGGGGAGAGAGAGGCTTTCACAGCAGGTGTGGAGATAGGGAAAGTCATGGGATCCTAAGTCCTGGGATCCTGCTGTGTAAAAAAATAAAACAAATAGGCCGCCAGCCTTTCCTGAACTGTATCAGTGACCGACCACACTTGATAGAAATGGGTTCATGGAGGGTGAAGCAGTCGGACACAGAGAGAGAGGGAGAGGGAGAGGGAGAGGGCCTGAAATGAGAACCCGGAGCCTGTGCGAAGGTTTCTTCTCACCCCCAGAGTCATGTCGGTGTGTGTTAGACAGGCCGGGCCACGGGCTTTCCTGGGTTAAATGGAAGGGGCAGCAGCCATTTCAATTGAGTTTAATGTAGATCTGATGGTGCGGGCTGGTGGTGAGGGTGGGGGGAGAGCAGCCCCCAGTCTCTGTCTCTATAGCTTGTTGCCTCTCTCCCTCTCTCTCTCCAGCCAATTCTGTCCATAATTCATCTTTCTATAAAATGTATAAGAAAACCAATGTAATTTGTCGTTACTTTAATTGGGGGTGGGGGAGGGTGTTGGGGGTGGGGGAGAGAGAGGGGGTGAGGCCCATTCCCCACTCACTGTCCCGCTATCCTCAGCCAATACATTTTTAACTGGTCATGAGCAGGTGGGGAGTGGGATCTTGCTGTGTACACATGGTCTCCACCCCCCCGCCCTGTTCTTTGCCCCCCACAACAGTGACAACACTTTCAAAATAAAAGTTGAGGGAAAGGAGAGTGCGGAGGGAGGGGTGATGGGGTCAGAGAGAGAAGAGGGTGCGGAGGGAGGGGGATAGACTGAGGCCTGGTCCACAGGCTTCACCCACGTGAGTTGTGTCTGTTTCTTACCCCAATCGAGGTTTAATTTCCATCTCTGAGACACAGAGTGAGAGTAAGTTAGTGAGGGGGACAGAGATGTGAGTGAGATAGGAAGAGAGATACAGAGAGAAACACAGGGGATGGGAAAGGTCCTCAATCTGTTTTAGCCTCTGGTTTATAACTGGGATATTTTTGTATTTGGATGTTGCTAAGAGATTGTGTAACTGTGAAGGGGAGGGGAGGAGGGGGGGTGGAATCCTGGGCTCTTGCTGTGCTATTTTGTTTAGAAATGTTCTTGCTTTGTGTATTTAGTTAATTCTTTTCCCTCTCTCTTTTCCCCAGGAATTTGGAGTTTGAAGACTGCAATGTGACTATGAATCCATGGGCAGGAGCTTTTCCCCAGCTTGGATGGATGGTCTCAGGCCTGTTCCACACCTCCCCACCCACCCACGTGAGTTGTGTCTCTTTATGACCCCGAGGTTTAATTTTAATCTCGGAGGGACCCTGGTTTTTGGTGCATCGATGAAGCGGTTTCTGTTAGAGGATGGGGTGCTGGATTTTGAAACCCTGGGGTTATAATATCCCGGACTTGTGATTAGTCACAAACACATTAACCCTTTGGTGTGTGACAAAGAGGAGATTAAAAATCTGAAATCTGAAGCTGTTTAAAAGCTTGTTATAATTGCAAAATAAGACAGGTGGGGAGACAGTGCGATGAAGTGGAATCTGTTCAATCAGATTCACAGGGGCCATTACTGTTCAGTTTACTGACATTCTGACTTTAGTTTTACCTGTGTGATTTTCTGTGTCTTTCTCCCTCCAGCTTTTCTCTCTCTCTCTCTCTTTCTCCAGCTCTCGTTGTGCCCATTTTAAAATTTAATCAACAAAAACTGACCAGAAACAGCAATGTGATTTGTCATTATTTTAAATGGGGAGACAGGAACATTTCATCTCTCATTTCAATGCAGAGCACATGAGACAGAGGGAAGGAAAATAGAAAGATGGACAGAGAGAACGAGCGAGAAGGAGGGATGGAGAAAGAGAGGACAGGGACAAGGGCCTAGATAGGAGCATCCATCTTTACCCTGAATGTGAGAGGCGGGAGCAGAGAGAGAAAAGGGAGGGAGTGATTGAAACAGAGAGAGAGGGAAGCCGACGCGAGTGGAGGTGTAAAAACAGGAGGGGGTGTGGGAAAGAGAGACAGGGTCTGATGGTCTCCAGTGTGTAGTCACAAGCCACCTCCACTCACATCCTCTGAGATAGAATGAGATTTTAAATTAAATCCTGGGATGGTAATTTTAAAAAGTGTCCCAAAGGAATGTGCAGCACCTTCCCAAACTGAAAGAGGGAGTTTAGCACCTTCTGGAGACTGATGGGGTGACAAAGGGAACCATTTTAATTCAATTTATGCAGTTAAATGTCCTTGCTTTTGTCTTTTTAACCAATTTTACCTCTTTTTCTCCTGAGAAATTTGTATTCTGAAAACTGGAAGGTGAGGATCCATAGAGGGAAAGTCTGGGACAAGGATAAGGAGCTTCTTCCAGAGAGGGATAGTCTGAGGCCTGGTCCACAGGCTTCACCCACATGAGTTGTGTCTGTTTATTTCCCCAATCGAGGTTTAATTTTCATCTCTGAGAGACAGAGAGAGATAGAGAGAGATTGAGGGGGACAGAGATGTGAGTGAGATAGGAAGAGAGATACAGAGAGAAACACAGGGGATGGGAAAGGTCTCTCAATCTGTTTTAGCCTCTGGTTTATAACTGAGATATTTTTGTATTTGGATGTTGCTAAGAGATTGTGTAATTGTGAAGGGGAGGGGAGGGGAGGAGGGGGGTGTTTAATCCTGGGCTCTTGCTGTGCTATTTTGTTTAGAAATGTTCTTGCTTTGTGTTTTAGACAATTCTTTTCCCTCTCTCTTTTCCCCAGGAATTTGGAGTTTGAAGACTGCAATGTGACTATGAATCCATGAGCAGGAGCTTTTCCCCAGCTTGGATGGATGGACTCAGGCCTGTTCCACACCCCCCACCCACCCACGTGAGTTGTGTCTCTTTATGACCCCGAGGTTTAATTTTAATCTCGGAGGGACCCTGGTTTTTGGTTCATCGATGAAGCGGTTTCTGTTAGATGATGGGGTGCTGGATTTTGAAAGCCTGGGGTTAAAATATCCCGGCCTTGTGATTAGTCACAAACACATTAACCCTTTTGTGTGTGACAAAGAGGAGATTTAAAATCTGAAACCTGAAGCTGTTTAGAAGCTTGTTATAATTCCAAAATAAGAGATGGAGTTTAGCACCTTCTGGAGACTGATGGGTGGGACAGGGGGAACTATTTTAATACAGTTTACGCAGCTTCTGTGTGTGGATTTCTCTCTCTCTCTCCATCCTCCTGATCTTGCTGTGCCCACAGGGGCCTGTGGCCTTTCCCCACATGAGAGAGAGAGAAAGGAGAGGTCAGGGGAAAGAGGGGAGAGATAACAAAACAGAGCGGAGATGGTGTGGGTAGGTGAGGAGACACTGGGTCCGGGGGGGGAGAGAGAGGGCTCCTCGTGTGCAGTCACTGCCCAGCTCCCAGTCAGGGCCTTCCAGAAAGTGGGATTTGACACCAACTGAAATCCCGAGGCAGTGATTTGAAAATGTCTCCTGAGAGAATCCAGCTGCTCCCCAGTTTGAGTTTCAGCCCTTTCAGGGGGTTGTGGTGGTGGGGAGGGAGGGAACTGAGGGGATGGCCCCCAGACTGGGGAATTCCCACGGGGAAGACGGGGAGAGAGAGGCTTTCACAGCAGGTGTGGAGATAGGGAAAGTCATGGGATCCTAAGTCCTGGGATCCTGCTGTGTAAAAAAATAAAAACAAAGAGGCCGCCAGCCTTTCCTGAACTGCATCAGTGACCACACTTGATAGAAATGGGTTCATGGAGGGTGAAGCAGTCGGACACACAGAGAGAGAGAGAGAGAGGGAGAGGGAGAGGGCCTGAAATGAGAACCTGGAGCCTGTGCGAAGGTTTCTTCTCACCCCCCAGAGTCATGTCGGTGTGTGTTAGACAGGCCGGGCCACGGGCTTTCCTGGGTTAAATGCAAGCGGCAGCAGCCATTTCAATTGAGTTTAATGTAGATCTGAGGGTGCGGGCTGGTGGTGAGGGTGGGGAGAGAGCAGCCCCCAGTCTCTGTCTCTCCAGCTTGTTCCCTCTCTCCCTCTCTCTCTCCAGCCAATTCTGTCCATAATTCATCTTTCAATAAAATGTATAAAAACACCAATGTGATTTGTCGTTACTTTGATTGGGGGTGGGGGAGGGTGTTGGAGGGGGAGAGAGAGAGGGGGTGAGGCCCATTCCCCACTCACTGTCCCGCTATCCTCAGCCAATACATGTTTAACCGGTCATGAGCAGGTGGGGAGTGGGATCTTGCTGTGTACACATGGTCTCCACCGCCCCCCCCCCCACCCTGTTCCTTGCCCCCCACAACAGTGACAACATTTTCAAAATAAAACATTGAGGGAAAGGAGGAGGATGCGGAGGGAGGGATGATGGGGTCAGAGAGAGAGGAGGGTGCAGAGGGAGGGGGATAGACTGAGGCCTGGTCCACAGGCTTAACCCACGTGAGTTGGGTCTGTTTCTTACCCCAATCGAAGTTTAATTTCCATCTCTGAGACACAGAGTGAGAGAGTGAATGAGTGAGGGGGACAGAGATGTGAGTGAGATAGGAAGAGAGATACAGAGAGAAACACAGGGGATGGGAAAGGTCTCTCAATCTGTTTTACCCTCTGGTTTATAACCGGGATATTTTTGTATTTGGATGTTGCTAAGAGGTTGTGTAACTGTGAAAGAGGGGGTGGGTGTGGGGGTGGAATCCTGGGCTCTTGCTGTGCTATTTTGTTTAGAAATGTTCTTGCTTTGTGTATTTAGTCAATTCTATCCCCTCTCTTTTTTCCCAAGGAATTTGGAGTTTGAAGACTGCAATGTGACTATGAATCCATGAGCAGGAGCTTTTCCCCAGCTTGGATGGATGGACTCAGGCCTGTTCCACACCCCCCCAAACACCCACGTGAGTTGTGTCTCTTTATGACTCCGAGGTTTAATTTTAATCTCGGAGGGACCCTGGTTTTTGGTTCATCGATGAAGCGGTTTCTGTTAGATGATGGGGTGCTGGATTTTGAAACCCTGGGGTTAAAATACCCCGGCCTTGCGATTATTCACAAACACATTAACCCTTTGGTGTGTGACAAAGAGGAGATTGAAAATCTGAATCCTGAGGCTGTTTAGAAGCTTGTTATAATTCCAAAATAAGAGAGGGAGTTTAGCACCTTCTGGAGACTGATGGGTGGACAGGGGGAACCATTTTAATACAGTTTACGCAGCTTGTGTGTGTGGATTTCTCTCTCTCGCTCCATCCTCCTGATCTTGCTGTGCCCACAGGGGCCTGTGGCCTTTCCCCACATGAGAGAGAGAGAAAGGAGAGGTCAGGGGAAAGAGGGGGAGAGATAACAAAACAGAGCGGAGTTGGTGTGGGTAGGTGAGAAGACACTGGGTCCGGGGGGAGAGAGAGAGGGCTCCTCGTGTGCAGTCACTGCCCAGCTCCCAGTCAGGGCCTTCCAGAAAGTGGGATTTGACCCCAACTGTAATCCCGAGGCAGTGATTTGAAAATGTCTCCTGAGAGAATCCAGCTGCTCCCCAGTTTGAGTTTCAGCCCTTTCAGGGGGTTGTGGTGGTGGGGAGGGAGGGAACTGAGGGGATGGCCCCCAGACTGGGGAATTCCCACGGGGAAGGCGGGGAGAGAGAGGCTTTCACAGCAGGTGTGGAGATTGGGAAAGTCATGGGATCCTGCTGTGTAAAAAAATAAAACAAATAGGCCGCCAGCCTTTCCTGAACTGCAACAGTGACCACACTTGATAGAAATGGGTTCATGGAGGGTGAAGCAGTCGGACACAGAGGGAGAGGGAGAGGGAGAGGGCCTGAAATGAGAACCCGGAGCCTGTGCGAAGGCTTCTTCTCACCCCCCAGAGTAAAGTCGGTGTGTGTTAGACAGGCCGGGCCACGGGCTTTCCTGGGTTAAATGGAAAGGGCAGCAGCCATTTCAATTGGGTTTAATGTAGATCTGACGGTGCGGGATGGTGGTGAGGGTGGGGAGAGAGCAGCCCCCAGTCTCTGTCTCTATAGCTTGTTCCCTCTCTCCCTCTCTCTCTCCACCCAATTCTGTCCATAATTCATCTTTCTATAAAATGTATAAGAAAACCAATGTAATTTGTCGTTACTTTAATTGGGGGTGGGGGAGGGTGTTGGGGGTGGGGGAGAGAGAGGGGGTGAGGCCCATTCCCCACTCACTGTCCCGCTATCCACAGCCAATACATTTTTAACTGGTCATGAGCAGGTGGGGAGTGGGATCTTGCTGTGTACACATGGTCTCCACCGCCCCCACCCCCCCGCCCTGTTCCTTGCCCCCCACAACAGTGACAACACTTTCAAAATAAAAGTTGAGGGAAAGGAGAGTGCGGAGGGAGGGGTGATGGGGTCAGAGAGAGAAGAGGGTGCGGAGGGAGGGGGATAGACTGAGGCCTGGTCCACAGGCTTCACCCACGTGAGTTGTGTCTGTTTCTTACCCCAATCGAGGTTTAATTTCCATCTCTGAGACACAGAGTGAGAGTAAGTTAGTGAGGGGGACAGAGATGTGAGTGAGATAAGAAGAGAGATACAGAGAGAAACACAGGGGATGGGAAAGGTCCTCAATCTGTTTTAGCCTCTGGTTTATAACTGGGATATTTTTGTATTTGGATGTTGCTAAGAGGTTGTGTAACTGTGAAGGGGAGGGGAGGAGGGGGGGTGGAATCCTGGGCTCTTGCTGTGCTATTTTGTTTAGAAATGTTCTTGCTTTGTGTATTTAGTTAATTCTTTTCCCTCTCTCTTTTCCCCAGGAATTTGGAGTTTGAAGACTGCAATGTGACTATGAATCCATGGGCAGGAGCTTTTCCCCAGCTTGGATGGATGGACTCAGGCCTGTTCCACACCTTCCCCCACCCACCCACGTGAGTTGTGTCTCTTTATGACCCCGAGGTTTAATTTTAATCTCGGAGGGACCCTGGTTTTTGGTGCATCGATGAAGCGTTTTCTGTTAGATGATGGGGTGCTGGATTTTGAAACCCTGGGGTTATAATATCCCGGACTTGCGATTAGTCACAAACACATTAACCCTTTGGTGTGTGACAAAGAGGAGATTAAAAATCTGAAATCTGAAGCTGTTTAAAAGCTTGTTATAATTCCAAAATAAGACAGGTTGGGAGACAGTGCGATGAAGTGGAATCTGTTCAATCAGATTCACAGGGGCCATTACTGTTCAGTTTACTGACATTCTGACTTTAGTTTTACCTGTGTGATTTTCTGTGTCTTTCTCCCTCCAGCTTTTCTCTCTCCCTCTCTCTTTCTCCAGCTCTCGTTGTGCCCATTTTAAAATTTAATCAACAAAAACTGACCAGAAACAGCAATGTGATTTGTCATTATTTTAAATGGGGAGACAGGAACATTTCATCTCTCATTTCAATGCAGAGCACATGAGATAGAGGGAAGGAAAATAGAAAGATGGACAGAGAGAACGAGCGAGAAAGAGGAATGGAGAAAGAGAGGACAGGGACAAGGGCCTAGATAGGAGCATCCATCTTTACCCTGAATGTGAGAGACGGGAGCAGAGAGAGAAAAGGGAGGGAGTGATTGAAACAGAGAGAGAGGGAAGCCGACGCGAGTGGAGGTGTAAAAACAGGAGGGGGTGTGGGAAAGAGAGACAGGGTCTGATGGTCTCCAGTGTGTAGTCACAAGCCACCTCCACTCACATCCTCTGAGATAGAATGAGATTTTAAATTAAATCCTGGGATGGTAATTTTAAAAAGTGTCCCAAAGGAATGTGCAGCCCCTTCCCAAACTGAAAGAGGGAGTTTAGCACCTTCTGGAGACTGATGGGGTGACAAAGGGAACCATTTTAATTCAATTTATGCAGTTAAATGTCCTTGCTTTTGTCTTTTTAACCAATTTTACCTCTTTTTCTCCTGAGAAATTTGTATTCTGAAAACTGGAAGGTGAGGATCCATAGAGGGAAAGTCTGGGACAAGGACAAGGAGCTTCTTCCAGAGGGGGATAGTCTGAGGCCTGGTCCACAGGCTTCACCCACATGAGTTGTGTCTGTTTATTTCCCCAATCGAGGTTTAATTTTCATCTCTGAGAGACAGAGAGAGATAGAGAGAGATTGAGGGGGACAGAGATGTGAGTGAGATAGGAAGAGAGATACAGAGAGAAACACAGGGGATGGGAAAGGTCTCTCAATCTGTTTTAGCCTCTGGTTTATAACTGAGATATTTTTGTATTTGGATGTTGCTAAGAGATTGTGTAATTGTGAAGGGGAGGGGAGGGGAGGAGGGGGGTGTTTAATCCTGGGCTCTTGCTGTGCTATTTTGTTTAGAAATGTTCTTGCTTTGTGTTTTAGACAATTCTTTTCCCTCTCTCTTTTCCCCAGGAATTTGGAGTTTGAAGACTGCAATGTGACTATGAATCCATGAGCAGGAGCTTTTCCCCAGCTTGGATGGATGGACTCAGGCCTGTTCCACACCCCCCACCCACCCACGTGAGTTGTGTCTCTTTATGACCCCGAGGTTTAATTTTAATCTCGGAGGGACCCTGGTTTTTGGTTCATCGATGAAGCGGTTTCTGTTAGATGATGGGGTGCTGGATTTTGAAAGCCTGGGGTTAAAATATCCCGGCCTTGTGATTAGTCACATTAACCCTTTGGTGTGTGACAAAGAGGAGATTTAAAATCTGAAACCTGAAGCTGTTTAGAAGCTTGTTATAATTCCAAAATAAGAGATGGAGTTTAGCACCTTCTGGAGACTGATGGGTGGGACAGGGGGAACCATTTTAATACAGTTTACGCAGCTTCTGTGTGTGGATTTCTCTCTCTCTCTCCATCCTCCTGATCTTGCTGTGCCCACAGGGGCCTGTGGCCTTTCCCCACATGAGAGAGAGAGAAAGGAGAGGTCAGGGGAAAGAGGGGGAGAGATAACAAAACAGAGCGGAGTTGGTGTGGGTAGGTGAGGAGACACTGGGTCCGGGGGGAGAGAGAGAGGGCTCCTCGTGTGCAGTCACTGCCCAGCTCCCAGTCAGGGCCTTCCAGAAAGTGGGATTTGACACCAACTGAAATCCCGAGGCAGTGATTTGAAAATGTCTCCTGAGAGAATCCAGCTGCTCCCCAGTTTGAGTTTCAGCCCTTTCAGGGGGTTGTGGTGGTGGGGAGGGAGGGTACTGAGGGGATGGCCCCCAGACTGGGGAATTCCCACGGGGAAGACGGGGAGAGAGAGGCTTTCACAGCAGGTGTGGAGATTGGGAAAGTCATGGGATCCTGCTGTGTAAAAAAATAAAACAAAGAGGCCGCCAGCCTTTCCTGAACTGCATCAGTGACCACACTTGATAGAAATGGGTTCATGGAGGGTGAAGCAGTCGGACAAACAGAGAGAGAGAGAGAGGGAGAGGGAGAGGGCCTGAAATGAGAACCTGGAGCCTGTGCGAAGGCTTCTTCTCACCCCCCAGAGTCATGTCGGTGTGTGTTAGACAGGCCGGGCCACGGGCTTTCCTGGGTTAAATGGAAGGGGCAGCAGCCATTTCAATTGAGTTTAATGTAGATCTGAGGGTGCGGGCTGGTGGTGAGGGTGGGGAGAGAGCAGCCCCCAGTCTCTGTCTCTCCAGCTTGTTCCCTCTCTCTCTCCAGCCAATTCTGTCCATAATTCATCTTTCAATAAAATGTATAAGAAAACCAATGTGATTTGTCGTTACTTTGATTGGGGGTGGGGGAGGGTGTTGGAGGGGGAGAGAGAGAGGGGGTGAGGCCCATTCCCCACTCACTGTCCCGCTATCCTCAGCCAATACATTTTTAACCGGTCATGAGCAGGTGGGGAGTGGGATCTTGCTGTGTACACATGGGGGCAGAGAGAGAGGTGGGTGCAGAGGGTGGAGTGATGGGGGCAGAGAGAGAGAAAGAGGAACAGAATGAGGGAGACTTCGACAGAGAGGGGGTGGGGATGTTGGGGCCTCGGGGGCAGGGGAAGGAGACACAGGGTCTGGGGGTCTCCCCCTCCATTGTGGGACCGCTCGTGGGATCCTGCTGTGCAAATTGCCTTAGTTGCAACTCTAGTAACTATTTGATTGACTGGGGGATGTGATTGTGGAACTATAAATGTAAAAGATGGCCAGTGTGGTGTGGATTTTTGTCGATGGTGAGACAGGAACTTTACAGAGTGCCCTTTCTATCCAGCACTCACAGGGGCGGGGAATTAAAAAGGCCGGAACTTGTACCCGGGTCTAATTCACCAAGAGCACAGGGCCCGTGTCTGAGAGCAATTCATGTCACGGTGAAAGGTAAAGGCCCGGCAGCCAATTTAATTCACTTCACCGATCTCTGACTGTCAAATTCTCAGTCTCCTCTCTCCCCCTCGGTCTCTCCAATGGGGGAAGAGAGAGAGAGAGAGTAAGGGGGGAGTGAGTGAGGTGAAACAGAGGGGCTGAGATTGCAAAACAAGAGGAGGGGGTGTGAATAGACACAGGATCTGGGGGTCTCCAATGTGTAGACTCTGCCCAGCTCCCAGTCACATCTTTTAGAAAAGGCTGAATTGCGAAAATGAATCCAGGGACAGTGAAGCAAGTGACTCACTAACAATGAGAGCATTTTAAACATTCATTCTTTCACTGCAAAGCGCTCAGTCTTTCTGAGGTTCTGAAGGGGTCGGGGGTCTTCACTGTCTTAGTCCCTCTCCAACTTGCTGCCTCTCTCTCTCTCTGTGTAAATATTGCCCCATTTTAAAAGGTGCTGAACAGAGGTGGCTGCACCCTGTGGGATCTTGCTGTGCCCAAATTCCCTGCAGTGTTTCATACTGTGCCACAACCAGTTAATTGATTAAAAATGTGCTAATTGGACTGATTTCCATTCCCTCAGGAGCCCTTTACCAAGTCCTAACTGTGAGAGTGTGTAAAAGTTTGTGCTAATTCCTGAATAATGCTGGTGTTTTAGGCAGGGCGATGAATTGGGAGGTGGAACAGTCATTTGAATTCAGTCTCTCTAGGATGTGTCCCTACGTTACAACAGAGAGAGAGGGGGGAGATTGAGGGGAACAGGAAAAGACAGTGAAACAGAGGCAGGGGTTGGGGGTGAGGAAGAGACACAGGGTCTGGGGGGTGGTTAGGGGAGGGTCTCCAGTGTGGAGTCAGTGCCCAGCTCCCAGTCTCTGCAGAAAAGCCTCAGTCACACACTCCCGGGGACGCCTGGTTTGTAAAAATCGATGCTGGGACGGAGTTTCAAAAAGTCTCCCCCAGGAAGCAGCAGCTTGTTCCCGGTTTGAAGAGAAGGAGTTTAGGTGTTTCTGGGGATGTGTCCGGACTCAGAGCACACATGGTGCCCGTGGGCGGGGGAGAGGGGGAAGAGGGAGGGTTACAGCAGGCATGAGGCTGGGGAAGGAAATGTGTCTCCCTGTTCCCATCCGGATAGCATTACATTGCTGCCTGTGGGATCCCCCTGTGCAGAAACGGCCTGCAGCTTTTCCTGAACTGCAACAGGGAACACACGACGTTTCTGGGGGAAGGGGTGGCATTTCCCTGTCTCTGTCACTCCAGCTTTCTCTCTCCCTCTCTCTTTCCAGACATTTCTTTCTCTGCTTCATCTTGTAGTAAACTGACAGGAAAGTCATAATGTGATTTGTCGATATTTGAATTGGGGGGGTTAAGGGGGAGTGGGTCCCATTTCCCTCTCACTCCTTCCAGCCCTGCCTGTGAGGTTTGGGCTGAGCTGTGGAGGGAGAGGAATGTTCTGTTAGACTGGGGCCTCTTCCTGTCCCTGAGCTTTAATGCAGCCTCTGCGACTAGGCCCAATTCACGGCCTCTATTCAGGCCCCTCGGGAGGGTCTGTGCATTGGCTGAACTCCCCAATAAAGGCCCGTGTTTCAGGCCATGAATGTGACGGTGAAACAAAATGTGCAGCAGCCTCTTGAATTCATTTGATTGAGGATGTGATTGTGCGTTTTCCTGCTGTCTCTCTCTCTCTCTCTCTCTCTCGATTGTGAGTTATCAGGGAGGGAGGGAGAGAGAAAGGGGAGAGGGAGGGAAACAGGGAGAGAGAGGGACAGGGAGGGAAGAGACGAGGATCTGGGGGTCTCCGGCGTGCAGTCACTGCCCAGCTCCCAGCCTCTGGAGAAAAGACCCTCACTCCCAGCCTCCCAGAAGTTTGGATTAGTGAAAAGAAACTGTGTCACTGAGGGGCCAATCTGTGCCAGTTTGTTTCAAGATATTTCTCTGCCCTTTCCTTTTCCATCAATTCTCAGTCTAAACCAATCTGATCTGACTGTGAGCGCACTGCAGTGTGTGGGATCTTTCTGTGCGCAAATACCAAACAGGTTTTCCCAAATGACCACCAGGGAGCACACTTTGAAAATTAATTCCCCGACTGGTGAAGCAGGCGGGAGGGCCTGAAGTGAAACTTGTTCAAGTGAGGCTGTTTCCCCGAATAATGCTGCTGTATTAGACACTGCGATGAATCGAGGCTTGAATGAAATGTGCGGGAAGCATTTTAAATTGAGTTTATTGAGGCCCTGACTGTGGATTTCTCTCTCTCTGCCTCTCCATATTCTGGCATGGGAGAAACAGAGAGAGAGAGAGAGAGAGACAGAGGGAGAGAGGGAGGGAGGGAGAGAGAGAGAGGTGGGAAAGAGGAAAGATTGAGGGAACTATTGAGTGGGAGGTTAACAGATGGTGGGAGGGGACGGTTATGAGGGAGAGAGACAGACAGCATCTGGGGTTTGTCCAGTCCATGTCCCTCGTGGGGCTGTTTGTGGGATCCTGCTGTGCGCTGCAATTGTAAACATTGATGTGTTGACTTTCGGAGGTCCTGGAATTGAATTTCTAAATGTGAGGCTGCGTAAAGGCCTGTTATTTTTATGTTGTTTATTTATTGTTCTATTTCCCGTGTTGAATTCCCATCACTGATTTCCCTGAAGTTTTCATATGTTTTGTAAAGCAATTAGTTCCCAACCCCGGGCCCAGTTTTAAAGAGGAAGATTTTCTGGGAATAGGGGGTGGGGGAAGGATACCTGGCTAACATCACCTTGCTTGTGGGATCTTGCTGTGCGTATCCAACCTGCAGCCTGGTTGGACGTGGGGAAGTGTGAGGTCATGCACTTTGGTAGCAAGAATAGAGGCATAGACTATTTTCTAAATGGGGAGAGAATTCAGAAATCTGGAGCGCAAAGGGACTTGGGAGTCCGAGTCCAGGATTCTCTTAAGGTTAACTTGCAGGTTGAGTCGGTAGTTAGGAAGGCAAATGCAATGTTGGCATTTATTTCGAGAGTACTAGAATATAAAAGCAGGGAATTTGCTGCAGAGGCTTTATAAGGTTCTGGTCAGACCACATTTAGAATATTGGGAGCAATTTTGGGCCCCGTATCTCAGGAAGGATGTGCTGGCCCTGGAGAGGGTCCAGAGGAGGTTCACGAGAACGATACCAGGAATGAAAGGCTTAACATATGAGGAATGTTTGAGGACTCTGGGTCTATACTCGATGGTGTTTAGAAGGATGAGGGGGGATCTGATTGAAACTCACAGAATACTGAAAGGCCTGGATAGAGTGGACGTGGGGAAGATGTTTCCATTAGCAGGAGAGACCAGGACCCGAGGACACAGCCTCAGAGTAAAGGGAAAACCTTTTAGAACAGAGATGAGGAGAAAATTCTTTAGCTAGAGAGTGGTGAATCTATGGAATTCGTTGCCACAGAAGGCTGTTGCGGCCAGGTCATTGAATGTATTTAAGACAGAGATAGATAGGTTCTTGATTGATAAGGGGATCAAAGATTATGGGGAGAAGGCGGGAGAATGGGGTTGAGAAACTTATCAGCCATGATTGAATGGCGGAGCAGACTCGATGGGCCAAATGGCCTAATTTCTGCTCCTATGTCTTATGGTTATATCCCTCGTGGGGCTGTTTGTGGGATCCTGCTGTGCACTGCTATTTTAAACATTGATTTTCGAATGTTTGAGCTTCTTGAATTGAATGTCTAAATGTGAGGCTGTGCTTGTTAGTTTGATATTGTTTGTTTATTGTTATAATTCCCTGTGTTGAAGGCCAGATGAGGAATTGGACAGGGGTGGGGAGTGGGGTGTTTAATTCCAGTGATTTCTCTCAAGCCTTCAAAAAGTTGCAATACAATCAGTTCCACCCAGCCGACCCCAGTTTAAAAGAGGTAGATTAGACTTTTCTGGGGGTGAGGGAAGGAAGGATACCTGGCTAACATCACCTGGCTTGTGGGATCTTGCTGTGCTTGTCTGGCCTGCACTGCAACCATGGTTACCCTCCCCGAGTTCAGTTTACTGACGGGCTGATTGAGGATTGTTCCCATTTCCCACCACCCCCCACCCCCATTTCTCTCCGTAAATCATCGATAAATGTAAAACATGGCCACAGTGCATCATTATTTCAAATGGTCAGACAGAGACTTTTCAGAGTGTTTTTCAATCAAGTTCCATCCTGAGGAAGGGGAAAAGAACAGAGATAGCGACAGATTATCAAGCGGGAGAGAGAGAGAGAGAGAGGGAAAGATGAGCAGGGATGGGGTGGGCTGGATAGGTACAGAGGGAGGGGGAGAGAGACAGAGGGAGAGGGAGAGGTGGACAGTGTTAGAATCGGAAAGTGCAATGTGAATATTTAGTGTGCAAACAGCAGCAGCCCTGGAGTGAGCAGGTAGAGGGGGTGAGGACAGTGAATGGGAGAGGGACGGTGAGGTGGGGATGATCAGTGTTTGTGTGTTATGTACAATCAGGCAGTAAAACAGCTGGAGCTCGCAGGTTAAACACAGAGGGAGAGGGCTGGTCACGAGGCATTTACACCGTCATCTCATTTCAAATCTGTTCCATTTGTCTGTGTTTACTAACAGGGGGTGTGTTTACTAAATGTTGCCTCTACCCCCACTCCACCGCCCCTCTGAGATTGTGGATGTAAGTGAGTGAGAAGAGCCCTGGGATCTTGCTGTGTCTTTTTTGTTTCAGTAATGTTTGCTTTATTTTAATCATTTTGAATTGAGTTTATTGAGGCCCTGACTGTGGTTTTCTCTCTCTCTGCCTCTATACTCTGGCATGGGAGAAACAGAGAGAGAGAGAGAGGGAGAGAGGGAGGGAGGGAGAGAGAGAGGTGGGAAAGAGGAAAGATTGAGGGAACTATTGAGTGGGGAGGTTAACAGATGGTGGGAGGGGACGGTTATGAGGGAGAGAGACAGACAGGATCTGGGGTTTGTCCAGTCCATGTCCCTCATGGGGCTGTTTGTGGGATCCTGCTGTGCGCTGCAATTGTAAACATTGATGTGTTGACTTTCGGAGGTCCTGGAATTGAATTTCTAAATGTGAGGCTGCGTAAAGGCCTGTTATTTTTATGTTGTTTATTTAGGTTCTATTTCCTGTGTGGAAGGCCAGCTGATGAATTGGACTGGGGGGAGGGAGGTTGGGGGCTTGAATCCCCGTCACTGATTTCTCTGAAGTTTTCATATAATTTGTAAATCAATTAGTTCCCAACCCCGGGCCCAGTTTTAAAGAGGAAGATTTTCTGGGAATAGGGGGTGGCGGAAGGATACCTGGCTAATATCACCTTGCTTGTGGGATCTTGCTGTGCGTGTCCAAATTGCAGCCTGTCCTGCACTGCAACCCTGTGGCTGCCCTCCCCCTGAGATCACGGGGATGTTATAGGGACAGAGATTGAGATCGGGGACAGTCAAAAGGACAGAAAGTGAGAACAGGGACTGTTAAAGGGACAGAGATTGCGATCACGGGGAGGTTAAAGGGACAGAGAGTGAGTTAAGGGGAGGTTAAAAGGCCAGAGATTGAGAACATGGGGAGGTTAAAGAGACAGAGAGTGAGATCACTGGGCGGTTAAAGGGCCAGAGTGTTAGATGACGGGGAGGTTAAACGTACACAGAGTGAGATCACGGTGAGGTTAAAGGAACAGAGAGTGAGGTCACGGGGATGTTAAATGGACAGAGAGTGAGATCACGGGAAGGTTAAAGGGACAGAGAGTGAGATCACGGGGAGTTAAAGGGATAGAGAGTGAGATCACGGGAAGGTTAAAGGGGCAGAGAGTGAGATCACGGCGAGGTTAAAGGGACAGAGTGTGAGATCACGGGGACGTTAAAGGGACAGACAGTGAGATCACGGGGAGGTTAAAGGGACAGACAGTGAGATCACGGGGAGGTAAAAGGGACAGAGAGTTTGATCAAAGCGAGGTTAAAGGGACAGAGAGTGAGATCACGGGGAGGTTAAAGGGGCAGAGAGTGAGATCACGGTGAGGTTAAAGGGACAGAGAGTGAGATCACGGGGAGGTTAAAGGGACAGAGAGTGAGATCACGGTGAGGTTAAAGGGGCAGAGAGTGAGATCACGGGGAGGTTAAAGGGACAGAGAGTGAGATCACGGGGAGGTTAAAGGGACAGAGAGTGAGATCACGGGGATGTTATAGGGACAGAGGGTGAGATCACGGGGAGGTTAAAGGGACAGGGAATGAGATCACGGGAGGGTTAAAGGGAAAGAGGGTGAGATCATGGGGAGGTTACAATCAGGCAGTAAAACAGCTGGAGCCGGCAGGTTACACACAGAGGGAGAGGGCTGGTCACGAGGCATTTACACCGTCATCTCATTTCAAATCTGTTCCCATTGTCTGTGTTTACTAACAGGGGGTGTGTTTACTAAATGATGCCTCTACCCCCACTCCACCGCCCCTCCGAGATTGTGGATGTAAGTGAGTGAGAAGAGCCCTGGGATCTTGCTGTGTCTTTTTTGTTTCAGTAATGTTTGCTTTATTTTAATCATTTTGAATTGAGTTTATTGAGGCCCTGACTGTGGTTTTCTCTCTCTCTGCCTCTATATTCTGGCATGGGAGAAACAGAGAGAGAGAGACAGAGGGAGAGAGGGAGGGAGGGAGAGAGAGAGGTGGGAAAGAGGAAAGATTGAGGGAACTATTGAGTGGGGAGGTTAACAGATGGTGGGAGGGGACGGTCATGAGGGAGAGAGACAGACAGGATCTGGGGTTTGTCCAGTCCATGTCCCTCGTGGGGCTGTTTGTGGGATCCTGCTGTGCGCTGCAATTGTAAACATTGATGTGTTGACTTTCGGAGGTCCTGGAATTGAATTTCTAAATGTGAGGCTGCGTAAAGGCCTGTTAGTTTTATGTTGTTTATTTATTGTTCTATTTCCTGTGTGGAAGGCCAGATGATGAATTGGACTGGGGGAGGGAGGGTGGGGGCTTGAATCCCCATCACTGATTTCTCTGAAGTTTTCATATATTTTGTAAATCAATTAGTTCCCAACCCCGGGCCCAGTTTTAAAGAGGAAGATTTTCTGGGAATAGGGGGTGGCGGAAGGATACCTGGCTAATATCACCTTGCTTGTGGGATCTTGCTGTGCGTGTCCAACCCGCAGCCTGTCCTGCACTGCAACCCTGTGGCTGCCCTCCCCCTGAATTCAGTTCAGTGACGGGCTGATTGAGGATTGCTCCCATTTCCCGCCGCCCCCCCTGTCATTTCTCTCAGTAAACCCTGGATAAATATAAAACATGGCCACAGTGCATCATTATTTCAAATGGTCAGAAAGAAGCTTTTCTGAGCGCATTTCAGTCAAGATTGATCCTGAGGTAAAGAAAAGGAACAGAGATAATGACAGATTAGAGAGGGAAACATGAGCAGAGATAGAGAGGAGGCTAGATAGGTACAGAGGGAGGGGGAGAGAGACAGAGGGAGAGAGGTGACAGTGTTAGAATCGGAAAGTGCAATGTGAATATTTAGTGTGCAAACAGCAGCAGCCCTGGAGTGAGCAGGTAGAGGGGGTGAGGACAGTGAATGGGAGAGGGACGGCGAGAGGGGAATGATCAGTGTTTGTGTGGTTTTTACAATGAGGCAGTAAAACAGCTGGAGCTGGCAGGTTAAAGACAGAGGGAGAGACGCAGCCTCTGGGAGTTGGGGGGACAGGGGAGGCACTGGGGTGGTCTCCAGTTTATAGTCACAGCCCCAGCCTCAGAGTAAAGGCCCCACACGCCCACCTCCCTCTTTTGATTGAGATTGTGGTTGTGAGCGAGTGAGAAGAGCCCTGGGATCTTGCTGTGTCTTGTGTTTTAAAATTCTGTGCTTTATTTTAATCAATTTCCATTTCTCTCTCTCTTTCCCTCTCCCCCCCAAGGAGAATGGATTTGGCAGCTGCAGCTCGGACGATGCAGAGAGAGAATCGATTTGCCGCGAGGAATCCTCGGACAAGAGCTGTAACCGGAGAGAAAAATAATAAAAATGTGTCCGTGCCTTTGTCGCTCATTCTTATACCCGGAGAAAGGACGTGTGGAATTTTCACACCGACGATTGGGTTCAGTGTCGGTGGGGGGGTGGGGTTTGGGGAATGGGGGTTTTACTCAGGGGGATCCAGGTTGAGACACGGTGCTGCAGAGAGCCCAATCTAATCCCATCGAGTTCAATCCCTCCACCTCTTCCTGCCTCTCTTATCTCTGCTCACTCTTACTCAGTGATAGTTTCAGGGCCTGTAACACTCACAGGGTCTGCATTCGATTCACGGCCTGGATCATTATCCTTTAACGGTATCAATTCTGCATTATTTTCAGGGTCTCTATTAGATTGGGGGCCTGTCTTTGTTTGATGGTTTTGATCAGTTTGGGGGGGATTCAGTTGTCGCTGGGTGGATTTGTTTCTGCTTTTGATTTATTACCGCCCAAGGAGGATCAGCCTCTGGCACAAAGAAACTGTTCAGCACAACCTTAACCAAGACATAAGGGCCCCCGGCTTCTGTTAGGCCTCAGGCCTCCGCTGGCCTCTGTTAGCTCACACCCAACAAATCATACATGGGCGGGAGAGGCATCATGCCCATCGTGTCTGTATTACTTTAATGGCCTCTATGAATATTTATTTCACGGCCCGTGTGGGTTTCAGTGTTTAATATTGGATTTGAGGGATTCTGTTAGTCTCAGTGATTGAATAAATTTCAAGGTCTGTATTTGCCCTTGTGTCATAGTAATTTCAGGGAGCAGATTCATTTTTTGGCTCAGTAATAGTTTCAGGCACCGTCTAATGATCAGGGCCAAAATGAGTTTCATGGTGAATCCTAGTCTCAGGGGCTCCATTAGTTTCAATGCCCGATTTCGATTCTGGAACTAGATTATTTAATCCAGGTCTGCATTTTTTTCATAGTCTCTATTAATTCCGGGTCCAGTATTAGTGTTGGGTCTGCATTGGTTTCTGGGCCTGGATTAGATTCAGGGTCTGTATTAATCCCAGACCATGTATTAGTTTCAGGGTCAGTATTAATTCCAGACCGTGTATTAGTTTCAGGGTCTGTATTAATTCCAGACCGTGTATTAGTTTCAGGGTCTGTATTAATCCCAGACCATGTATTAGTTTCAGGGTCAGTATTAATTCCAGACCGTGTATTAGTTTCAGGGTCAGTATTAATTCCAGACCGTGTATTAGTTTCAGGGTCAGTATTAATTCCAGACCATGTATTAGTTTCAGGGTCAGTATTAATTCCAGACCGTGTATTAGTTTCAGGGTCAGTATTAATTCCAGACCGTGTATTAGTTTCAGGGTCAGTATGGGTTTGAGGATCTTTAGTGTCAGGACAATGATTAGAGCCGGGGGGTGGAAAATTACAGGGGGGGAAAGAAAGAGCGTTTGGGGGGGGGAAAGAGCGTGGGGGGGGGGGGGAAATGAGCGTGGGGGGTTTGAATAAAAAAAAAGTGTGGGGGGGGGGGAATAAAAAAAAAAGTGTGTGGGGGGGGAATAAAAAAAAGAGTGTGGGGGGGGAAATAAAAAAAAAAGTGTGTGGGGGGGAATAAAAAAAAGTGTGGGCGGGGGGGAATAAAAAAAGAGTGTGGGGGGGGGAAATAAAAAAAAAGTGTGGGGGGGGGGGAATAAAAAAAGAGTGTGGGGGGGGAAATAAAAAAAAAGTGTGGGGGGGGGGAATAAAAAAAAGAGTGTGGGGGGGAAATAAAAAAAAAAGTGTGTGGGGGGGGAATAAAAAAAAAGTGTGGGCGGGGGGGAATAAAAAAAGAGTGTGGGGGGGGGGAAATAAAAAAAAAGTGTGGGGGGGGGAATAAAAAAAGAGTGTGGGGGGGATTAGAAAAAAAGAGCATGGGGGGGAAAAAGAAAGAGAGAGAGGGAGAAAGGGGCAGAGAGAGAGAGAGAGAGAGAGAGAAAGGGGCAGAGAGAGACAGAGACAGAGAGAGAGAGAGAGACAGAGACAGAGAGAGAGAAAGAAAGGGGCAGAGAGAGAAAGGGGTAGAGAGAGAGAGAGAGACAGAGAGAGAGAAAGAAAGGGGCAGAGAGAGAGAAAGAAAGAGACAGAGAGAGAGAGAGAAAGGGGTAGAGAGAGAGAGAGAGAGAAAGAAAGGGACAGAGAGAGAGAAAGAAAGGGGCAGAGAGAGAGAGAGAGACAGAGAATGAGAGAAAGAAAGAGACAGAGAGAGAAAGGGGTAGAGAGAGAGAAAGAAACAGACATAGAGAGAGAAAGAAAGGGGCAGAGAGAGAGAGAGACAGAGAATGAGAGAAAGAAAGAGACAGAGAGAGAAAGGGGTAGAGAGAGAGAAAGAAACAGACATAGAGAGAGAAAGAAAGGGGCAGAGAGAGAGAAAGAAAGAGACAGAGAGAGAGAAAGAAAGAGGCAGAGAGAGAGAAAGAGACAGAGAGAGAAAAAGAAAGAGGCAGAGAGAGAAAGAGGCAGAGAGAGAGAGAGGGAGAAAGAGGCAGAGAGAGAGAGAGGGAGAAAGAGGCAGAGAGAGAGAGAGGGAGAAAGAGGCAGAGAGAGAGAGAGAGAGAGAGAGAGAGAGAGAAAGAGGCAGAGAGAGAGAGAGAGAGAGAGAGAGAGAGAAAGAGGCAGAGAAAGACAGGGAAAGAGGCAGAGAGAGAGAGAGAGAGAGAGAGAGAGAGAAAGAGGCAGAGAGGGATAGAGAGAAAGATGCAGAGAGAGAGCAGAGAGGTATAGAGAGAAAGAGGCAGAGAGAAAACGAGGCAGAGAGAGAGAGAGAGAGAGGTAGAGAGAGACCTATGGAGACAGAGAGAGAGAGGGATAGAGAGACACAGAGAGAGGGATAGAGAGACACAGAGAGAGGGATAGAGGGACACAGAGATAGGGATAGAGAGACACAGAGAGAGGGATGGAGAGACACAGAGAGAGGGATAGAGAGACACAGAGATAGGGATAGAGAGACACAGAGAGAGGGATAGAGAGACACAGAGAGAGGGATAGAGGGACACAGAGATAGGGATAGAGAGACACAGAGAGAGGGATGGAGAGACACAGAGAGAGGGATAGAGAGACACAGAGAGAGGGATAGAGAGACACAGAGAGAGGGATAGAGAGACACAGAGAGAGAGGAAGAGAAGGAGACAGAGGCAAAGGGTGGAGAGAGAGTAAGGCGAGAAATTGAAGAGTTTCATACTCACCAATCCATAGGTTCCGACTTCCCTTGGTGGATTCTCACTCCTCCTTCCATCTCCTCTCCCATGGCGGGGAGAGAGACCCTGGGCCTGGGTTTGTGTGCTGGGTGGGGAGATTCAAAGGCCAGATCTGGGACTTGGTTCAGATACACACTCACCCACACAGGCAGACACACACCTACCCACCCACCCACACAGACACACACTGACCCACCCACCCACCAACCCAGACAGACACAAAGACAGAGAGAGAAAGAGAAAGATATATACTCACCTCACACAGGCAATGTTACTCATCCCAATGCCGCATGGCCCAGAGACCTGAACAATGGGTGATCCAGACCTTTTATACTCCCATGTCTGTCACTCAAACACTCCACACCTCACCAATCTGCCCTATCCAACCAGCATTCAGCACTGCACACCTGAGACACACCTACCCAGGGGTGGCACAGACCAACAGGAAACTTTCTCTGTGACTGGGGGGGTGGTGGGTGTGCTGTAATCCACCAGGCAAATGGTTTAACCCAGGGCAATCTCCCTGTCCATCTCTCTCATCCCCCTAGGCCAGAATCCACACAGCTCAGGAACAATGGAGCTGGCAGAGAGAAAGAATTAAAGAATTAGGGGGAAAGAATTAAAGTGGAGCAGCTCTGTGGAGAAACAGGACAGGGAAAATGCTGCCATGTGTCTTCACCAAGCTGCTCTGGATCCAGCTGCACTGGTTTCTGCCCAGGCTCATCCCCGAGGGCTCTGTTCACACCGGGATGTACACAGGCTCCCACACACAGAGACACACTGAGAGAGACATCCATTCTTGTACACACACACTGAGAGAGACATTCAATCCTGTACACACACACACTGAGAGAGACATCCACTCCTGTACACACACACACTGAGAGAGACATCCACTCCTGTACACACACACACACTGAGAGAGACATCCACTCCTGTACACACACACACTGAGAGAGACATTCAATCCTGTACACACACACACACTGAGAGAGACATCCACTCCTGTACACACACACACACTGAGAGAGACATCCACTCCTGTACACACACACACACTGAGAGAGACATTCAATCCTGTACACACACACACACTGAGAGAGACATCCATTCTTGTACACACACACTGAGAGAGACATTCAATCCTGTACACACACACACACTGAGAGAGACATCCATTCTTGTACACACACACTGAGAGAGACATTCAATCCTGTACACACACACACTGAGAGAGACATTCACTCCTGTACACACACACACACTGAGAGAGACATTCAATCCTGTACACACACACACTGAGAGAGACATCCACTCCTGTACACACACACACACTGAGAGAGACATCCACTCCTGTACACACACACACACTGAGAGAGACATTCAATCCTGTACACACACACACTGAGAGAGACATCCACTCCTGTACACACACACACTGAGAGAGACATCCACTCCTGTACACACACACACACTGAGAGAGACATCCACTCCTGTACACACACACACACTGAGAGAGACATTCAATCCTGTACACACACACACTGAGAGAGACATCCACTCCTGTACACACACACACTGAGAGAGACATCCACTCCTGTACACACACACACTGAGAGAGACATCCACTCCTGTACACACACACACACTGAGAGAGACATTCAATCCTGTACACACACACACCCTGAGAGAGACATCCACTCCTGTACACACACACTGAGAGAGACATCCACTCCTGTACACACACACTGAGAGAGACATTCAATCCTGTACACACACACACTGAGAGAGACATTTAATCCTGTACACACACACACACTGAGAGAGACATCGACTACTGTACACACACACTGAGAGAGACATTCAATCCTGTACACACACACACACTGAGAGAGACATTCACTCCTGTACACACACACTGAGAGAGACATCCACTCCTGTACACACACACTGAGAGAGACATTCAATCCTGTACACACACACACTGAGAGAGACATTCACTCCTGTACACACACACACACTGAGAGAGACATTCAATCCTGTACACACACACACACTGAGAGAGACATTCAATCCTGTACACACACACACTGAGAGAGACATCCACTCCTGTACACACACACACTGAGAGAGACATTCAATCCTGTACACACACACACACTGAGAGAGACATTCACTCCTGTACACACACACACACTGAGAGAGACATTCAATCCTGTACACACACACACACTGAGAGAGACATCCACTCCTGTACACACACACACACTGAGAGAGACATTCAATCCTGTACACACACACACACTGAGAGAGACATTCACTCCTGTACACACACACACACTGAGAGAGACATTCAATCCTGTACACACACACACTGAGAGAGACATTCACTCCTGTACACACACACACACTGAGAGAGACAAGTCTGGAAACTGGGCAATTAGCTTTCCAAAGAATACATTTTTCTATTATCTTTATTCTATTCAGGAAATGTGTGAGGGTACATTAAATGCCTCCCATGTTGACATAAAATGCAATGCAGTTCACTCTCTTTCAATCCACTGTGTGTGGGGCAGTCTGAGGGACTTCAATCCAATTGAACATTGGTTAGATTTACAATTCTCATTTCATATCAAACATTCTCTGAAGCCTTGTGTTACAGAGACCCAGCTTACAACACTGCACAATGATATCCCCAGATCTCCTGCAGGCTCTGCCACGTCTTCACCCACTGACATCTCTGCTCAGCTCCCAGCTTGGAAGAGAGGTGAGTCCCGAACTTCATTTCTGCATTGATTTTCTCACCTCCCCAACCTCCACTCCAACCAAGCTGTGTGCTCCCAGCTCAGATCTGTCAGGGCCACTGTCAATGTCGTGAGACAGCTTCTCTGGACTCTCTCTCTCTCTGTGCCAACACTCATAGCACTAATTCTGATCCTCTGGGACCTCACTTGACCTTTCAGGTTAAACAGGGAGCTGCAGACACAACAGTCATTCCAGGATGCATTGGAGCCTGGCAGCATTTAGAAGATATTTACACAGGTTTCCAGACTTTCTCGCAGTTGTGATCTTTCTCCATCCTGTCCACTCGGGGTGTTTGATAACAGATTTTGCCCGGCTGATATCAAGCTGTGTTTCATTCCTGATTTGAAATGTTGAATCTGGTAATCACACAATGGGATAAACGCACTGACAGCAAAGGATTGTCTTTCACTGACTTCATTCGCTGCAATAATACAGACTGAACTGTGAAACAATAACTCATCCCCTTCATCTTACACTTACAGCATTTACAATACAAAGCTGGACATCATTGGTAAAGTATACGACAGGAGCAGTGGATTCCATAGGTACAGGCTAACATGTCACTTTCAATAGTTATCAGGTTAAGAAGGGCAGGACACAACAAAGGAGAAACTGGTGCAAATTTTCCCAGGTATGGGTTAAAACCCAGAGATATTTATCAATCTGCAATGCAGCCCTGCTTTACCCACTCACCTTTACTGATCTACCCCCTGCTGGATGTTCCCTGAATTACACACACACCTTTACTGATCTACCCCCCTGCTGGATGTTCCCTGAATTACACACTCACCTTTACTGATCTACCCCCTGCTGGATATTCTGAGAATTACACACACACCTTTACTGATCAAGCCCCTGCTGGATGTTCCCTGAATTACACACACACACCTTTACTGATCTACCCCCTGCTGGATGTTCCCTGAATTACACACACACATTTACTGATCAAGCCCCTGCTGGATGTTCCCTGAATTACACACACACACCTTTACTGATCTACCCCCTGCTGGATGTTCCCTGAATTACACACACACATTTACTGATCTACCCCCTGCTGGATATTCTGAGAATTACACACACACCTTTACTGATCAAGCCCCTGCTGGATGTTCCCTGAATTACACACACACACACCTTTACTGATCTACCCCCTGCTGGATATTCTGAGAATTACACACTCACCTTTACTGATCTAGCCCCTGCAGGATGTTCCCTGAATTACACACTCACCTATACTGATCTACCCCCTGCTGGATCTTCCCAGAATTACACACACACATTTACTGATCTACCCCCTGCTGGATATTCTGAGAATTACACACACACATTTACTGATCTACCCCCTGCTGGATGTTCCCTGAATTAGACACACACATCTTTACTCAGTATTCAGCCACTCAAACCCTTGCAATTGGAATTTTCCTTGCATTCTGCCCCTTTATTGAAGCCTTTCTAAGGGAGAGATTTCCTTGTCTGATTGTCCATCAATGGAATCCCTGCTTTCTGTCCTGTGCACTTTGACAAGTTTACCCTGCAGGGTCAATGGATCATTTCACAACATTTCTATTGATGCTCGTCAGTGAAAATGTTTAAAAAAAAATCTCACTTTTCACTTTCCCAGGAATAAAATTCCCTGTCAGGAAAATGTTCTTCAATCCACCTCTTATTAAACACCATAGCAAGCCTGTCCCTGTGCATAGACATTCCACTCCCTGTCTTCTTTAAGGATTAAAAGATTCTCTCTAAATTCAAGTGTTTTTAATCCATGGACGAGCCCCCAATTTGTCGTGATCCCAGGTAATGCTATGATTGAACTCGAGAGATCACGGAATGGAAGTTGCTTTGATTGAATATATTCTTTTGTAAACCATGGATGCAACTTACTGAAACTGATTCACGGGAGTCTGATGTTTATTTTCTTTATCGAAATATAAAGCATTTAAAAAAACATGAAACATTGGCTATATTTCACTGGATTACAAAAGGTTTGGAAAGCCTTCAATACAGACACCAAGAAAGAACTGGGCCAAACTCACGTTGTCCCGTTTATTACAGCAACCAGTACAGACCCATTACTACAGTAAGGAGGTGCCACTATTTCCACATCCAGGGTTAAACTGGTTCAGATGCAAAGAGTTTTCATTTTCAGTGAACTTATGGACATTCAATAGATGTCCTTCTACAATTTTTACCTCCTCTGAGATATCCAGAAACCTCACTCTAAA
Organism: Cetorhinus maximus; assembly: GCF_964194155.1. Classification (NCBI taxonomy): domain Eukaryota; kingdom Metazoa; phylum Chordata; class Chondrichthyes; order Lamniformes; family Cetorhinidae; genus Cetorhinus; species Cetorhinus maximus. The sequence continues at coordinate 233,352 of NW_027596311.1, forward strand.
TTAGTTAATACTTTAAGTATATGTTTTCATTTCCAAATTAAAACCTAAAAAACCCTGTTTTTTCATGCTGCTTCTCCCTACCTCCATGTGGGTCTTTCTTTGATTCACTGCCTCTGGGCAAGAGCAAGATTTATTTTGTATGTTTTAACTTCCCTAAATTGCTAATTCCTTGGGTGACCCATCTCTTCACTTCAAGAGTGTAAAATAAATTAAAATACGTGCATGCAAAGAGAGCAGCATGTTTGCGTTCTCCATTTCACATAACTGCAGGCTTCGTGATTTCCAACAAACAAAAGAAATAGAACGTAAATTAAACTTAACAATACATCTTGTTCCTAACACCAACAAACAAAATTGCAATTAATTTAAACTATATTTAGTTCCTAACAGTGCCTCCATAATCAGTTTCTGTGCGCATGTATGTGCACATAACCACTAGATTACGGTTGTGTGTATTTTTGTGCATAACCAATTGCTTATTGTTTATGTGCATGTGTGCATTTAATTATTTTTATTCATTCATGGGGTATCGGCTTCACTGGCTGGGGCATCATTTATTGTCCATCTTTAGCTATTCTTGAGAAAGTGGTGGTGAGCTGCCTCTTTGATCAACTGCAGTTCATGTTGGGTAGGTGCATCCGCAGTGCTGTTAGAAAGGGGGATCCTGGAATTTGACCCAGCGACATTGAAGGGACGGCGATATATTTCCAAGTCAGGATGGTGAGTGACTAAGAGGGGAGCTTCCACGCCGTGGTGTTCCAACGTGCCTTTGACTGTGGTGGTGGGTGTTGAACGCCCTACCTAAGTAGTCTTGGTGAATTTCTAATTTTCGTTTATGTATAACTAAATGATTATTATGTGTGTATATTTGTCTACAAAACTATCTGTTTGTTACGTGAGTGAATTTGCGAACACAACCAGTAGTTTATTATGTGTGTGTGTGTACCTAAACACATTTTTGTTACTTGTGTGTACCTGTTTACATAACCACCAGTTTATTGTTTGTATGTACGTGTGCACATAACCTCTTGTTTATTTATTGCGTGTACTTGTGTGCATAACCACTAGTTTATTGCCTTTGTGTATGTGACCATAACAACGATTTTATTGCTTTTGTGTATGTGAGCATAACCACTGGTTTATTGTTTGTGTTTATGTGTTATCTAACCACTTGCTTGTAGTTCTATAGCTATTGCCGTGCAATTAACAAATATGGTCAGCATAAAAGCAAGTGTTTGTGTCGCTCCATGAGGGAGAGAAGTAACTGGCGGTTTTTCCTGAATTCAGCCTGGCCGTTATCACTGGAGCATTGCAATGTCGGCGAATTACATAACATGATTATCACCATCATGTTGCTGAGTCCTGGTTAACTTACTGCGGACATTTTATACATGATTTCATGCAGATGTTGACCTTGCTTTGTTACTTGCCACTTATGAGCCCAAGACTGAATGCTCTCCTGTTTCTGTTGCATTTGGACATGGATTGCTTCATTATCTGAACAGCTCCGAATGGCACTGGAAATTGTGCAATCGTCAGCAATACCCTCAATTCTGATCTTATGATGGAGGGAAGGTAATTGATGAAGCAACTGAAGATGTTTGGCATGGAGTATTACTCTGGAGAACTCGTGCAGGGATGTCCTGGGACAGTGAACATTGACCTCGAACATCTACAGACATCTTCGTTTGCAGTAGGTATGACTGCAACGAACTCAGAGGACTCCCGGAATTACATTGACTACTGTTTGATCGAGCTCTTGGATAATAGACTCCGTCATAAGCTGTCTTGTTGTCCAGGATAGTCACTGCCAACTCATCTCTGCATTTCAGATCTTTTTACATTTTGAAACAACATTTTATGAAGCCAGGAGATGGGTAGACAAACCTATCCAAAACTACGCGTCAGTGAGCAGGTTATTGCTAATCAAGTGCAGCAGAACAGCACTATCAATGACACCTTCCGTCAACATGCAGATGATCAGGATTTGATGATGGGGTTATAATTGATAGGATTGGATTTTTTCATATTTGAGAAAAAAGAGAGACCTGGGAAAATTTCCAAATAGCCAAGTATATGTCAGTGTTGTAGCTGCATTGGAATAGCTTAACTGAAGGCGCAGCGAGTTCTCCAGCACAAGCCTTCAGTCCGATTATCGGAGACGTGTCAGGTTTCATAGCTTTTGCTTATCCAATGCCTTCAGCCCTTGTCTTGATGTCACGTTTAGTGAAACGAATTTCCTGAAGGATGACACCTGTGGCGTTGAATGCCTCAGGAGCCGAGTGAGATGAATCATTAACTGGACACTTCTGGATGGAGTTTTCGGCAAGTTCTTCAGCCTTGTGTTTTGCAGCGATCTGGTGTGCTCCCCCATCATTGATGCTGTGGATACTTCAGGAACCTCCTTCTCAATTTTGTTTTGCTGCTTTTAATTTCCCATCGCCAACACAACAGGATGTGGCTGACTTAGTTATGATTAATTCATCGTGAGGTCACTTAGCTCAGTCTGGGGATTGCTTTTTACCCTGTTTGTCATGTAAGTCATTGTGTGTTCTAGCTTCACAAGGCTGGCACATCATTTTTAGGTTTGGTGGCTGCTGCTCCTCGCATGCCCACCAGGACTCGTCAATGGAAAGGGATTTACGTTACCGTGGAGGGCTGGGAGTGTCATATGTGTGGCAATGAGGTTAAGGTTTGTGTTTGTTGCAATAGTGATGTTGCCATTGGGCTTCAGGGCGTCATAGATGCTCAGTTTGAGTTGCTTGATATCTTCAAAATCAATCCTAATCGGCACGATGTTTGTGCCACACTCCATCATGAAGTGCATCCTTAATGTGAAGTAATTGTGAAGACATCGGACAGCTGGTTGGCAAATGATGATTTTGCAGACAATCATTCCTCAATGGTACATTTATGAAGAGAATTAAATATCAAAACTTAATCGTTGTCCTCATTATCATCATCCTCATTCCCTCGAAACGAGGATGACTTCAGCCAGTGTGCGTCTTCAGATCACTCACCAGACCAATCCTGAAGGCACAGGTCATTGGTCAAAACCGGCAGGATTTTTCCAGAGGAAGGTTGTTCCCTGAGTTTCGGTTTGTTTTTTTTCCCCTTCCGTTTTGATCACTTCTCCACAGCAGAGTTGATGTGGGCACTGGGGTGCAGCTTGTTGGATGAGGCTACAACACATGGCACAGTTATTGGCAAGTTCCTCCCAAGTACCGAGATCTCTTTATGCCCGTTTAATTGAGGCTGTTAGTGTGTCCTTGAAACATTTCCTCTGTCTCCTTGAGATCGGGTGTCACGCTCAAGTAGTTAAAAGTGGATCTGCTTCAGGAATCTTTCATTTGACATGTGCGTGTAGTGACAAGACAAGTGGAGCTCTTTTCACATGATCCTGGTGAAGATTCTTGTGGAACTGATTTCAGGGAGGAAACAGGAGTTGGTTCACCAGTCTTCCCACTTGCAATTTAATATCCTGCGGAGATACCGCTGGTGGAAATTCTCCCGCAGCCGGTGGTGTCTTTGTTCGGTGAACCAAGAGCCACTGATATATCTAAGTGTGGGGGCATCAACAGGGCGGTTGGCCTCGCTCAAAATCTCAGACTTGTTTTTACAAAAAACTGGGTGGAATAGGTCTTACCACTATACGTCTGCAATTCCAACATTATTTCACTTTAATAGAAGGATGATATTCAAACTCTTGCTATTATAGATGCACATCCCTCATGGCCACTCCGGAGAAGGTTTGCTCATGAATCCAACTGGAACGACTCCTTCCCGTCTGTGAAAAGATCCGGCCCCACATGCATCTCTATCCTGGTCTGGGATAAATATCCAGGCCCTCATGACTCTAAATCCTTTTCTGGGGTTAAGATCCAGGCCCCCATGCCTCTCTTCCCTGAACTGGGGCTAAGCTCCGGGCCCTCAGGCCTCTCTAAGCTGATCAGTGGGTAAGATCCAGGCCCCCATGCCACTCTATCCTGGTCCGGGGTTAAGATCCGGGCCCCCATGGCTCTCTACCCTGGGTCTGCGTGTATGTTTCAGGGACCCATGCCTCTCTATCCTGGTCTGGGGGTAAGATCCAGGCCCCCATGCCTCTCTATCCTGGTCTGGGGATAAGATCCAGGCCCCCATGCCTCTCTATCCTGGTCTGGGGGTAAGATTCAGGCCGCCATGCCTCTCTATCCTGTTCTGGGAGTAAGAAACGGGACCCCATGCGTCACTATCATGGTCTGTGCTTAAGATGCAGGAACCAATGCCTCTTTATCCTGGTCTGGGGATAAGATCCAGGCCCCCAAGCCTCTCTATCCTGTTCCGGGAATATGATCCAGGCCCCCATGCCTCTCTACCCTGGTCTGGGTTTAAGATCCAGGCACCTATGCCTCTCTATCCTGGTCTGGGGATAAGATCCAAGCCCCCAAGCCTCTCTATCCTGTTCCGGGAATATGATCCTGGCCCCCCTGCCTCTCTATCCTGTTCTGGCGATAAGAAATGGGTCCCCATGCATCTCTACCATGCTCTGGGGATCAGATCCAGAACCCTATGCCTATCTACCCTGGTCTGGTGGTGAGATCTAGGCCCCCAGGCCTCTTTATCCTGGTCTGGGGATAGGATCCAGGCCCCAATGCTTCTCAACGTGGTCTGGGAGGAAGTTCCAAGCCCCCATGCTGTCCAACTCTGGTCCGGGGATAAGACCAGGGACCCCAAGTCTCTCTATCCTGGTCCGAGGATAAGATCCGGGCCACCATGTCTCTCTGCCCTAGTCTGAGGATCAGATCCAGGCCCCCATGTGACTCTAAGCTGGTCCGGGAGTAACATGCCCCTCAACCCTGGCCTATGATAAGATCCGGGACCCCATGTCTCTCTGCCCTAGTCTGAGGATCAGATCCAGGCCCCCATGTGACTCTAAGCTGGTCCGGGAATAACATGCCCCTCAACCCTGGCCTATGATAAGATCCGGGACCCCATGCCTCTCCAACCTGCTCTGGGGGTAAGATCCGTGCCCCCATGCCTCACTACCCTGTGTCTGCGGGTATGATCCAGGCCCCCACGCCTCTCTATTCTGGTTTGAGGGTAAGAAACGGGCCCCCATGCATCTCTATCCTGGCCTGTGGTTATAATCCAGGCACCCCGGCCACTCTATCCTGGTCTGGGTGTAAGATCCGGCCACACATGCCTTTCTATCCTGGTTTAGGGGTAAGATCCAGGCCCCCATGTCTCTGTACCCTGGTCTGGGTGTAAGATCTGGGCCCACATGCCGTTCTACCCTGTGCTGGGTTTAATATCCAGGCCCTCATGCCTCTCCATCCTGATCTGGGTTTAAGATCCAGGCCCCCATGTCTCTCTATCCTGGTCTAGGGGTAAGATCCAGGCGCCCGTGTCACTCAATCTATTTCTGGCTTTAAGATCCGGGCCCCCATGCCTCTCTATCCTGGTCCGTGAATAAGATCCAGGCCCCCATGCCTCTCTATCCTGCTCTGGTGTTGAGATCCGGGCCACTATCCTCACTAACCCTCTCTGCCATGTGTTCTTCACAAAGAACAAACATACAGTGTGAACGTCACCTTTACCAGCACAACCTCAAGTCGGACAAGTGAGGCTGTGGTTCACTATCCTGGTCCGGTGATAAGGTCTGGGCCTCCGAGCCTATCTATTCTTTTCCGGGGATAAGATCCAGGCCCCCATGAATGTCTACCCTGTTCTAGGGGAAAGGTCCAGGCCTCCCTGCCTCTCTATCCTGGTCTAGGTGTAAAATCCAGGTCCCAATGTCTCTCTATCCTGGTCTGGGTGTGAGATCCAGGCCCTCATCCCTCCCTTATCTGGTCTGGGTGTATGTTCGTGGCCCCCATGGCTCTCTATCCTGGTCTGGTGTTGAGATCCGGGACACCATGCCTCTCTATTCTGTTCCAGGGTTAAGATCCGGAACTCCGAGTCTATCTAACCTGGACCGGGGTTAAGAGCCTGGCCCCCATGGCTCTCTATCCTGGTCTGGTGTTGAGATCCGGGACACCATGCCTCTCTATTCTGTCCCAGGGTTAAGATCCGGAACTCCGAGTCTATCTAACCTGGACCGGGGTTAAGAGCCTGGCCCCCATGGCTCTCTATCCTGGTCTGGTGTTGAGATCCGGGACACGATGCCTCTCTATTCTGTTCCAGGGTTAAGATCCGGGCCTCCGAGCCTCTCTATCCTGGTCCGGGGATAAGTTCAATGCCCCCATGCCTCCCTATCCTGTTCCGGGGATAAGATCCAGGACACCATGCCACATTATCCTGGCCCTGTGGCTAAGATCCAGGCCTCCATGCCTCCCTATCCTGGTCTAGGGTTAAAATCCAGTGTCCAATGCATCTATACCTTCTCTGGGTAAAAGTTACATTCCCCATGCCTCTCTATCCTGGTCCGGGGATAATACCCAGGCATCCGCACATCTCTATCCCGGTCCGGGCATCAGATCCAGGACCCCCTGCCTCTCTACCCTGGTCTGGATGTACCCAGACCAGGGTACGTGGGGGGGTTTTGGGGAGGTTATATATAGAATAGCAGATTCCCTGGAGTGAGTTACAGACTGGAATCTAATCGAGGGGTTCAGGGGGTTTATATATAGAATCATAGATACCCGGGAGTGATTAACAGACTGGAATCTAATCGAGGGGTTCAGGGGGTTTATATATAGAATAATAGATACCTGGGATTGAGTTACAGGCTGGAATCTAATTGAGGGGTGCAGGGGGTGTATATATAGAATAATCGATACCCGGGTTTGAGTAAAAGACTGGAATCAAGAACAGTTGAAAATATCATTTTTCTTGTGATGTGCTGAAGTGCAGGTTACAGAGGCTGATTCATGGAATGGGTAGTGTGAGCTTTTAACCAGCTTTATCCCAAATATCAAATTTAATTTCTCATTGGAACTGTTTGATGTTTTCTTAGTCTTGACACAAATGGATAGGGAGTCATTGGACCCTCAATGTTTGCAGCTTTTCACCATTTATTATGTAACCTGTTCCATCCTTTTTAAAGTGGGCAGCCACACATTTGCCTACAATGAATCCCATCTTTCACTATTTCACCAATTCACTTAAGGTGTACATATCTCTTTGGAATTTGAAGTGCAGGTTACATATTGGATTGGAACTTTCTGCTTTCTGAATCATTAGCCAAGGTTCACAGAGTTAAACATCAAAACTGACATTCTGAAACAGGAGAGGGCCCCACAACTTCAATTCTGTGATTCTCTAGCATCTCATGATCTGTATCTTACAATATGTCTGCCCCCTTCATGTCTCTGAAGACTTGGGAAAGTGTTTCAGACATTGGGGAACCATTTCTGTCAACCGGGATATTTCCTTTGAAGCATTTCATTGTCTCGAGACGTTTACAGTAAACGGCTCCTTCAAAGCACATCATTAAAATTCACTCTTTAATCATCCAAATCCTGTTGCCCATTCAGACACCCTGGCCCTACATCCTATTGTTTCAAAGCTAACTTACATTTCACAATGTAGGAATGTGTGAATGCAAACACTTTCTTCACACGTTTCCACAATACTAAGGCTCACACTATTCAGCGTGAAATTTTCAAGACAACATTCATCAACTGACAGATTTCCAGCTCCAAATGGAAGCTTCAAGACACAGAAAGTGACAGAGAAATGAAACCTCTGATTTATTTGTTTCTGCATCAGTTATTGGACATCGCAGGGTTAGATAGGAATTAAAGTTGTTCTAAAATTGTCCTCTTCAATCACATCCAGGACTGGTACAGCATGGGGTTCGAAACAGAGTAAAGCTCCCTCAACACTGGAGTTCTGAGATTCAAAAGCCTCATTATCTTTGAATTCGAGTTCAAATTAAAAAAGTGTTCAAATTAAAAGTTCATCAGCTGGAGAAAAGGCTAAAGCTCCAAATATTTTTCAATATGCCAGGGTATATCAAACATTATCCTGTGACATATCCTTTTCCCCATCTTTAAAATGGAGTGAGATCGCTTCTCCTTCTTTACCACTGTTACCACTATCTTCATTTCCATTATTATCTTGAAGCGTTTGATCAAATCACCCCTTAACATCAATTCCAGTGTTTCAGAGTGAAGCTTTGAGTCCCAACCCTATTACAGTACGGGGATCGATACAGAGTCAAATTGTAAAAACCTGGTTCAAGTGTGACGGGGGAGACACAGAGTGAAGGTTTGGGGAAAGGGTTAAAGGGGGGGATGTGGTGAAGACATTTTTAAATCAGCGAGTGGTGATGACCTTGAACCTGTGGGCAATGCGGTGTTTCAGGGATGAGTGTTTGATCAGTGCCTCAGTGTCTCCATAGTTGTGTCTCTGTCACGTTGAAAGTACCAATGTCACATTCCTGAGGAGTCAACTCTGTCAGAAATGTCCCAGTGCTGTGCGCACATAAAATGGCCTCTGTGAACAAACCTTAAAGGCTGACTGGTGTTTGTGTAATTTATATAGATTCTGAGAGGGAGGAAGAGAGAGAGAGAGAGAGACAGACCGAGCGAGTGAGAAGAAGAGAGAGACTCACATCGAGAGGGAGACCGAGAGACAGAGATTGAAGAAAGGATATTTATAATAGCACATGGGAAGAGGAAGTTGCCATTTCACCCCACACCCTGTTTCCGAAATTCAATGAGATCCTGACTGATCTCTGATCCAACTACATATCTCTTTACGCCTTTGCCTAACAAAAATCTATCAGCCTCAGATTGAAATATGAACAAGATACTTTGCATCAATTGCCGTTTGCAGAAGATTGTTTCAAACTAAAGCGTTGACTACACTGTTCATCAAACACTCCCAACCCAAATACAGTATGGGGTTCGATACAGAATCAAATTACCTCTGCTCTTTCCAAGAAATTTTTAATTGACGATTTTTATTTTAAATTTAGGATAAGAGGACTGAAATTGTACGGCATCCCAGTGTGAGATTTAAACTCCTGTTTATTTCAATCTTTAGCTCAGGAATTCACATTAAAACATGCAGAGAATTGAAACCTTCCTCATACAGTTGCCTGTTTGTTCCAGTGTTGGTATATTCCCTCTTTCTCTTGCGTTTTCACTTGTCTGAAGAAATTGAATTGTTGACATTGGATAATCGTCCCTTTCCCATGAAAATGTAAACTCCTGGGAAACTGCAACAGACACAATCTAATGCAGTGAACAAAATCCTGCACCTTTATTCATCAATCCCATTTCCTATCTCTGTAGAAACTCCCTTCCACTGACAGATTCTGAGATCCATACTCAATCTCAAAAACCACCACAGAAAAGTGACTGCTTATTTTAAACAATGAATCTGAACTATTTGAAGTTCCGACTCAGTCACAGAATCGCAGAAATTTTGACTCTGTGGGATGAAAATTATCAGAATAACTTTGCAACATACAGGTAACCTGTAGTGACAGGTGGATACTTGTCTGTTCAAAAGGGATTCGATAAGATGCCTCACAAAGCGTGTTACTCAGGACAAGAGCTCATACATTCCCCTAATCTCCCCAAACAGTTCCTCTCAGGATTTGACAATTTGATCAAGTCACCCCTTATGCTACTAAATTTCAGGGAATACAACCCGACTTTGCGCAATCTCACTTTGCAATTTAACCCTTGGAATCCAGGTCTCATTCTGGCAAAGCTGCGATGCACTCGAACTGTCTAAACTGTCCCTGGAGTGTCGGATTAACCCGGGTCACTCACATACACCCAGGTCAGGTACAAGTCTCACCTGTCTCACTCGCTGAGACGCTCCAGTATCACTGGCCTTATTGTAGTCGGATGCCGCGTTGGGAGCAGGACAGGTAGACGGGATTAGGATGACTGCTCATGTGGAGGGTAAACACGAGGAATCTATCAGAGAATCAGAACAGACCAGGGAGAATCAAAGAAGGAAACTGATGTTCAATTTATTAGGCCTGATTTGTGGATTGTTTTTGTTTTGGGCGAGAATGTTGCCAACAAACAGTCCCAGAAAGGATGCAGTAGGACCTAGATACAGAGTAAAGCTCCCTCGATACTGTCCCCATCAAACACTCCCTGGACAGGAACAGAACAGGGTTGGATACAGAGTAAAGCTACCACTACACTTTCCCCATCAAACACTCCCAGGGCAGGAAAAGCACTGGGTTAGATACAGAGTAAAGCTCCCTCTACACTGTCTCCATCAAACACTCCCAGGCCTGGTACAGCACAGGGTTAGATACAGTGTAAACCTCCATGTATACACTCCCCATCAAACACTCCCAGGACTAGTACAGCACGGGGTTAGATACAGAGTAAAGCTGCCCCTACACTGTGGTCATCATACACTCCCAGGGCAGGTACAGCACGGGGTTAGATACAGTGTAAACCTCCATGTATACACTCCCCATCAAACACTCCCAGGACTAGTACAGCACGGGGTTAGATACAGAGTAAAGCTGCCCCTACACTGTGGTCATCATACACTCCCAGGGCAGGTACAGCACGGGGTTAGATACAGAGTAAATTTCCCACTATTCTGTCCTCATCAAACACTCCCAGGACAGGTACAGCACGCGGTTAGATACAGTGTAAACCTCCATCTATACTCTCCCCATCAAACACTCCCAGGACTGGTACAGCAAGGGGTTAGATACAGAGTAAAGCTCCCTCTACACTATCACCATCAAACACTCCCAGGACTGGTACAGCACGGGGTTAGATACAGAGTAAAGCTCCCTCTATACTGTCCACATCGTACACTCCCAGGGCAGGTACAGCACGGGGTTAGATACAGTCTAAATTTCCCTCTAAGCTGTCCCCATCAAACACTCCCAGGACTGGTGCAGCACAGAGGTAGATACAGAGTAAAGCTCAGTCTTCACTGTCCCCATCAAGCACTCACAGGGCAGGTACAGGTCAGAGTTAGATGCAGAGTAAATCTACCTCTACACCGTCCCCATCAAACACTCCCAGGGCAGATACAGTAGAGGGTTTGATACAGAGTAAAGCTTCCTCTACACTGTCCCCATCAAACTCTCCCAGGACAGGTACAGCACGGGGTTAGGTACAGAGTTAAACTTCCTCGATACTGTCCCCATCAAACACTCCCAGGACAGGTACAGCACGGGGTTAGATGCAGAGTAAATTTCCCTCTATAATGTATGCATCTAAAAATCCCAGTACAGGTACACCACAGGGTTAGATACAGAGTAAAGCTCCCTCGATACTGCACCCATCAAACACTCCCAGGAAAGGTACAGCACGGGGTTAGATACAGAGTCAAGCTCCCTCTATACTGTCCCAATCAAACACTCCCAGGACAGGTACAGCACGGGGTTAGATGCAGAGAAAAGTTCATTCGATAATGTATCCATCTAAAATTCCCAGTACAGGTTCAGCACGGGGTTAGATACAGAGTAAAGCTCCCTCGATACTGTACCCATCAAACACTCCCAGGACTAGTACAGCCCGGGGTTAGAAACAGAGAAGAACTTCCCCTACACTGTGCTCATCATACACTCCCACGGCAGTTACAGCACAGGTTTAGATACAGAGTAAATCTCCCTTTAACCTGTCCCCATCTAAAACTCCCAGGACTGGTACTGCCCGGGGTAAGATTCAGAGTAAAGCTCCCTCTACACAGTCCCCATGAAGCACTCCCAGGGCAGCTACAGGACAGGGTTATATACAGAGTAAAGCTCACTCTAAACTGTCCCCATCAAACCCTCCCAGGACAGGTACAGCACGGGGTAGATACAGAGTAAAGCTCACTCTAAACTGTCCCCATCAAAGCCTCCCAGGACAGGTACAGCATGGGGTTAGATACAGAGTAAAGCTCCCTCTACACCGTCCCCATCAAACACTCCCAGTGCAGGTACATTACGGGGTTAGATACAGAGTAAAACTTCCTCTACACTGTCCCCATCAAACACTCCCAGGACAGGTAGAGCACGCTGTTAGATACAGAGTAAATCTCCACTACACCTTCCCCATCAAACACTCCCAGGCCAGGTAAAGCACGGGTATAGATACAGAATAAAGGTCCCACTGCAGTGTCATCATCAAACACTCCCAGGGCAAGTACAGCACTGGGTTAGATACAGAGTAAAGCTCCCTCTATACTGTCCCCATCAAACACTCCCAGGACAGGTACAGCACAGGGTTTGATACAAGGTGAAGCTCCCTCTGCACTGTTCCCATAAAACACTCCCTGGACAGGAACAGAACAGGGGTAAAATACAGAGTAAAGCTCCCTCTACACTGTCCCCAACAAACACTCCCAGGACTGGTACAGCACGGGGTTAGATGCAGAGTAAAGCTCCCTCTAAACTTCCCCATCAAACCCTCCCAGGACAGGTACAGCACGGGGTTAGATAGAGAGTAAATCTCCCTCTGCACCATCCCCATCAAACACTCCCAGTGCAGTTACATTACGGGGTTAGATACAGAGTAAAACTTCCTCAAAACTGTCCCCATCAAACACTCACAGGACAGGTACCGCACGGTGTTAGATACAGAGTAAATCTCTCACTATACCGTCCCCATCAAACACTCCCAGGCCAGATACAGCACGGGTTTATATTCAGAATAAGGGTCACACTGCACTGTCATCATCAAACACTCCCAGGGCAAGTACAGCACTGGGTTAGATACAGAGTAAAGCTCCCTCTATACTGTCCCCATCAAACACTCCCAGGACAGGTACAGCACAGGGTTAGATACAGAGTAAAGCTCCCTCGATAATGTCCCCATCAAACACTCCAACGACGGGAACAAGACAGGGTCAGATACAGAGTAAAGCTACCTCTACACTTTCCCCATCAAACACTCCCAGGGCATGAAATGCACTGGGTTAGATACAGAGTAAACCTCCCTCTATACTCTCCCCATCAAACACTCCCAGGACTGGTACTGCACGGGGTTAGATACAGAGTAAAGCTGCCCCTACACTGTGGCCATCATACACTCCCAGGGCAGGTACAGCACGGGGCTAGATACAGAGTAAAGCTCCCCCTACACTGTCCCAATCATACACTACCTGGACTGTTAAGCACGGGGATAGATACAGAGTAAAGCTCCCCCTACACTGTACCCATCATACACTCCCAGGGCAGGTACAGCACGGGGTTAGATACAGAATAAATTTCCCTCTGATCTGTCCCCATCAAACACTCCCAGGACAGGTAATGCACAGGGTTAGATACAGAGTAAAGCTCCCTCTACACTGTCCCAATCAAACACTCCCAGGTCCGGTACAGCACAGGGTTAGATACAGTGTGAACCTCACTCTATGCTGTCCCCATCAAAAACTCCCAGGACTGGTTTGATAGAGAGTAAATCTCCCTCTACACTATCGCCATCAAACACTCCCAGGACTGGTACAGCACGGGGTTAGATGCAGAGCAAAGCTCCCTCTATACTGTCCCCATGAAACACACACAGGACTGGTACAGAACGGGGTTAGATAGAGAGTAAAGCTCCCCCTACACTGTGCCCATCGTACACTCCCAGGGCAGGTACAGCACGGTGGTAGATACAGAGTAAAGCTCCCTTGATACTGTCCCCATCAAACACTCCCAGCACAGGTACAGCACGGGGTTAGATGCAGAGAAAATTTCCTTCGATAATGTATCCATCTAAAATTCCCAGTACAGGTACAGTATGGGGTTAGATACAGAGTAAAGCTCCCTCGATACTGTACCCATCAAACACTCCCAGGACTAGTACAGCACGATGTTAGAAACAGAGAAAAACTCCCCCTACACTGTGCCCATCATACACTCCCACGGCAGTTACAGCCCAGGGTTAGATACAGAGTAAATCTCCCTCTAACCAGTCCCCATCTAAAAGTCTCAGGACTGGTACTGCCCGGGGTAAGATTCAGAGTAAAGCTCCCTCTACACAGTCCCCATGAAGCACTCCCAGGGCAGGTACAGGACAGGGTTATATACAGAGTAAAGCTCACTCTAAACTGTCCCCATCAAACCCGCCCAGGACAGGTACAGCACGGGGTTAGATACAGAGTAAAGCTCCCTCTACACCGTCCCCATCAAACACTCCCAGTGCAGGTACATTACGGGGTTAGATACAGAGTAAAACTTCCTCTACACTGTCCCCATCAAACACTCCCAGGACAGGTACAGCACGGTTTTAGATACAGCGTAAATCTCCCACTACACCGTCCCCATCAAACACTCCCAGGCCAGATACAGCACGGGTTTAGATAGAGAATAAAGGTCCAACTGCACTGTCATCATCAAACACTCCCAGTGCACGTAGAGCACAGGGTACGATACAGAGTAAAGCTCCCTCAATACTGTCCACATCAAACACTCCCAGGACAGGTGCAGCACAGGGTTTGATACAAGGTGAAGCGCCCTCTGCACTGTTCCCATAAAACACTCCCTGGACAGGAACAGAACAGGGTTAGATACAGAGTAAAGCTCCCTCTATACTGTCCCCATCAAACACTCCCAGGACAGGAACAGGACAGGGTTAGATACAGAGTAAAGCTCCCTCTACACTGTCTCCATCAAACACTACCAGGTCCGCTACAGCACAGGGTTAGATACAGGCTAAACCTCCCTCTATACTCTCCCCATCAAACTCTCACATGACTGGTACAGCACGGGGTTAGATACAGAGTAAAGCTCCCTCTAAACTTTCCCATCAAACCCTCCCAGGACAGGTACAGCATGGGGTTAGATACAGAGTAAAGCTCCCTCTACACCATCCCCATCAAACACTCCCAGTGCAGGTACATTACGGGGTTAGATACAGAGTAAAACTTCCTCTACACTGTCCCCATCAAACACTCCCAGGACTGGTACAGCACGGTGTTAGATACAGAGTAAATCTCCCACTATACAGTCCCCATCAAACACTCCCAGGCCAGGTACAGCACGGGTTTATACACAGAATAAAGGTCACACTGCTCTGTCATCATCAAACACTCCCAGGGCAAGTACAGCACTGGGTTAGATACAGAGTAAAGCTCCCTCTATACTGTCCCCATCAAACACTCCCAGGACATGTACAGCACAGGGTTAGATACAGACTAAAGCTCCCTCTGCACTGTCCCCTTCAAATACTCCCTGGACAGGAACAGAACTGGGTTAGATACAGAGTAAAGCTCCCTCGATACTGTCCCAATCAAACACTCCCACGACGGGAACAAGACAGGGTCAGATACAGAGTTAAACTTCCTCTACACTTTCCCCATCAAACACTCCCAGGGTAGGAAAAGCCCTGGGTTAGATACAGAGAAAAGCTCCCTCTACACTGTCCCCAGCAAACACTCCCACGTCCCCCACAGCACAGCGTTAGATACAGTGTAAACCTCCCTCTATACTCTCCCCATCAAACACTCCCTGGACTGGTACAGCACGGGGTTAGATACAGAGTAAAGCTGCCCCTACACTGTGCACATCGTACACTCCCAGGGCAGGTACAGCACGGGGTTAGATACAGTCTAAATTTCCCTCTAAGCTGTCCCCATCAAACACTCTCAGGACTGGTGCAGCACAGGGTTAGATACAGAGTAAAGCTCCCTCGATACTGTACCCATCAAACACTCCCAGGACTAGTACAGCCCGGGGTTAGAAACAGAGAAAAACTCCCCCTACACTGTGCCCATCATACACTCCCATGGCAGTTACAGCACAGGGTTAGATACAGAGTAAATCTCCCTCTAACCTGTCCCCATCAAACACTCCCAGGACTGGTACTGCCCGGGGTAAGATTCAGAAAAAAGCTCCATCTACACGGTCCCCATGAAGCACTCCAAGGGCAGGTACAGGACAGGTTTATATACTGACTAAAGCTCCCTCTAAACTGTCCCCATCAAACCCTCCCAGGACAGGTACAGCACGGGGTTAGATACAGAGTAAAGCTCCCTTTACACCGTCCCCATCAAACACTCCCAGTGCAGGTACATTAGGGGGTTAGATACAGAGTAAAACTTCCTCTACACTGTCCCCACCAAACACTCCCAGGACAGGGACGGCACGGTGTTAGATACAGAGTAAATCTCCCACTATACCGTCCCCATCAAACACTCCCAGGCCTGGTACAGCTCGGGTTTATATACAGAATAAAGATCCCACTGCAATGTCATCATCAATCACTCCCAGGGCAACTACAGCACTGGGTTAGATACAGAGTAAAGCTACATCTATAATGTCCCCATCAAACACTCCCAGGACAGGTACAGCACAGGGTTAGATACACAGAAAAGCTCCCTCTGCACTGTTCCCATCAAACACTCCCTGGACAGGAACAGAACAGGGTTAGATACAGAGTAAAGCTCCCTCTATACTGTCCCCATCAAACACTCCCAGGACAGGAACAGGACAGGGTTAGATACAGAGTAAAGCTCCCTCTACACTGTCTCCATCAAACACTAGCAGGTCCGCTACAGCACAGGGTTAGATACAGGCTAAACCTCCCTCTATACTCTCCCCATCAAACTCTCACATGACTGGTACAGCACGGGGTTAGATACAGAGTAAAGCTCCCTCTAAACTTTCCCATCAAACCCTCCCAGGACAGGTACAGCATGGGGTTAGATACAGAGTAAAGCTCCCTCTACACCATCCCCATCAAACACTCCCAGTGCAGGTACATTACGGGGTTAGATACAGAGTAAAAATTCCTCTACACTGTCCCAATCAAACACTCCCAGGACAGGTACAGCACGGTGTTAGATACAGAGTAAATCTCCCACTATACCGTCCCCATCAAACACTCCCAGGCCAGGTACAGCACGGGTTTATATACAGAATAAAGGTCACACTGCACTGTCATCATTAAACACTCCCAGGGCAAGTAAGGCACTGGGTTAGATACAGAGTAAAGCTCCCTCTATACTGTCCCCACCAAACACTCCCAGGACAGGTACAGCACAGGGTTAGATACAGACTAAAGCTCCCTCTGCACTGTCCCCTTCAAACACTCCCTGGACAGGAACAGAACTGGGTTTGATACAGAGTAAAGCTCCCTCGATACTGTCCCCATCAAACACTCCCACGACGGGAACAAGACAGGGTCAGATAAGGAGTAAACTTCCTCTACACTTTCCCCATCAAACACTCCCAGGGCAGGAAAACCACTGGGTTAGATACAGAGTAAAGATCCCTCTACACTGTCCCCATCAAACACTCCCAGGTCCCCTACAGCACAGGGTTAGATACAATGTAAACCTCCCTCTACACTCTCCCCATCAAACACTCCCAAGACTGATACACCAAGGGGTTAGATACAGAGTAAAGCTGCCCCTACACTGTGCACATCGTACACTCCCAGGGCAGGTACAGCACGGGGTTAGATACAGTCTAAATTTCCCTCTAAGCTGTCCCCATCAAACACTCTCAGGACTGGTGCAGCACAGGGTTAGATACAGAGTAAAGCTCCCTCGATACTGTACCCATCAAACACTCCCAGGACTAGTACAGCCCGGGGTTAGAAACAGAGAAAAACTCCCCCTACACTGTGCCCATCATACACTCCCATGGCAGTTACAGCACAGGGTTAGATACAGAGTAAATCTCCCTCTAACCTGTCCCCATCAAACACTCCCAGGACTGGTACTGCCCGGGGTAAGATTCAGAAAAAAGCTCCATCTACACGGTCCCCATGAAGCACTCCAAGGGCAGGTACAGGACAGGTTTATATACTGACTAAAGCTCCCTCTAAACTGTCCCCATCAAACCCTCCCAACACAGGTACAGCACGGGGTTAGATACAGAGTAAAGCTCCCTTTACACCGTCCCCATCAAACACTCCCAGTGCAGGTACATTAGGGGGTTAGATACAGAGTAAAACTTCCTCTACACTGTCCCCACCAAACACTCCCAGGACAGGGACGGCACGGTGTTAGATACAGAGTAAATCTCCCACTATACCGTCCCCATCAAACACTCCCAGGCCTGGTACAGCTCGGGTTTATATACAGAATAAAGATCCCACTGCAATGTCATCATCAATCACTCCCAGGGCAACTACAGCACTGGGTTAGATACAGAGTAAAGCTACATCTATAATGTCCCCATCAAACACTCCCAGGACAGGTACAGCACAGGGTTAGATACACAGAAAAGCTCCCTCTGCACTGTTCCCATCAAACACTCCCTGGACAGGAACAGAACAGGGTTAGATACAGAGTAAGGCTCCCTCTATACTGTCCCCATCAAACACTCCCAGGGCAGGAACAGCATTGGGTTTACATACAGAAAAAAGCTCCCTCTACACTGTCTCCATCAAACACTCCCAGGACAGGAACAGGACAGGGTTCGATACAGAGTAAAGCTCCCTCTATACTGTCCCCATCAAACACTCCCAGGACAGGAACAGGACAGGGTTAGATACAGAGTAAAGCTACCTCTACACTTTCCCCATCAAACACTCCCAGGACTGCTACAGCACAGGGTTAGATACAGAGTAATGCTCCCTAAACAGCGTCCCCATCAAACACTCCCAGGGCAGGTACAGCACGGGGCTAGATACAGATTAAAGCTCCCTCGATACTGTCATCATCAAACAATCCCAAGACAGGTACAGCACGGGGTTAGATACAGAGTAAAGCTCCCTCTGTACTGTCCCCATCAAACACTCCCAGGACAGGTACAGCAAAGGGTTAGATACAGAGTAAAGCTTCCTCTACACTGTCCCCATGAAACACTCCCAGGATAGGTAAAGCACGGGGTTAGATACAGAATAAAGCTCCCTCTACACTGTCCCCATCAAACCCTCCATGGACAGGTACAGCACTGGGATAGATTCAGAGTAAAGCTCCCTCTACACTGTCCCCATCAAACACTCCCAGGACACAAACAGGACATGGTTAGATAAGGAGTAAAGCTCCCTTGAATCTGTCCCCATCAAACACTCGCAGGACTGGTACAGCATGGGTTTAAATAAAGAATAAAGCTCCCTCTACACTGTGACCATCAAACACTCCCGGGGCAGGTACAGCACGGGTTTAGATACAGAATAAAGCTCCCTCTGCACTGTCCCCATCAAACACTCCCAGGGCAAGTACAGCACGGGGTTAGATATAGAGTAAAGCTCCCTCTATACTGTCCCCATCAAACACTGCAAAGACAGGTACAGCACTGGGTTAGATTCAGACTAAATCTCCCTCTACGCCGTCCCCATCAAACACTCCCAGGGCAGGTAAAGCACAGGGTTAGATACAGAGTAATGCTTCCTCTACACTGTTCCTATCAAACACTCCCAGGACTTTTACAGCACTGGGTTAGATACAGAGTATAGCTCCCTCTACACTGTCCCCATCAAACACTCCCAGGACAGGTACAGTGAAGACCCCCGACCCCTTCAGAACCTCAGAAAGACTGAGCGCTTTGCAGTGAATGAATGAATGTTTAAAATGCTCTCATTGTTAGTGAGTCACTTGCTTCACTGTCCCTGGATTCATTTTCGCAATTCGGCCATTTCTAAAAGATGTGACTGGGAGCTGGGCAGAGTCTACACATTGGAGACCCCCAGATCCTGTGTCTATTCACACCCCCTCCTCTTGTTTTGCTACCTCAGCCCCTCTGTTTCGACCCTCTTTCCAGACATTATGGCAAACTTGTGGCATTCTATCCTATTATCTTATATTGTTAATAAATACTGAGAAACAGACACAGACACGGGCTTTGCAGCAGCAGAAAGAATGTGAATCATTCCATCCCGGGGGTTTTTACTTCCAGATTCAGTTTTAGAAAATTCAGAATTCAAATTCACAACAGCAAAGTGTGGGAGTGAACGCCCGGATCCTTCAATATTCCAGGGAATACACGTGGAATTTATGTCTCCATACCTGTGTCTCTGTCACGTTTCAAATATTAATGTTACATGAGTCAACTCTGTCCTAAATGTCCCATTGCTGTGGGGACATAAAATGGCCACTGTGAACAAACCTAAAATGGCTGCCTGGTGTTTGTAGACTAGATTCTCAGAGGAAGAGAGGTAGGGAGAGAGGGATAGAGAGCTGGGTAAGCGAGTGACATAGAGAGAGGAGATCAAGCGATAAAAAAGGGATGAGTTGAGAGAGAGAGATGAAGAGAGGGGAGCGAGTGTAGGGTAAAGATATGGGGTGAGATAGAGAAACAGAGAAATGTATAGAGTGGCAGAGAGATGGGGTAGGAGAGGGAGAGAAGGAATGAGACAGGGTGAGAGAAAGAGAAAGTGTAGGGGGAAAATTAAAATGTTCAAAAATGTGTTAACAGTAGTGAGTGTAAAGAACAATATCCTGTGAGATATCCCTTCTCCATCTTTAAATTAGAGGGAGAGCCTTTAACCAACTTTAAAATGGGGGGAGACCCCTTCCTCAACTTGTAATGTGGAAGTGCTGGAATCTAATCGAGGCGTTTGTGTTGTTTATATATAGAATAATAGATACAAAGGATTGAGTTACAGACTGGAATCTAATCGAGGGGTTCGGGGTGGTTTATTTATAGAATAAGAAATACCCGGGAGTGATTTACAGACTGGAATATAATCGAGGGGTTCGGGGTGGTTTATATACAGAATAACAAATACCCGGGAGTGAGTTATAGACTGGAATCTAATTGAGGGGTTCAGGGGGTTTATATGTAGAATAATTGATTTGCGGGATTGAGTTACAGACTGGAATCTAATCGCGGGGTCGAGGGGGTTTATGTGTAGAATAATTGATTCCCAGGATTGAGTTACAGAATGGAATCTAATCGAGGGGTTCAGGGGGTTTATATATAGAATAACAGACACCCGGGAGTGAGTTACAGACTGGAATCTAATCGAGGGGTTTATGGGGTTTATATATAAAATAATTCATTCTCGGGCTTGAATTATAGACTGGAATCTAATTGAGGAATTCAGGGGGTTTATATGTAGAATAATTGATTCGCGGGATTGAGTTACAGACTGGAATCTAATCCAGGGGTTCAGGGGGTTTATATGTAGAATAATTGATTCCCGGCATTGAGTTACAGACTGGAATCTAATCGAGGGGTTCAGAGGGGTTATATGTAGAATAATTGATTCCCGGGAGTGAGTTACAGACTGGAATCAAGAACAGTTGAAAATATCATTTTTCTTGTGATGTGCTGAAGTGCAGGTTACAGAGGCTGATTCATGGAATGGGTAGTGTGAGTTTTTAACCAGCTTTATCCCAAATATCAAATTTAATTTCTCATTGGAACTGTTTGATGTTTTCTTAGTCTTGACACAAATGGATAGGGACTCTTTGGACCCTCACTGTTTGCAGCTTTTTACCATTTATAATGTAACCTGTTCCATCCTTTTTAAAGTGAGGAGCCACACATTTGCCTATAATGAAATCCATCTTTCACTATTTCACCCATTCACTTAAGGTGTACATATCTCTTTGGAATTTGAAGTGCAGGTTACAGATTGGATTGGAACTTTCTGCTTTCTGAATCATTAGCCTAGTTTCACAGAGTTAAACATCAAAACTGACATTCTCAAACAGGAGAGGGCCCCACAACTTCAATTCTGTGATTCTCTGGTATCTCATGATCTGTATCTTACAATATCCCTGCCACCTTCATGTCTCTGAAGACTTGGGAAAGTGTTTCAGACATTGGGGAACCACTTCTGTCAACCAGGATATTTCCTTTGAAGCATTTCATTGTCTCGGGACATTTACAGTAAACGGCTTCTTCAAAGGACATCATTAAAATTCACTCTTTAATCAACCAAAACCTTTTGTCCATTCAGACTCCCTGGCCCTACATCCTATTGTTTCAAAGCTAACTTACATTTCACAATGTAGGAATGTGTGAATGCAAACACTTTCTTCACACGTTTCCACAATACTAAGGCTCACACTATTCAGGGTGAAATTTTCAAGACAACATTCATCAACTGACAGATTTCCAGCTCCAAATAGAAGCTTCAAGATACAGAAAGTGGCACAGAAATGAAACATCCGATTTATCTGAATCTGCATCCGTTATTGGACAGCGCGGGGCTAGATTAGAATTAAAGTTGTTCTTAAATTGTCCCCATCAAACGCTCCCAGAACAGGTACAGCATGGGGTTCCATACAGAGTAAAGCTCCCTCAAGAATTGAGTTATGAGATTAAAAAGCGTCATTCACCTTTGAATTTGAGTTCAATTTTAAAAGTGTTCAAATTAAAAGTTCATCAGCTGGAGAAAAGGGTAAAGCTCCAAATATTTTTCAACATGCCTGGCTATAAAAAACATGATTCATTTACATTAGTATCTTGAAGCATTTGATCAAATCACCCCTTAACCTCAATTCCAGTGTTTCAGAGTGAAGCTTTGACTACACTGTTCATCAAACACTCCCAACCCAATTACAGTATGGGGTCCATAGAGAGTCAAATTCAAAAAATTGGTTCGATGGTGACAGGGGGAGAGACAGGGTGAAGGTTTTGAGAAAGGGATGAAGGGGGGGCGGGATGTGGTGAAAATCTTTTTAAATCAGCGAGTGGTGATGACCTGGAACCCGTGCAAAATGCGGTGTTTGGGGGATGAGTGTCTGATCAGTGTCTCCATAGTTGTGTCTCTGTCACGTTGAAAGTACCAACGTCACATTCCTGTGGAGTCAACTCTGTCAGAAATGTCCCAGTGCTGTGGGGACATAATATGGCCCCTGTGAACAAACCTAAAAGGCTGACTGGTGTTTGTGTCATTTATATAGATTCTGAGAGAGAGGAAGAGAGAGAGAGAGAGACCGAGCGAGTGAGAAGAAGACAGAGACACAGATCGAGAGGGAGACCGAGAGACAAGAGATTGAAGGAAGGATATTTATCATAGTACATTGGAAGAGGAAGATTCCATTTCACCCCACACCCTGTTTCTGACATTCAATGAGATCCTGACTGATCTCTGATCGACCTCCATATCTCTTTACACCTTTGCCTAACAAAAATCTATCATCCTCAGATTGAAACATTAACAAGAGACTTTGTGTCAATTGACGTTTGCAGAAACCTGTTTCAAATTAAAGCTTTGGCTACACTGTCATCAAACACTCCCAACCCAAATACAGTATGCGGTTCGATACAGGGTCAAATTCTCTTTGCTTTGTACAAGAAATTTTTAATTGTAGATTTTTATTTTTAATTTTAGGCTAACAGGACTGAAATTGTACGGCTTCCCAGTGTGAGATTTAAACTCCTGTTTATTTCAATCTTTAGCTCAGGAATTCACATTAAAACATGCAGAGAATTGAAACCTTCCTCATACAGTTGCCTGTTTGTTCCAGTGTTGGTATATTCCCGCTTTCTCCTGCGTTTTCACTTGTCAGAAGAAATTGAATTGTTGACATTGGATAATCATCCCTTTCCCAAGAAAATATAAACTCCTGGGAAACTGCAACAGACACAATCTTATGCAGTGATCAAAATCCTGCACCTTTATTCATCAATCCCATTTCCTATCTCTGTAGAAACTCCCTTCCACTGACAGATTCTGAGATCCATACTCAATCTCAAAAACCACCACAGAAAAGTGACTGCTTATTTTAAACAGTGAATCTGAACTATTTGAAGTTCCGACTCAGACACAGAATCGCAGAAATTTATACTCTGTGGGATGAAAATTATCAGAATAACTTTGCAACATACAGGTAACATAAATAGGATTTGACCATTTGATCAAGTCAACCCTGATGCTACTAGATTTCAGGGAATACAACCCGAATTTGTGCAATCTCACTTTGCAATTTAACCCTTGGAATCCAGGTCTCATTCTGGCAAAGCTGTGATGCACTCGAACTGTCTAAACTATCCCTGGAGTGTCGGATTAACCCGGGTCACTCACATACACCCAGGTCAGGCTCAAGACTCACCTGTCTCACTCGCTGAGATGCTCCTGTATCACTGGCCTTATTGTAGTCGGATGCCGCGTTGGGAGCAGGACAGGAAGACGGGATTAGGAAGACTGCTCATGTGGAGGGTAAACATAAGGAATCTATCAGAGAATCAGAACAGACCAGGGAGAATCAAACAAGGAAACTGATGTTCAATTTATTAGGCCTGATTTGTGGATTGTTTTTGTTTTGGGCGACAATGTTGCCAACAAACACTCCCAGAAAGGATGCAGCAGGGGCTAGATACAGAGTAAAGCTCCCTCGATACTGTCCCCATCAAACACTCCCTGGACAGGAACAGAACAGGGTTAGATACAGAGAAAAGCGCCCTCGATACTGTCCCCATCAAGCACATCCAAGACAGGTAAGCACGGGGTTAGATACAGAGTAAAGCTCCCTCGATACTGTCCATATCAAACACTCCCAGGACAGGTACAGCACGGGGTTAGATACTGAGTAAAGCTCCATCTGCACTGTCCCCATCAAACACTCCCAGGGCAGGTACAGCATGGGGTTAGATACAGAGTAAAGCTCCCTCTACACTGTCTCCATCAAACACTCCCAGGACTGGTACAGCACAGGGTTAGATACAGAGTAAACCTCCCTATACACTCTCCCCATCAATCACTCTCAGGACTGGTACAGCACGGGGTTAGATACAGAGTAAATCTCCCTCTACACTGTGCCCATCAAACACTCCCAGGACTGGTACAGCACGAGGTTAGATACAGAGTAAAGCTCCCTCTACACTGTCCCCATCAAGCACTAACAGGGCAGTGACAGGACAGGGTTAGATACAGAGTAAATCTCCCTCTATACTGTCCCCATCAAACACTCCCAGGACTGGTACAGCACGGGGTTAGATACAGAGTAAAGCTCCCCCTACACTGTGCCAATCATACACTCACAGGGCAGGTACAGCAAGGAATTAGATACAGACTAAAGCTCCCTCTAACCTGTCCCATCAATCACTCCCAGGACTGGTACAGCACGGGGTTAGATACAGAGTAAAGCTCCCTCTAAACTGTCCCCATCAATCACTCCCAGGACAGGTACATTACGGGGTTAGATACAGACTAAAGCTTCCTATACACTGTCCCCATCAAACACTCGCAGGACATGTACATCACAGTGTTAGATACAGAGTAAATCTCCCTCTACACCGTCCCCATCCACCAATCCCTGGGCAGGTACAGCACGGGTTTAGATACAGAGTAAAGCTTCCTCTACACTGTCCCCATCAAACACTCCCAGGACAAGTACAGCACGGGCTTAGATACAGAGTCAAGCTCCCTCTGAACTGTCTCCATCAAACACTCCCAGGGCAAACACCACGGGGTGAGATACAGAGTAAAGCTCCCTCTATACTGTACCCATCAAACACTCCCAGGACAGGTAAAGCACAGGGTTAGATACACAGTAAAGTTCCCTCTACACTGTCCCCATCAAACAGTCCCAGGACAGGTACAGCACGGGGTTAAATACAGAGTAAAGCTCCCTCTACACTGTCCCCATTAAACACTCCCAGGACAGGACCAGGACAGTCTTAGATTCAGAGTAAAGCTCCCTCTATACTGTCTCCATCAAAAACTACCAGGACAGGAACAGGACAGGGTTAGATACTGAATAAAGCTACCTCTTCACTTTCCCCATCAAACACTCCAGGGCAGGTAATGCACTGGGTTAGATACAGAGTAAAGGTCCCTCTACACTGTCCCCATCAAACACTCCCAGGATAGGTACAGCACGGGGTTTGATACAGAGTAAAGCTCCCTCGATACTGTCCCCATCAAACACTCCCAGGACAGGTACAGCACGGGGCTAGATACAGAGTAAATCTCCCTCGATACTGTCCCCATCAAACACTCTGAGGACAGGTACAGCTCGGGGTTAGATAAAGAATAAAGTTTCAATTGCACTGTCCCCATCAAACACTCCCAGGGCACGTACAGCACGGTGTTAGATACAGAGTAAAGCTCCCTCTATACTATCCTCATCAAGCACTCCCACGACAATGACTGCACACATTTAGATTCAGAGTAAATCTTCCTCTACACTGTCCCCATCAAACACTCCCAGGACAGGTAAAGCACTGGGTTAGATACAGAGTAAAGCTCCCTCTACACTGTCCACATCAAACACTCCCAGGACATGAACAGGAAAGGATTAGATACAGAGTAAAGCTCGCTATATACTGTCCCCATCAAACAGTCCCAGGAGAGGAACAGGACAGTGTTAGATACAGAGTAAAGCTACCTCTGCACTTTCCCCATCAAACACTCCCAGGACAGGTAAAGCATTGGGTTAGATACAGAGTAAAGCTCCCTCGATACTGTCCCCATCAAACCCCATCAAACACTCCCAAAGCAGGTACAGCACGGGGTTAGATACAGAGTAAAGCTCCCTCTATACTGTCCCCATCAAACACTCCCAGGCAATAGACCACGGGGTTAGATACAGAGTAAAGCTCCCTCTATACTGTCCACATCAAACATTCCCAGGGCAGGTACAGCACTGGGTTAGATACAGAGTAAAGCTCCCTCTGCACTGTCCCCATCATAAACTCCCAGGACTGGTACAGCACGGGGTCAGATACAGAGTAAAGCTCACTCTACACTGTCCCCATCAAGCTCTCACAGGGCAGTGACAGGACAGGCTTAGATACAGAGTAAATCACCCTCTACACTGACCCCATCAAATACTCCCAGGCCAGGTAGAGCACAGGTTTAGATACAGAATAAAGGTCCAACTGCACTGTCTCAATCAAACACTCCCAGTGCAATGCACCATGGGGTTAGATACAAAGTAAAGCTCCCTCTATACTGGCCCCATTAAACACTCCCAGGACTGGTACAGCACAGAGTTTGATACACAGTAAAGCTCCCTCTACACTCTCGCCATCAAACACTCCCAGCACAGGTACAGCACGGGGTTAGATACAGAGTAAAGCTCCCTCTACACTGTCCCCATTAAACACTCCCAGGACAGGACCAGGACAGTCTTAGCTACAGAGTAAAGCTCCCTCTATACTGTCCCCATCAAAAACTCCCAGGACAGGAACAGGACAGGGTTAGATAAAGAATAAAGCTACCTCTTCACTTTCCCAATCAAACACTCCCAGGGCAGGTAAAGCACTGGGTTAGATACAGAGTAAAGCTCCCTCGATACTGACCCATCAAACACTCCCAGGATAGGTACAGCACGCGGTTAGATACAGAGTAAAGCTCCCTCGATACTGTCCCCATCAAACCCCATCAAACACTCCCAGGACAGGTACAGCACGGTGTTAGATACAGAGTAAAGCTTCCTCTACACTGTCCCCATCAAACACTCCCAGGACAGGTACAGAACGGGGCGAGATACAGAGTTAAGCTCCCTCGATTCTGTCCCCATCAAACACTCCCAGGGCAGGTACAGCACGTGGTTAGATACAGAGTAAAGCTCCCTCTACACTGTGCCCATCAAACACTCCCGGGACAGGTACAGCACGGGTTCATATGCAGAGTAAATCTCCCTCTAAACTGTCCCATCAAACACTCCCAGGACAGATTCAGCACGAGTTTAGATACATAGTAAAGCTCCCTCTATACCGTCCCCATCAAAAACTCCCAGGCAGGGCAGGTACTGTACGGGGTTAAATACTGAGTAAAGCTCCCTCTATACTGTTCCAATCAAACACTCCCTGGACAGGAACTGGACAGGGTTAGAAAGAGATTAAAGCTCCCTCTATACTGTCCCCTTCAAACACTACCAGGACAGGAACAGAACAGGGTTAGATACAGAGTAAAGCTCCCTCTACACTGTGGCCATCATACAGTCCCAGGGCATGTACAGCACGGGGTTAGATACAGAGTAAAGCTCCCTCTACACTGTCTCCATCAGACACTCCCAGGACTGGTAGAGCTCAGGGTTAGATACAGAGTAAATCTCCCTCTATACTGTCCCCATCAAACACTCCCAGGACTGGTACAGCACGGGGTTAGACACAGAGTAAAGCTCCCCCTACACTGTGCCCATCATACACTCCCAGGTCAGGTACAGCACGGTGTTAAATACAGAGTAAATTTCCCTCTAACCTGTCCCCATCAAACGCCCCCAGGTCTGGTACAGCACAGGGTTAGATACAGAGTAAAACTCCCTTTACACTGTCCCCATCAAGCACTCACAGGGCAGATAAAGGACAGGGTTAGATACAGAGTACATCTCCCTCTACACCGTCCCCATCAAACACTCCCAGGGCAGGTACAGCACGGGGTTAGATACAGAGTAAAGCTCCCTCTACACTGTCTCCATCAAACACTCCCAGGACTGGTACAGCTCAGGGTTAGATACAGAGTAAATCTCCCTCTATACTGTCCCCATCAAACACTCCCAGGACTGGTACAACATGGGGTTAGATACAGAGTTAATCTCCCCCTACAATGTGCCCATCATACACTCCCAGGGCAGGTACAGCACGGTGTTAGATACAGAGTAAATCTCTCTCTAACCTGTCCCCATCAAACACTCCCAGGACTGGTACAGCACGGGGTTAGATACAGAGTAAAGCTCCCTCTATACTTTCCACATCAAACACTCCCAGGACAGGTTCAGCACAGAGTTAGATAAAGAGTAAAGCTCCCTCTACACTATCTCCATCAAACACTCCCAGGACAGGTTCAGCACGGGGTTAGATACAGAGTAAAGCTCCCTCTACACTGTCGCCATCAAACACTCCCAGGACAGGTACAGCACGGGGTTAGATACAGAGTAAAGCTCCCTCGATACTGTCCCCATCAAACCCCATCAAACACTCCCAGGGCAGGTACAGCACGGTGTTAGATACAGAGTAAAGCTCCCTCTACACTGTCCCCATCAAACACTGCCAGGACAGGTACAGCACGGGGTGAGATACAGAGTAAAGCTCCATCTGCACTGTCCCCATCAAACACTCCCAGGACAGGTAAAGCACTGGGTTAGATACAGAGTAAAGCTCCCTCTACACTGTCCACATCAAACACTCCCAGGACATGAACAGGAAAGGATTAGATACAGAGTAAAGCTCGCTATATACTGTCCCCATCAAACAGTCCCAGGAGAGGAACAGGACAGTGTTAGATACAGAGTAAAGCTACCTCTGCACTTTCCCCATCAAACACTCCCAGGACAGGTAAAGCATTGGGTTAGATACAGAGTAAAGCTCCCTCGATACTGTCCCCATCAAACCCCATCAAACACTCCCAAAGCAGGTACAGCACGGGGTTAGATACAGAGTAAAGCTCCCTCTATACTGTCCCCATCAAACACTCCCAGGCAATAGACCACGGGGTTAGATACAGAGTAAAGCTCCCTCTATACTGTCCACATCAAACATTCCCAGGGCAGGTACAGCACTGGGTTAGATACAGAGTAAAGCTCCCTCTGCACTGTCCCCATCATAAACTCCCAGGACTGGTACAGCACGGGGTCAGATACAGAGTAAAGCTCACTCTACACTGTCCCCATCAAGCTCTCACAGGGCAGTGACAGGACAGGCTTAGATACAGAGTAAATCACCCTCTACACTGACCCCATCAAATACTCCCAGGCCAGGTAGAGCACAGGTTTAGATACAGAATAAAGGTCCAACTGCACTGTCTCAATCAAACACTCCCAGTGCAATGCACCATGGGGTTAGATACAAAGTAAAGCTCCCTCTATACTGGCCCCATTAAACACTCCCAGGACTGGTACAGCACAGAGTTTGATACACAGTAAAGCTCCCTCTACACTCTCGCCATCAAACACTCCCAGCACAGGTACAGCACGGGGTTAGATACAGAGTAAAGCTCCCTCTACACTGTCCCCATTAAACACTCCCAGGACAGGACCAGGACAGTCTTAGCTACAGAGTAAAGCTCCCTCTATACTGTCCCCATCAAAAACTCCCAGGACAGGAACAGGACAGGGTTAGATAAAGAATAAAGCTACCTCTTCACTTTCCCAATCAAACACTCCCAGGGCAGGTAAAGCACTGGGTTAGATACAGAGTAAAGCTCCCTCGATACTGACCCATCAAACACTCCCAGGATAGGTACAGCACGCGGTTAGATACAGAGTAAAGCTCCCTCGATACTGTCCCCATCAAACCCCATCAAACACTCCCAGGACAGGTACAGCACGGTGTTAGATACAGAGTAAAGCTTCCTCTACACTGTCCCCATCAAACACTCCCAGGACAGGTACAGAACGGGGCGAGATACAGAGTTAAGCTCCCTCGATTCTGTCCCCATCAAACACTCCCAGGGCAGGTACAGCACGTGGTTAGATACAGAGTAAAGCTCCCTCTACACTGTGCCCATCAAACACTCCCGGGACAGGTACAGCACGGGTTCATATGCAGAGTAAATCTCCCTCTAAACTGTCCCATCAAACACTCCCAGGACAGATTCAGCACGAGTTTAGATACATAGTAAAGCTCCCTCTATACCGTCCCCATCAAAAACTCCCAGGCAGGGCAGGTACTGTACGGGGTTAAATACTGAGTAAAGCTCCCTCTATACTGTTCCAATCAAACACTCCCTGGACAGGAACTGGACAGGGTTAGAAAGAGATTAAAGCTCCCTCTATACTGTCCCCTTCAAACACTACCAGGACAGGAACAGAACAGGGTTAGATACAGAGTAAAGCTCCCTCTACACTGTGGCCATCATACAGTCCCAGGGCATGTACAGCACGGGGTTAGATACAGAGTAAAGCTCCCTCTACACTGTCTCCATCAGACACTCCCAGGACTGGTAGAGCTCAGGGTTAGATACAGAGTAAATCTCCCTCTATACTGTCCCCATCAAACACTCCCAGGACTGGTACAGCACGGGGTTAGACACAGAGTAAAGCTCCCCCTACACTGTGCCCATCATACACTCCCAGGTCAGGTACAGCACGGTGTTAAATACAGAGTAAATTTCCCTCTAACCTGTCCCCATCAAACGCCCCCAGGTCTGGTACAGCACAGGGTTAGATACAGAGTAAAACTCCCTTTACACTGTCCCCATCAAGCACTCACAGGGCAGATAAAGGACAGGGTTAGATACAGAGTACATCTCCCTCTACACCGTCCCCATCAAACACTCCCAGGGCAGGTACAGCACGGGGTTAGATACAGAGTAAAGCTCCCTCTACACTGTCTCCATCAAACACTCCCAGGACTGGTACAGCTCAGGGTTAGATACAGAGTAAATCTCCCTCTATACTGTCCCCATCAAACACTCCCAGGACTGGTACAACATGGGGTTAGATACAGAGTTAATCTCCCCCTACAATGTGCCCATCATACACTCCCAGGGCAGGTACAGCACGGTGTTAGATACAGAGTAAATCTCTCTCTAACCTGTCCCCATCAAACACTCCCAGGACTGGTACAGCACGGGGTTAGATACAGAGTAAAGCTCCCTCTATACTTTCCACATCAAACACTCCCAGGACAGGTTCAGCACAGAGTTAGATAAAGAGTAAAGCTCCCTCTACACTATCTCCATCAAACACTCCCAGGACAGGTTCAGCACGGGGTTAGATACAGAGTAAAGCTCCCTCTACACTGTCGCCATCAAACACTCCCAGGACAGGTACAGCACGGGGTTAGATACAGAGTAAAGCTCCCTCGATACTGTCCCCATCAAACCCCATCAAACACTCCCAGGGCAGGTACAGCACGGTGTTAGATACAGAGTAAAGCTCCCTCTACACTGTCCCCATCAAACACTGCCAGGACAGGTACAGCACGGGGTGAGATACAGAGTAAAGCTCCATCTGCACTGTCCCCATCAAACACTCCCAGGGCAGGTACAGCACGGGGTTAGATACAGAATAATGCTCCCTCTACACTGTCTCCATCAAACATTCCCAGGACAGGAACAGGACAGGGTTAGATACAGAGTAAAGCTCCCTCTATACTGTCCCCATCAAACACTCCCAGGACAGGGAGTGGTGATAGGGAGAGTGGGTTGGTGTGAGAGGGTTTGGCTGAGAGGGAGAGCGGGATGGGATGAGAGGGAGAGTGGGTTGGGGTGAGAGGGAGAGTGGGTTGGGGTGAGAGGGAGAGTGGGTTGGGGTGAGAGGGAGAGAGGGTTGGGGTGAGAGGGAGAGTGGGTTGGGGTGAGAGGGAGAGAGGGTTGGGGTGAGAGGGAGAGTGGGTTGGGGTGAGAGGCAGAGTGGGTTGGGGTGAGAGGGAGAGTGGGTTGGGGTGAGAGGGAGAGTGGGTTGGGGTGAGAGGGAGAGTGGGTTGGGGTGAGAGGGAGAGTGGGTTGGGGTGAGAGGGAGAGTGGGTTGGGGTGAGAGGGAGAGTGGGTTGGGGACTGCGATTACTGCCAGTGTTTTGGGGGTTTGTGTGAGATCAGGGTTTGGAACTGGAGTAACACAACCAACAGGGGAAAGAAATATAGATTTATTATTAAACCAAAAATAATGATAGGCCCTTGTTGAAACCATGTCTGTCCTGGGGTTAACCCTCAGTGGAGAGGAGCAGCAAGGGGTCCTGTCCTGTTATTAACATTCAATGGACAGGAGCAGCAAGGGGTCCTGTCTGGAAAGAGAGAGGGAGAGAGAAAACTGGAGTGACAGAGACAGGGAAATGCCACCCCCTCCCCCAGAAACGTCGTGTGTTCCCTGTTGCAATTCAGTAAAAGCTGCAGGCCGTTTCTGCACAGGGGGATCCCACAGGCAGCAATGTAATGCTATCCGGATGGGAACAGGGAGACACATTTCCTTCCCCAGCCTCATGCCTGCTGTAACCCTTCCTCTTCCCCCTCTCTCCCCCCCGGGCACCATGTGTGCTCTGAGTCCGGACATATCCCCAGAAAGGTCTAAACTCCTTCTCTTCAAACCGGGAACAAGCTGCTGCTTCCTGGGGGAGACTTTTGAAATCTCCATCCCAGCATCGATTTTTACAAACCAGGCGTCCCCGGGAGGGTGTGACTGAGGCTTTTCTGCAGAGACTGGGAGCTGGGTACTGACTCCACACTGGAGACCCTCCCCTAACCCCACCCGGACCCTGTGTCTCTTCCTCACCCCCAACCACCTGCCTCTGTTTCACTGTCTTTTCCTGTTTCCCTCAATCTCCCCCCTCTCTCTCTGTTGTAACGTAGGGACACATCCTAGAGAGACTGAATTCAAATGACTGTTCCACCTCCCAATTCATCGCCCTGCCTAAAACACCAGCATTATTCAGGAATTAGCACAAACTTTTTCACACTCTCACAGTTAGGACTTGGTAAAGGGATCCTGAGGGACAGGAAATGAGTCCAATCAGCACATTTTTAATCAATTAACTGGTTGTGGTACAGTATGAAACACTGCAGGGATTTTGTGCACAGCAAGATCCCAAAGGGTGCAGTCAGCTCTGCACAGCACTTTTTAAATGGGGCAATATTTACACAGAGAGAGAGAGGCAGCAAGTTGGGGAGGGACCAAGACAGTGAAGACCCCCGACCCCTTCAGAACCTCAGAAAGACTGAGCGCTTTGCAGTGAAAGAATGAATGTTTAAAATGCTCTCATTGTTAGTGAGTCACTTGCTTCACTGTCCCTGGATTCATTTTCGCAATTCAGCCTTTTCAAAAAGATGTGACTGGGAGCTGGGCAGTGTCTACACATTGGAGACCCCCAGATCCTGTGTCTATTCACACCCCCTCCTCTTGTTTTGCTACCTCAGCCCCTCTGTTTCAACCCTCTTTCCAGACATTATGGCAAACTTGTGGCATTCTAAACTATTATCTTAAATTGTTAATAAATACTGAGAAGCAGACACAGAGACGGGCTTTGCAGCAGCAGAAAGAATGTGAATCATTCCATCCCGGGGGTTTTTACTTCCAGATTCAGTTTTAGAAAATTCAGAATTCAAATTCACAGCAGCAAAGTGTGGGAGTGAACGCCCGGATCCTTCAATATTCCAGGGAATACACGTGGAATTTATGTCTCCATACCTGTGTCTCTGTCACGTTTAAAATATTAATGTTACATGAGTCAACTCTGTCCTAAATGTCCCATTGCTGTGGGGACATCAAATGGCCACTGTGAACAAACCTAAAATGGCTGCCTGGTGTTTGTAGACTAGATTCTCAGAGGAAGAGAGGTAGGGAGAGAGGGATAGAGAGCTGGGTAAGCGAGTGAGATAGAGATAGGAGATCAAGCGATAAAAAAGGGATGAGGTGAGAGAGAGAGATGAAGAGAGGGGAGCGAGTGTAGGGTAAAGATATGGGGTGAGAGAGAGAAACAGAGAAATGTATAGAGTGGCAGAGAGATGGGGTGGGAGAGGGAGAGAAGGAACGAGACTGGATGAGAGAATGAGAAAGTGTAGTGCGAAACTGAAAATGTTCAAAAATGTGTTAACATTATTGAGTGTAAAGGACAATATCCTGTGAGACATCCCTTCTCCATCTTAAAATTGGCGGGAGAGCCTTTAACCAACTTCAATATGGGGGGAGACCCCTTCCTCAACTTGTGATGTGGAAGTGCTGGAATCTAATCGAGGGGTTTGTGGGGTTTATATATAGAATAACAAACACCCGGGAGTGAGTTTCAGACTGGAATTTAATCGAGGCATTCGGGGTGGTTTAAATATAGAATAACAGACACCCGGCAGTGAGTTACAGACAGGAATCTAACGGAGGGGTTAAGGTTGGTTTATATATAGAATAACAGATACCCGGCAGTGAGTTACAGGCAGGAATCTAACGGAGGGGTTTGGGGTGGTTTATATATAGATTAACAGATGCCCGGGAGTGAGTTATGGGCTGAAATTTAATCGAGGGGTTCGGGGTGGTTTATATATAAATCATGTAGATATAATATATATCGAATAAAAGATATCCGGGAGTGAGTTAAAGAACGGAATCTCATCGAGGGGAATGAGGGGTTTATATATAGAATAATAGATAACGGGAGAGAGTTACAGACTGGAATCTAATTGAAGGGTGCAGTGGTTTTATATACAGAATAATAGATACCCGGGAGTGAGTAACAGAGTGGAATCTAATCGAGGGTTTCAGGGGGTTTATATATAGAATTATCGATACCCGGGAGTGAGTTGCAGACAGGAATCTAATCGAGTGCTTCCGGTGGTTTATATATAGAATCATAGATACCCGGGATTGAGTTACAGGCTGGAATTTAATTAAGGGGTGCAGGGGGTTTATATATAGAATAATCGATACCCGGGATTGAGTTACAGACTGGAATCTAATCGAAGGGATCAGGGGGTTTATATATAGAATCATAGATACCCGGGATTGAGTTACAGACTGCAATCTAATCGAAGGGATCAGGGGGTTTATATATAGAATCATAGATACCCGGGATTGAGTTACAGACTGGAATCTAATCGAGGGGTTCGGGGAGTTTATATATAGAATAATCGATACCCGGGATTGAGTTACAGACTGGAATCTAATCGAGGGGTTCAGGGGGTTTATATATAGAATAATAAATACCTGGGATTGAGTTACAGACTGCAATCTAATCGAGGGGTTCAGTGGGTTTATATAGAGAATAATAGATACCCGGGAGTGAGTTACAGACTGGAATCTATTCGAGGGGTTCGGGGAGTTTATATATAGAATAATCGATACCCGGCATTGAGTTACAGGCTGGAATCTAATTGAGGGGTGCAGGGTGTATATATATATAGAATAATAGATACCCGGAATTGAGTAACAGACTGGAATCAAGAACAGTTGAAAATATCATTTTTCTTGTGATGTGCTGAAGTGCGGGTTACAGAGGCTGATTCGTGGAATGGGTAGTGTGAGTTTTTAACCAGCTTTATCCCAAATATCAAATTTAATTTCTCATTGGAACTGTTTGATGTTTTCTTAGTCTTGACACAAATGGATAGGGACTCTTTGGACCCTCACTGTTTGCAGCTTTTCACCATTTATAATGTAACCTGTTCCATCCTTTTTAAAGAGGGCAGCCACACATTTGCCTATAATGAAATCCATCTTTCACTATTTCACTCATTCACTTAAGGTGTACATATCTCTTTGGAATTTGAAGTGCAGGTTACAGATTGGATTGGAACTTTCTGCTTTAAGAATCATTAACCAAGTTTCACAGAGTTAAACATCAAAACTGACATTCTGAAACAGGAGAGGTCCCCACAACTTCAATTCTGTGATTCTCTAGCACCTCATGATCTGTAGCTTACAATGTCCGCCCCCTTCATGTCTCTGAAGACGTGGGAAATCTTTCAGACATTGGGGAACCATTTCTGTCAATCGGGATATTTCCTTTGAAGCATTTCATTGTCTTGGGACATTTACAGTAAACGGCTCCTTCAAAGGACATCATTAAAATTCACTCTTTAATCATCCAAATCGTTTTGTCCATTCAGACTCCCTGGCCCTACATCCTATTGTTTCAAAGCTAACTTACATTTCACAATGTAGGAATTTGTGAATGCAAACACTTTCTTCACACGTTGCCACAATACTAAGGCTCACACTATTCAGGGTGAAATTTTCAAGACAACATTCATCAACTGACAGATTTCCAGCTCCAGCTAATTGTAGATTTTTATTTTTAATTTTGGGATAACAGGACTGAAATTGTACGGCATCCCAGTGTGAGATTTAAACACCTGTTTATTTCAATCTTTAGCTCAGGAATTCACATTAAAACATGCAGAGAATTGAAACCTTCCTCATACAGTTGCCTGTTTGTTCCAGTGTTGGTATATTCCCTCTTTCTCTTGCGTTTTCACTTGTCTGAAGAAATTGAATTGTTGACATTGGATAATCATCCCTTTCCCATGAAAATGTAAACTCCTGGGAAACTGCAACAGAAACAATCTTTTGCAGTGATCAAAATCCTGCACCTTTATTCATCAATCCCATTTCCTATCTCTGTAGAAACTCCCTTCCATTGACAGATTCTGAGATCCATACTCAATCTCAAAAACCACCACAGAAAAGTGACTGCTTATTTTAAACAGTGAATCTGAACTATTTGAAGTTCTGACTCAGTCACAGAATCGCAGAAATTTTGACTCTGTGGGATGAAAATTATCAGAATAACTTTGCAACATACAGGTAACCTGTAG
Organism: Cetorhinus maximus; assembly: GCF_964194155.1. Classification (NCBI taxonomy): domain Eukaryota; kingdom Metazoa; phylum Chordata; class Chondrichthyes; order Lamniformes; family Cetorhinidae; genus Cetorhinus; species Cetorhinus maximus. The sequence continues at coordinate 270,218 of NW_027596311.1, forward strand.
TGACAGGAGGATACTTGTCTGTTCAAAAGGGCTTCGATAAGATGCCTCACAAAGCTTATTACTCAGGACAAGAGCTCATACATTCCCCTAATCGCCCCAACCAGTTCCTCTCAGGATTTGACAATTTGATCAAGTCACCCCTGATGCTACTAAATTTCAGGGAATACAACCCGAGTTTGTGCAATCTCACTTTGCAATTTAACCCTTGGAATCCAGGTCTCATTCTGGCAAAGCTGTGATGCACTCGAACTGTCTAAACTGTCCCTGGAGTGTCGGATTAACCCGGGTCACTCACATATACCCAGGTCAGGTTCAAGACTCACCTGTCTCACTCGCTGAGACGCTCCTGTATCACTGGCCTTAATGTAGTCGGATGCCGCGTTGGGAGCAGGACAGGTAGACGGGATTAGGATGACTGCTCATGTGGAGGGTAAACACGAGGAATCTATCAGAGAATCAGAAAAGACCAGGGAGAATCAAACAAGTAAACTGATGTTCAATTTATTAGGCCTGATTTGTGGATTGTTTTTGTTTTGGGCGAGAATGTTGCCAACAAACACTCCCAGAAAGGATGCAGCAGGGGCTAGATTCAGAGTAAAGCTCCCTCGATACTGTCCCCATCAAACACTCCCAGGATAGGTACAGCACGGGGTTAGATACAGAGTAAAGCTCCCTCGATACTGTCCCCATCAAGCACATCCAAGACAGGTAAGCACAGGGTTAGATACAAAGTAAAGCTCCCTCGATACTGTCCATATCAAACACTCCCAAGAAAGGTACAGCACGGGGTTAGTTACGGATAAAGCTCCCTCGATACTGTCCCCATCAAGCACTCCCAGGACAGGTACAGCACGGGGTTAGATACAGAGTAAAGCTCCCTCGATACTGTCTCCATCAAGCACATCCAAGACAGGTAAGCACGGGGTTAGATACAAAGTAAAGCTCCCTCGATACTGTCCATATCAAACACTCCCAGGAAAGGTACAGCACGGGGTTAGATATAGTGTAAAGATCCCTCGATACTGTACCCATGAAACACTCCCAGGACAGGTACAGCTCGGGGTAGATATAGAGTATAGCTCCCTCTATACTGTCCCCATCAACCACTCCCAGGACAGGTACAACACGGGGTTAGACACAGAGTAAAGCTCCCTCTGCACTGTCCCAATCAAACACTCCTGGACAGGAACAGGACAGGGTTAGATACAGAGTAAACCTCCCTCTATACTCTCCCCATCAAACACTCCCAGGACTGGTACAGCATGGGCTTAAATACAGAGTAAAGCTCCGCCTACACTGTGGACATCATACACTCCCAGGGCAGGTACAGCACTGGGTTAGATACAGAATAAAATTCCCTATACACTGTCTACATCAAACACTCCCAGGGCTGGTACAGCTCAGGGTTAGATACAAAAAAAAGCTCCCTCTATACTGTCCCAATCAAACACTACCAGTACAGGTACAGCACGGGGTTAGATACAGAGTAAATCTCCCCCTACACTGTGACCATCATACACTCCCAGGGCAGGTACAGCACGGGGTAAGATACAGAGTAAATCTCCCCCTACACTGTGCCCATCATACACTCCCAGGGCAGGTACAGCACGGGGTTAGATACAGAGTAACGCTCCCGCTAACCTGTGCCCATCAAACACTCCCAGGACTGGTACTTCCCAGGGTAAGATAAAGTTTAAAGCTCCCTCTACACTTTCCCCATGAAGCACTCCCAGGGCAGGTATAGGACAGGGTTATATACAGAATAAAGCTCCCTCTAAACTGTCCCCATCAAACCCTCCCAGGACAGGTACAGCACGGGGTTAGATACAGAGTAAAGCTCCCTCTGCACCGTCCCCATCAAACACTCCCAGGGAAGGTACAGCACGGGGTTAGATAGAGAGTAAAGCTCCCTCTACACTGTCTCCCTCAAACACTACCAGGACAGGTACAGCACGGTGTTCGATACAGAGTAAATCTCCCTCTATACTGTCACCATCAAACACTCCCAGGACTGGTACAGCACAGGGTTAGATACAGAGAAAAGCTCCCCCTACACTGTGCCCATCAAACACTCCCAGGGCAGGTACAGAACGGTGTTAGATACAGAGTAAATCTCCATCTAACCTGTTCCCATCAAACACACCCAGGACTGGAACAGCACGGGGTTAGATACAGAGTAAACTCCCTCTAACCTGTCCCCATCAAACACTCCCAGGACAGGAACAGGGCAGGGTTAGATACAGAGTAAAGCTCCCTCTACACTGTCCCCATTAAACACTCCCAGGACAGGACCAGGACAGTCTTAGATACAGTGTAAAGCTCCCTCTATACTGTCCCCATCAAAAACTCCCAGGACAGGAACAGGACAGGGTTAGATACAGAATAAAGCTACCTCTTCACTTTCCCAATCAAACACTCGCAGGGCAGGTAAAGCACTGGGTTAGATACAGAGTAAAGCTCCATCGATACTGTCCCCATCAAACCCCATCAAACACTCCCAGGACAGGTACAGCAAGGTGTTAGATACAGAGTAATGCTCCCTCTACACTCTCCCCATCAAACACTCCTAGGGCAGGTACAGCACGGGTCTAGATACTGAGTTAATCTCCCTCGATTCTGTCCCCATCAAACACTCTCAGGGCAGGTACAGCACGGGGTTAGATACAGAATAAAGCTCCCTCTTCACTGTCCCCATAAAACACTCCCAGGACAGGTACAGCATGGGATAATATGCAGAGTAAATCTCCCACTAAACTGTCCCCATCAAACACTCCCAGGACAGATAAAGCACAAGGTTAGATACAGAGTAAAGCTCCCTCTACACCGTCCCCATCAAAAACTCCCAGGGCAGGTACAGTACGGGTTTAAATACAGAGTAAAGCTCCCTCTATACTGTCCCCATCAAACACTCCCTGGACAGGAACTGGACAGGGTTAGAAAAAGATTAAAGCTCCCTCTATACTGTCCCCATCAAACACTCCCAGGACAGGAACAGAACAGGGTTAGATACAGAGTAAATCTCCCTCTGCACTGTGGCCATCATACACTCCCAGGGCATGTACAGCACGGGGTTCGATACAGATTAAAGCTCCCTCTACACTGTCTCCATCAAACACTCCCAGGACTGTTACAGCTCAGGTTTAGATACAGAGTAAATCTCCCTCTATACTGTCCCCATCAAACACTCCCAGGACTGGTACAGCACGGGGTTAGATACTGAGTAAAGCTCCCCCTACATGTTGCCCATCAAACACTCCCAGGACAGGTACAGCACGGCGTTAAATGCAGAGTAAATTTCCCTCTAACCTGTCCGCATCAAACACTCCCAGGACTGGTACAGCACAGGGTTAGATACAGAGTAAAGCTCCCTTTACACTGATCCCATCAAGCACTCACAGGGCAGATAAAGGACAGGGTTAGATACAGAGTAGATCATCCTCTACACCGTCCCCATCAAACTCTCCCAGGGCAGGTACAGCACGGGGTTAGATACAGAGTAAAGCTCCCTCTGCACTGTCTCCATTAAACACTCCCAGGACTGGTACAGCTCAGTGTTAGATACAGAGTTAATCTCACTCTATACTGTCCCAATGAAACACTCCCAGGACTGGTACAGCACGGGGTTAGATACAGAGTAAAGCTCCCTCTACACCGTCCCAATCAAACACCCCCAGGGCAGGTACAGAACGGGGTTAGATACAGAGTAAAGCTCCCTCTACACTGTCCCCATGAAACACTCCCAAGACTGGTACAGCTCAGGGTTAGATACAGAGTAAATCTCCCTCTATACTGTCCCCATCAAACACTCCCAGGACTGGTACAGCACAGGGTTAGATACAGAGAAAAGCTCCCCCTACACTGTGCCCATCATACACTCCCAGGGCAGGTACAGCACGGTGTTAGATATAGAGTAAATCTCCATCTAACCTGTCCCCATCAAACACTCCCAGGACAGGAACAGGACAGGGTTAGATACAGTGTAAAGCTCCCTCTATACTGTCCCCATCAAACACTCCCAGGACAGGGAGTGGTGATAGGGAGAGTGGGTTGGTGTGAGAGGGTTGGGGTGATAGGGAGAGTGGGATGGGATAAGAGGGAGGGTGGGTTGGGGTGAGAGGGAGAGTGGGTTGGAGTGAGAGGGAGAGTGGGTTGGGGTGAGAGGGAGAGTGGGTTGGGGTGAGAGGGAGAGTGGGTTGGGGTGAGAGGGAGAGTGGGTTGGGGTGAGAGGGAGAGTGGGTTGGGGTGAGAGGGAGAGTGGGTTGGGGTGAGAGGGAGAGTGGGTTGGGGTGAGAGGGAGAGTGGGTTGGGGTAGAGGGAGAGTGGGTTGGGCTGAGAGGGAGAGTGGGTTGGGCTGAGAGGGAGAGTGGGTTGGGGTGAGAGGGAGAGTGGGTTGGGGTGAGAGGGAGAGTGGGTTGGGGTGAGTGGGAGAGTGGGTTGGGGACTGCGATTACTGCCAGTGTTTTGGGGGGTTGTGTGAGATCAGGGTTTGGAACTGGAGTAACACAACCAACAGGGGAAAGAAATATAGATTTATTATTAAACCAAAAATAATGATAGGCCCTTGTTGAAACCATGTCTGTCCTGGGGTTAACCCTCAGTGGACAGGAGCAGCAAGGGGTCCTGTCTGGAAAGAGAGAGGGAGAGAGAAAGCTGGAGTGACAGAGACAGGGAAATTCCACCCCCTCTCCCAGAAACGTCGTGTGTTCCCTGTTGCAGTTCAGGAAAAGCTGCAGGCCGTTTCTGCACAGGGGGATCCCACAGGCAGCAATGTAATGCTATCCTGATGGGAACAGGGAGACACATTTCCTTCCCCAGCCTCATGCCTGCTGTAACCCTCCCTCTTCCCCCTCTCTCCCCCCCTGGGCACCATGTGTGCTCTGAGTCCGGACACATCCCCAGAAAGGCCTAAACTCCTTCTCTTCAAACCGGGAACAAGCTGCTGCTTCCTGGGGGAGACTTTTTGAAATCTCCGTCGCAGCATCGATTTTTACAAACCAGGCGTCCCCGGGAGGGTGTGACTGAGGCTTTTCTGCAGAGACTGGGAGCTGGGCACTGACTCCAAACTGGAGACCCTCCCCTAAACCCACCCGGACCCTGTGTCTCTTCCTCACCCCCAAGCCCCTGCCTCTGTTTCACTGTCTTTTCCTGTTTCCCTCAATCTCCCCCCTCTCTCTCTGTTGTAACGTAGGGACACATCCTAGAGAGACTGAATTCAAATGACTGTTCCACCTCCCAATTCATCGCCCTGCCTAAAACACCAGCATTATTCAGGAATTAGCACAAACTTTTACACACTCTCACAGTTAGGACTTGGTAAAGGGATCCCGAGGGACAGGAAATGAGTCCAATCAGCACATTTTTAATCAATTAACTGGTTGTGGCACAGTATGAAACACTGCAGGGATTTTGTGCACAGCAAGATCCCACAGGGTGCAGCCAGCTCTGTTCAGCACTTTTTAAATGGGGCAATATTTACACAGAGAGAGAGAGGCAGCAAGTTGGAAAGGGACTAAGACAGTGAAGACCCCCGACCCCTTCAGAACCTCAGAAAGACTGAGCGCTTTGCAGTGAAAGAATGAATGTTTAAAATGCTCTCATTGTTAGTGAGTCACTTGCTTCAATGTCCCTGGATTCATTTTCGCAATTCAGCCTTTTCTAAAAGATGTGACTGGGAGCTGGGCAGAGTCTACACATTGGAGACCCCCAGATCCTGTGTCTATTCACACCCCCTCCTCTTGTTTTGCTACCTCAGCCCCTCTGTTTCAACCCTCTTTCCAGACATTATGGCAAACTTGTGGCATTCTAAACTATTATCTTAAATTGTTAATAAATACTGAGAAACAGACACAGACACGGGCTTTGCAGCAGCAGAAAGAATGTGAATCATTCCATCCCGGGGGTTTTTACTTCCAGATTTAGTTTTAGAAAATTCAGAAGTCAAATTCACAGCAGCAAAGTGTGGGAGTGAACGCCCGGATCCTTCAATATTCCAGGGAATACACGTGGAATTTATGTCTCCATACCTGTGTCTCTGTCACGTTTAAAATACTAATGTTACATGAGTCAACTCTGTCCTAAGTGTCCCATTGCTGTGGGGACATAAAATGGCCACTGTGAACAAACCTAAAATGGCTGCCTGGTGTTTGTAGACTAGATTCTCAGAGGAAGATAGGAAGGGAGAGAGGGAAAGAGAGCTGGGTAAGCGAGTGAGATAGAGAGAGGAGATGAAGCGATAAAAAAGGGTTAAGGTGAGAGAGAGAGATGAAGAGAGGGGAGCGAGTGTAGGGTAAAGATATGGGGTGAGATTGAGAAACAGAGAAATATATAGGGTGGCAGAGAGATGGGGTGGGAGAGGGAGAGAAGGAACGAGACAGGGTGAGAGAAAGAGAAAGTGTAGGGGGAAACTGAAAATGATCATAAATTTGTTAACTTTATTGAGTATAAAGAACAATATCCTGTGAGACATCCCTTCTCCATCTTTAAATTAGGAGAGCTATTAAACAACTTTAAAATGGGGGGAGACCCCTTCCTCAATTTGTGATGTGGAATTGCTGGAATCTAATCGAGGGGTTCGGGGTGGTTTATATATAGAATAACAGATACCCGGGAGTGAGTTACAGACTGGAATCTAATCGAGGGGTTCGGGGTGGTTTATATACAGAATAACAAATACCCTGGAGTGAGTTACAGACTGGAATCTAATCGCGGGGTTCGGGGTGGTTTATATATAGAATAACAGATACCCGGGAGTGAGTTACAGACTGGAATCTAATCGAGGACTTCAGGGGGTTTATTTATAGAATAACAGTTACCCGAAAGTGAGTTACAGACTGGAATCTAATCGAGGGGTTCGGGGGGTATATATGTAGAATAATTGATTCGCTGGATTGAGTTCCAGGCTGGAATCTAATCGAGGGGTTCAGGGGGTTTATATATAGAATAATAGATTCCTGGGCTTGTGTTACAGACTGGAATCTAATCGAGGGGTTCAGGGGGTTTATATGTAGAATAATTGATTAGCGGGATTGAGTTACAGACTGGAATCTAATCGAGGGCTTCAGGGGGTTTATATGTAGAATCATTGATTCGCGGGATTGAGTTACAGGCTGGAATCTAATCGAGGGGTTCAGGTGGTTTATATGTAGAATAATTGATTCCCAGCCTTGTGTTACAGACTGGAATCTAATCGAGGGGTTCAGGGGATTTATATGTAGAATAATTGATTCGCGGGATTGAGTTACAGACTGGAATCTAATCGAGGGGTTCAGGGGGTTTATATGTAGAACAATTGATTCCCGGGAGTGAGTTAGACTGGAATCAAATCGTAGGTTTTGTGGTTGTTTATATATAGGAAAACAGATACCCGGGAGTGATTTTCAGGCTGGAATCTAATTGAGGTGTTCGTGGTGGTTTATATATAGAATAACAGATACCTGCGAGTGAGTTACAGACTGGAATCTAATCGAGGGGGTCGGGGTGGTTTATATATAGAATAACAGATACCCGGGAGTGAGTTACAGACTGGAATCTCATTGAGGGGTTCGGGGGATTTATATATAGAATAACAGATACCCGGGAGTGAGTTACAGACTGGAATCAAATCGAGGGGTTTGGGGTGGTTTATATATAGAATAAGAGACACCCGGGAGTGAGTTACAGACTGGAATCTAAAAGAGGGGTTTGGGGTGGTTTTTACATAGAATAACAGATACCCGGGAGTGAGTTACAGAACAGAATCTAATGGAGGGATTTGGAATGGTTTATACATAGAATAACACAAAGGGAGTGAGTTACAGAGTGGAATCTCATCGAGGGGTTCGGGGGTTTATATATAGAATAACAGTTACCCGGGAGTGAGTTACAGACTGGAATCTCATCGAGGGTTTCGGGGTGTTTATACATAGAATAACAGTACCCGGGACTGAGTTACAGACTGGAATCAAATCGAGGGGTTCGGGGTGGATTATATATAGAATCATAGATACCCGAGAGTATGTTAAAGATTGGAATCTAATCGAGGGGTTTGGGGAGTGTATATATAGAATAACAGATTCCCTGCAGTGAGTTACAGACTGGAATCTAATCGAGGTGTTCAGGGGGTTTATATGTAGAATAATTGATTCCCGGGAGTGAGTTACAGACTGGAATCTAATCGAGGGGTTTAGGGGTTTTAAATATAGAATCACAGATAACCAAGAGTGAGTTAGACTGGAATCAAATCGTAGGTTTTGTGGTGGTTTATATATAGGATAACAGATACCCGGGAGTGATTTTCAGGCTGGAATCTAATTGAGGTGTTCGTGGTGGTTTATATATAGAACAACAGATACCCGCGAGTGAGTTACAGACTGGAATATCATCGAGGGGTTCGGGGGATTTATATATAGAATAACAGATACCCGGGAATGAGTTACATACTGGAATCAAATCGAGGGGTTTGGGGAGGTTTATATAAGAATAACAGTTACCCGGGAGTGAGTTACAGACTGGAATCCAATCCAGGGGTATGGGGTGGTTTATATATAGAATAACAGACACCCGGGAGTGAGTTTCAGACTGGAATCTAATCGAGGGGTATGGGGTGGTTTACATATAGAATAAGAGACACCCAGGAGTGAGTTACAGACTGGAATCCAAAAGAGGGGGTTGGGGTGGTTTTTACATAGAATAACAGACACCCGGGAGTGAGGTGCAGACTGGAATCTAATTGAGGGGTTGGAGTGGTTTATATTTTGAATAACAGATACCCGGGAGTGAGTTACAGAACAGAATCTAATGGAGGGATTTGGGATGGTTTATACATAGAATAACATAATGGGAGTGAGTTACAGAGTGGAATCTCATCGAGGGGTTCGGGGTTTTTATATATAGAATAACAGTTTCCCGGGAGCGAGTTACAGACTGGAATCTCATCGAGGGGTTCGAGGTGGTTTATAATTATATAGAATAACAGATACCCGGGAGTGAGTTACAGACTGGAATCTCATCGAGGGGTTCGGGGCTTTTATATATAGAATAACAGTTACCCGGGAGTGAGTTACAGACTGGAATATAATCGAGGGGTTCAGAGGGTTTAAACATAGAATCATAGATACCCGAGAGTATGTTACAGACTGGAATCTAATCGAGGGGTTTGGGGTGGTGTATATATAGAACAACAGCTTCCCCGGAGTGAGTTACAGACTGGAATCTAATCGAGTGCTTCCGGGTGGTTTATATATAGAATAACAGATTCCCCGGAGTGAGTTACAGAGTAGAATCTAATCGAGTGGTTTTGGGAGGTTTATATGTAGAATAATTGATTCCCGGGTTTGAGTTACAGACTGGAATCTAATCGAGGGGTTCAGGGGGTTTATATGTAGAATAATTGATACCCGGGATTGAGTTACAGACTGGAATCTAAATAAAGGGTTCAGGTTGTTTATATAGAGAATAATAGATACCCGGGATTGAGTTACAGACTGGAATCTAATCGAGGGGTTCAGGGGGTTTATATATAGAATAATAGATACCCGGGATTGAGTTACAGACTGGAATCATGAACCGTTGAAAATATCATTTTTCTTGTGATGTGCTGAAGTGCAGGTTACAGAGGCTGATTCATGGAATGGGTAGTGTGAGTTTTTAATCAGCTTTATCCCAAATATCAAATTTAATTTCTGATTGGAACTGTCTGATGTTTTCTTAGTCTTGACACAAATGGATAGGGACTCTTTGGACCCTCACTGTTTGCAGCTTTTCACCATTTATAATGTAACCTGTTCCATCCTTTTTAAAGTGGGCAGCCACACATTTGCCTATAATGAAATCCATCTTTCACTATTTCACCCATTCACATAAGGTGTACATATCTCTTTGGAATTTGAAGTGCAGGTTACAGATTGGATTGGAACTTCCTGCTTTCTGAATCATTAGCCAAGTTTCACAGAGTTAAACATCAAAACTGACATTCTGAAACAGGAGAGGGCCCCACAACTTCAATTCTGTGATTCACTGGTATCTCATGATCTGTATCTTACAATATCTCTGCCCCCTTCATGTCTCTGAAGACTTGGGAAAGTGTTTCAGACATTGGGGAACCACTTCTGTCAACCGGGATATTTCCTTTGAAGCATTTCATTGTCTCGGGACATTTACAGTAAACGGCTTCTTCAAAGGACATCATTAAAATTCACTCTTTAATCATCCAAATCGTGTTGTCCATTCAGACTCCCTGGCCCTACATCCTATTGTTTCAAAGCTAACTTACATTTCACAATGTAGGAATGTGTGAATGCAAACACTTTCTTCACACGTTTCCACAATACTAAGGCTCACACTATTCAGGGTGAAATTTTCAAGACAACATTCATCAACTGACAGATTTCCAGCTCCAGCTAATTGTAGATTTTTATTTTTAATTTTGGGATAACAGGACTGAAATTGTACGGCATCCCAGTGTGAGATTTAAACACCTGTTTATTTCAATCTTTAGCTCAGGAATTCACATTAAAACATGCAGAGAATTGAAACCTTCCTCATACAGTTGCCTGTTTGTTCCAGTGTTGGTATATTCCCTCTTTCTCTTGCGTTTTCACTTGTCTGAAGAAATTGAATTGTTGACATTGGATAATCATCCCTTTCCCATGAAAATGTAAACTCCTGGGAAACTGCAACAGACACAATCTAATGCAGTGAACAAAATCCTGCACCTTTATTCATCAATCCCATTTCCTATCTCTGTAGAAACTCCCTTCCACTGACAGATTCTGAGATCCATACTCAATCTCAAAAACCACCACAGAAAAGTGACTGCTTATTTTAAACAGTGAATCTGAACTATTTGAAGTTCTGACTCAGTCACAGAATCGCAGAAATTTTGACTCTGTGGGATGAAAATTATCAGAATAACTTTGCAACATACAGGTAACCTGTAGTGACAGGTGGATACTTGTCTGTTCAAAAGGGATTCGATAAGATGCCTCACAAAGCTTGTTACTCAGGACAAGAGCTCATACATTCCCCTAATCTCCCCAAACAGTTCCTCTCAGGATTTGATAATTTGATCAAGTCACCCCTGATGCTACTAAATTTCAGGGAATACAACCCGAGTTTGTGCAATCTCACTTTGCAATTTAACCCTTGGATTCCAGGTCTCATTCTGGCAAAGATGTGATGCACTCAAACTGTCTAAACTGTCCCTGGAGTGTCGGATTAACCCAGGTCACTCACATATACCCAGGTCAGGTTCAAGACTCACCTGTCTCACTCAAGAGGTTCCTGTGTCACTGGCCTTACTGTAGTCGGATGCCGCGTTGGGAGCAGGACAGGTAGACGGGATTAGGATGACTGCTCATGTGGAGGGTAAACACGAGGAATCTATCAGAGAATCAGAACAGACCAGGGAGAATCAAACAAGTAAACTGATGTTCAATTTATTAGGCCTGATTTGTGGATTGTTGTTGTTTTGGGCGAGTATGTTGCCAACAAACACTCCCAGAGATGATGCAGCAGGGGCTAGATACAGAGTAAAGCTCCCTCTATACTGTCCCCATCAAACACTCCCAGGACAGGTACAGCACAGGGTTAGATACAGAGTAAAGCTCCCTCGATACTGTACCAATGAAACACTCCCAGGACAGGTACAGCACGGAGTTAGATACAGAGTAAAGCTCCCTCGATAATGTACCAATCAAACACTCCCTGGACAGGAACCGGACAGGGTTAGATACAGAGTAAAACTCCCTCTATACTCTCCCCATCAAACACTCCCAGGACTGGTACAGCACGGGGTTAAATACACAGTAAAGCTCCCCCTACACTTTGGACATCATACACTCCCAGGGCAGGTACACCACGGGGTTAGATACAGAATAAAATTCTCTCTGCACTGTCTACATCAAACACTCCCAGGACTGGTACAGCTCAGGGTTAGATACAGAAAAAAGCTCCCTCTATACTGTCCCAATCGAACACTACCAGTACAGGTACAGCACGGGGTTAGATACAGAGTAAAGCTCCCTCTACACTGTCTACATCAAACACTCCCAGGACTGGTACAGCTCAGGGTTAGATACAGAGTAAAGCTCCCTCTATACTGTCCCCATCGTACACTCCCAGGTCTGGTACAGCACGGGTTTAGATACAGACTATAGCTCCCCCTACACTGTGCCCATCATACACTCCCAGGGCAGGTACAGTACGGGGTAAGATGCAGAGTAAATCTCCCCCTACACTGTGCCCATCATACACTCCCAGGGCAGGTACAGCACGGGGTTAGATACAGAGTAAAGCTCCCGCTAACCTGTCCCCATCAAACAGTCCCAGGACTGGTACTGCCCGGGGTAAGATACAGATTAAAGCTCCCTCTACACTGTCCCCATGAAGCACTCCCAGGGCAGGTACAGGACAGGGTTATATACAGAGTAAAGCTCTCTCTAAACTGTCCCCATCAAACCCTCCCAGGACAGGTACAGCACGGGGTTAAATACAGAGTAACGCTCCCTCTACACTGTCCCCATCAATCACTCCCAGGGCAGGTACAGCACGGTGTTAGACACAGAGTATATCTCCCTCTACACCGTCCCCATCAAACACTACCAGGACAGGTACAGCACAGGTTTAGATACAGAGTAAAGGTCCCTCTGCAATGTCCCCGTCAAACACTCCCTGGACAGGAACAGAACAGGGTTATATACAGAGCAAAGCTCCCTCGATACTGTCCTCATCAAACACTCCCAGGACAGGAACAGGACAGTGTTAGATAGAGTAAAGCTTCCTCTTCACTTTCCCCATCAAACACTCCCAGGGCAGGAAAAGCACTGGGTTAGATACAGAGTAAAGCTCCCTCTACACTGTCTCAATCAAACACTCCCATGTCCGGTAGAGCACAGGGTTAAATACAGTGTAAACCTCCCTCTATACTCTCCCCATCAAACACTCCCTGGACTGGTACAGCACGGGGTTAGATACAGAGTAAAGCTCCCCCTACACTGTGCCCAACATACACTCCCAGGGCAGGTACAGCACGGGGTTAGATACAGAGTAAATTTCCCTCTAAGCTGTCCCCATCAAACACTCCCAGGACAGGTACAGCACGGGGTTAGATACAGAGTAAAGCTCCCTCGTTACTGTCCCCATAAAACACTCCAAGGATAGGTACAGCAAAAGGGTTAGATACAGAGTAAAGCTCCCTCTACACTGTGCCCATCAAACACTCCCAGAGCACGTACAGCATGGGGTTAGATATAGAGTAAAGCTCCCTCTACACTGTGTTCATCAAACACTCCCAGGATAGGTAAAGCACTGGGTTAGAATTAGAGTAAAGCTCCCTCTACACTGTTCCCATTAAACACTCCCAGAACAGGGTTAGATACAGAGTTAAGCTCCCTCTATACTGTCCCCATCAAACACTCCCAGGACAGGAACAGGACAGGGTTAGATACAGACTAAAGCTACCTCTACACTTTCCCCGTCAAACACTCCCAGGGCAGGTAAAGCACTGTTTTAGATACAGAGTAAAGCTCCCTCGAAACTGTCCCCATCAAACACTCCCTGGACAGGTACAGCACGGGGTTAGGTACAGAGTAAAGCTCCCTCGATACTGTCCCCATCAAACACTCCCAGGACAGGTACAGCATGGGATTTGATACAGAGTAAAGCTCCCTCAACACTTGAGTTATGCTGTTAAAAAGCCTCATTCTCCTTTGAATTAGATTTCAAAATAAATACAGTGTTCAAATTAAAAGTTCATCAGCTGGAGAAAATGGAAAAGCTCCAATTATTTTTCAATGTGCCTGGGTATAAACAACATTGTCCTGTCATATCGTTTATCCATGGAATCTAATCGAGGGATTTTGGGGATTTATATACAGAACAACATACCCGGGAGTGAGTTACAGACTGGAATCTAATTGAGGGGTTCGGGGTAGTTTATGTATATAATAACAGATACCCGGGAGTGAGTTACAGACTGGAATATAATCGAGGGGTTCGGGGTGGATTATATACAGATTAACAGATAACCGGGACTGAGTTACAGACTGGAATCTAATCAAGGGGTTCGCGGTGGTTTATATACAGAATAACAGGTACCCGGGAGTGAGTTACAGACTGGAATCTCATCGAGAGTTTCGGGGGGTTTATACATAGAATAACAGTTACCCGGGTGTGAGCTACAGTCTGGAATCAAATCGAGCGTTTTGGGGTGGTTTATATATAGAACAACAGACACCCGGGAGTGAGTTACAGACTGGAATCTAAAATTGGGCATTGGGGTGGATTATATATTGAATAACAGATACCCGGGAGTAAGTTACAGAACAGAATCTAATGGAGGGATTTGGAATGGTTTATACATAGAATAACACAACGGGAGTGAGTTACAGAGTGGAATCTAATCGAGGGGTTCAGGGGGTTTATATATAGAATAACAGATACCCGGGAATGAGTTACAGACTGGAATCTAATCAAGGGGTTCGGGCTGGTTTATATATAGAATAACAGATTCCCGGGAGTGAGGTACAGACTGGAATCTAATCGAGGGGTTCAGGGTGTTTATACATAGAATAATAGATACCCGGGATTGAGTAACAGACTGGAATCTAATCGAGGGGTTTGGGGTTTTATATATAGAATAATAGATACCCGCGATTGAGTAACAGGCTGGAATCTAATCGAGGAGGCCAGTCAGACCATCAAACTACTTTCGACACTCTGCAAGGAAAGTTTCACTGGTCTCACTCGTCCGTCCTTTCCCCGAAACCCTGAAAATATTTTCCCTTCAGATTCACACCCAAAATTTGCTGAAAAGGGAAATTGGGGATGGTGGGGAGAGGGGGAGGCTGATGGAGTGAGAGAGAGAGTGAGAGAGAGAGAGAGGCAGAGAGATGGTGAGAGAGAGACAGATTGAGATAGAGAAAGAGAGACAAAACTCGTGAAGAGAGAGAGAGATACAGGGCGAGATAGAGAGAGGGGCAGGGTGTTGTAGTGAGAGATAGACAGTGAAAAGCGAGGCGAGAAAGAGAGCGATGGAGAAAGAGACAGGCGTGAGAGAGAACGAATGTGACAGAGAGACAGTGGCAGAGCGAGGGAGAGAGAGAGCGACAGAGAGAGGTGGTGACAGGGATAGAGACGGGGCGATAGAGAGAGGGTCAGAGAATGACAGAGATAGAGTGAGAGACAGAGAGAGAGGGTGAAGGGCAGAGAGATGGGGTGAGAGAGAGAGGGAAATAGTGACAGTGAGATGGGGTGAGAAAGAAAGAGAGAGGGCGCGAGATAGAGAGGGAAATAGTGAGAGTGAGATGGGGTGAGAAAGAAAGAGAGAGAGGGCGAGAGAGAGGGTCAGAGAATGACAGAGAGATGAAATGATAGACAGAGAGGGTGAAGGGGAGAGAGATGGGGAGAGAGAGAGGGAGATAGCGACAATGAGATGGGCTGAGGGAGAAATAGAGAGAGGGCGAGGGAGAGAGATAGAGAGAGGCGATTGAGTGAATGAAAAATGGGTGGGGTGAGGGAGAGGCAGAGAGAGGGGAGTGAGTGTCCGAAATAGCGATGGGATGAGAGAGATCCTCAGAGAGACGAGTCGAGGGAAGGAAAAAGCGGTAGGGAGAGAGAGACCTGATGAAATGGAGCGAGAACCATTCTCAATATTTAAAATGGAGGCAGATAACTTCTCCACCGTTAAAACGGAGGGAGATCCCTTTTCCGTCTTTAAAATGGACGGAGATATCTGTGTCTCTGTCACGTTGAAAGTACTAATTTTCCATTCGTGAGGAGTCAAATCTGTCCTAAATGTCCCATTCCTGTGGGGACATAAAATGGCCACTGGGAACAAACCTAACATGTCTGCCTGGTGTTTGTAGACTAGATTCTCAGAGGAAGAGAGACAGGGAGAGAAGACACAGATCGAGTGAATGAGAAATAGAGACTCTCAGACCAAGTGGGTGACTGAGAGCCAGACAGTGAATAAAGGATATTGGTCATAGCACATGGAAAGAGCAAGAGGCCATTTAACCCTCCAACCCTGTTCCGACATTCAATGAGATCCAGGCTGATGTGTGATTGAAGCCCTTGGTCTCATATCTCTGCAGCGTGTTAGCTAACAGAAATCTATCAGCCTCAGTTTTAAACATGGACTAGTGGCTCAGCATCAATTTCCGTTCATGTGAGAGAGATCCAAACTAATACCACACTTGGTGTTTTAAAGTGTTTCTTAGTTTCTCTCCTGATATTCTAAAATTCTAAACATAGCTGAAAAACCATGACCCCAAGGCCCAGACTCCCCAAACCGGCGGGAATAGTTAGTCTTTTTCAAACCTCTACTTCCATTATTATCCTGAAATATTTCATCAAATCACCCCCTCACCTAAATTCCAGTGTAAAGCTTCATCCACACTGTTCACCAAACACACCCAAACCAAATACAGTATGGGGTTCGATAGAGAGTAACATTCCCTCTGCTCTGTCCCATCAAACAGGCCCAGGGAAGGGGCAGCACAGGGTTAGATACCAAGTAAAGACAGGGCCTATTGAGTGATAAACAGAGTTTCTCCATCTTTAAAATGGAGGGAGATATCTGTGTCTCTGTCACGTTGAAAGGACTAATTTACCATTCGTGAGGAGTCAACTCTGTCATAAATGTCCCAGTGCTGTGGGAACATAAAATGGCCACTGTGAACAAACCTAAAATGGCTGCCTGGAGTTTGGGGATTTTTCTTACAGAATCTGAGAGAGGGAGAGAGAGAGAGAGAGAGAGAGAGAGCAGACGCGGAATGAGGGAATGTTAAAGAGAGAGACACAGAGTGAGAGGGGATGAACAGGCAGACGATCAAAGAATGATATCGGTCATAACATTGGGACATTTCTGACCGAGTTGAATTATGGCAAACTAGTGGCATTCTATCCTATTATCTTAAATTGTTAATAAATACTGAGAAACAGACACAGACACGGGCTTTGCAGCAGCAGAAAGAATGTGAATCATTCTATCCCGGGGGTTTTTACTTCCAGATTCAGTTTTAGAAAATTCAGAATTCAAATTCACAGCAGCAAAGTGTGGGACTGAACCCCCGGATCCTTCAATATTCCAGGGAATACACGTGGAATTTATGTCTCCATACCTGTGTCTCTGTCACGTTTAAAATACTAATGTTACATGAGTCAACTCTGTCCTAAATGTCCCATTGCTGTTGGGACATAAAATGGCCACTGTGAACAAACCTAAAATGGCTGCCTGGTGTTTGTAGACTAGATTCTCAGAGGAAGAGAGACAGGGAGAGAAGACACAGATCGAGTGAATGAGAAATAGAGACTCTCAGACCAAGTGGGTGACTCAGAGCCAGACAGTGAATAAAGGATATTGGTCATAGCACATGGAAAGAGCAAGAGGCCATTTAACCCTCCAACCCTGTTCTGACATTCAATGCGATCCTGGTTTTTATGTGTGTGTGCCTGCGTCTATGAAAAAGTAAATATCTGTGCAAGTGTGTGCGTGTTTTTGTGTGTACATGAGAGAGAGAGAATGTATATATGTGTGTGTGTGTGAGAGAGCGTGTATGTGTGTGAGTTGGTGTGTGTGTGTGTGTTTGTGTGTGAGGAAGAATATATGTGTGTGTAAGATTGTGTGTGTTTGCGTGTATGAGAATGAATAGATCTACGAGTCTGTGTGTGAATCGGTGAGATAGAGAATCAGTGTCTGTGTGAGAGAGGATGTGTGTGCGTTTGAGAATACATCTGTGTGATTGTGACTATGTCTGTGTGAGCATGTGTATGAGAAAGAATATGTCTTTGTGAGTGTGTGAGAGAGAGTGTGTGTCTATGAGGAATAATATATCTGTGTAGCGTGAGTGTGAGAGAGAATGTGTGTGTGTATGTATGTGTGAAATAGAGAATATATGTGCGTGAGTGTGTCTGTGTGTGAGAGGATGTGTGTGTGTGTCTGCGTTTATGAGAAAGAATATATCTGTGCAATTGTGTGTTTGTGTGTTTGAGAGCGTTTGTGTCCAAATTGAAATGTAGTGGATTCCTTCCACATCATTAAAATGGAGGGGGATCCCTTCCCCATTTTAAATTGTACGGAGATCCCTTCTATATATTTTAAATGGAGGGCGACACCTCCTACATCTTAAAAATAGAGTGAGGTCCCTTTTCCATCTTTAAAATGTTGGTAGATCCCTTCTCCGTCATTAAAATGGAGGGAGATGTTTTCTCAATCTTTAAAATTGAGGTAGATCCCTTCTCCGTCTTTAAAATGCAGGGATATCTCTGTCATAGAGTCACAGAGGTAAACAACACAGAAAAAGGCCTTTTGGCCCATCAAGTCTGTGCCGATCGAACAAGAACCTAACAATTCTAATCCTATTTTACAGCACTAGGCCCACAGCCTTCTATGCCAAGGCATCGCAAGTGCACATCCAAATATTCTTAAATGTTATGAGGGTTTCTGCCTCTAACCCCCTTTCAGGCAGTGAGTTCCAGATTCCCACCACCCTCTGGGTGAAAAAATCCTTCCCTACTTCCCCTCTAACCCTCCTGCCCCCTGCCTTAAATCTATGCTCCGTGGTTATTGTTCCCTCCACCAAGGGGAAAAGTTCCTTCCTCTCTACCCTATCAATGCCCCTCATTATTTTATTCACCTCAATCATGTCCTTCCTCAATCTCCTCTGCTCATGGGAAAATAATCCAAGTCTATCCTATCTCTCCTCATATCTTACATTCTCCAGCCCAGGCAACATCCTGGTAAATCTCCTCTGCTCTCTCTCTAGTGCAACCACATCCTTCCTACAATGCGGACTCCAGAACTACACGCAATACTCTAGCTGTGGCCTAACCAGCGTTTTATGCAGTTCCAGCATGACTTCCCTGCTCTTATATTCTATGTCTCGGCTAATAAAGGAAAGTATCTCATATGCCTTCTTAAACACCTTATTTACCTGTCCCACTACGTTAAGGGACCAGTGGACATACACACCAAGGTCTCTCTAATGCGCATTAGATCCCAGGGTCCTACCATTCATCATATATTCCTGTGCCTTGTGTGTCCTGCCCAAGTGCATCACCTCACACTTATCCGGATTAAAGTCCTTGAACCACTGACCAGTCCGTCTATATCCGCCTGTAATCTAAGGCTCTCCTCCTCACTATTTACCACACCACCAATTATCGTGTCATCCACAAACTTGCTGATCAACCCTCCTACATTGAAGTCTAAATTGTTTATACGTACCACACACAGCAAGGGACCCAACACCGACCCCAGGGGAACCCCACTGGACACAGGGATTCAGTCACAAAAACACCCCTTGACCATCACCCTCTGCTTCCTGCCACTCAGCCAATTCTGGATCCAAATTGAAAAATTGCCTTGGATCCCATGGGATCTTACCTTCGCTTTCGTTCTCCCTTGTGGGACCTTATCAAAAGCCTTGCTTATGTCCCACTAGGCTACGTCTTCTCCATCTTTAAAGTGGAGGAAGATCCATTCCCGTCTTTAAAATGGAGGGAGATCCATTGCCCAACTTGTGATGTGGAGGTGCTGGAACCTACAATGGAGGAAAGAGTGAAGCTTATTCGAGAATGAAATGTTAACCTGCGTGTGTAACACAGAAAGTTTACAACACAGAAGGAGGACATTCAGCCCATCAATCTACTTTCGACACTCTGCAAGGAAAATTTCACTGGTCTCACTCGTCTGCCCTTTCCCCAAAATTATTATAATTGTTATTGAAGGTTGTTGCTCAGAAGCCAATGAAGACAAGGACAAGGCCAATTGTGTGAGGCATTTCGCATCATCTCTGACCTTATGAGGAAAGGATTCTGATTTTCTTATGAGGAAAGGTTGGACAGGCTGGGCCTGTATCCATTGGAGTTTAGAATTTGGAGAGGTGATCTTAGTGAAAGATGTAAGTTCCTGAGGGGTCTTAACAGGGTGGATGTGGAGAAGATGTTTCCCCTTGTGGGAGAGTTTGGAACTAGGGGCGAAGTTTAAAACTATTTTCAAACAATTTAAAAAATGGATGCTAAGCTCCAATTCACACTCAGTGATGCAGTCTATAAAAAGAAGGAATTATTTAAAAAGATCTGAAAATGTCTACAAAACACAGCACACCCCAAATGAAGCTGATTCCAACATCAAACACAGAAGGAGTGTAAATCTCAATTCCATCCCACGTAATCTCACTGCCCCGGGAATCATATCCTTCCTATAGTGTGGCTCCCAGGACTGTACACAATACTCCATCTGAGGTCTAACTAGCGTCTTATATAAATTCAGCATAACCTCCCTGCTCTTGTACTCTAAGCCCCTATTAGTAAAGCCCAGGATACAATATGCTTTATGAACCACTCGCTCAACCTGTCCTGCCACCTTCAATGAAATATGCACATCTTCACCCAGGTCTTTCTGCTCCTGCACCCCCTTCAAAATTACACCCCTAATTTTGTTTTTCATGTCCATGTTTCTCCTACCAAAATGCATCACATCAAACGTCTCCACATTGAACATCATTGGCCACCTATCTGCCCACTCTCCCAACTTGTAAATGTCCTTTTGATGCTCTACACTGTCCCCCTCTCTGTTTATCATTCTCCCAAGTTTTGTGCCATCCACAAACTCTGAAATGGTCCCCTGCACACCAATATCTCAATCATTTATATACAGCAGGGAAATCCAGGGTTCCAATACTGACCCCTGGGGAACTCCACTACAATCCTACATCCAGCCGGAAAAATTCCCATGAACCATTACTCTCTGTTTTCCTGGGAGAGAAAGAGAGAGAGAGAGATAGACGGAGAGATAGATTGGATGAAAGAGGTACAGAGATAGAAAGAGAGCAACAGAGAGACAAGGCGAAAGGGAGAGATATGGCAGCGACAGAGAGAGTAGCAGAGCAACAGAGATAAGTACTGAGTGAGAGAGAGAGAGAAAGACGGAACGACAGATAGAGAGACAGAGCGGCAGAGAGACAGGGTGAGAGGGAAAGGGAGCTGGGTAAGCGAGTGAAATAGAGAGGGGAGATCGAGCGAAAGAAAAAGGGATGAGTTGAGAGAGAGAGATGAAGAGAGGGGAGCGAGTGTAAGGTAAAGATATGGGGTGAGAGAGAGAAACAGAGAAATGTATAGAGTGGCAGAGAGATGGGGTGGGAGAGGGAGAGAAGGAATGAGATAGGATGATAGAAAGAGAAAGTGTAGGCGGAATCTGAAAATGTTCAAAAATTTGTTAACATTATTGAGTGTAAAGGACAATATCCTGTGAGACATCCCTTCTCCATCTTTAAATTAGAGGGAGAGCCTTTAACCAACTTTAAAATGGGGGGGACCCCTTCCGCAACTTGTGATGTGGAAGTGCTGGAATCTAATCGAGGGGTTCGGGGTGGTTTATATATAGAATAACATACCCGGGAGTGAGTTACAGACTGGAATCTAATCGAGGGGTTCGGGGTGGTTTAAAATAGAATAACAGATACCCGGGAGTGAGTTACAGACTGGAATCTAATTGAGGGGTTCGGGGTGGTTTAAAATAGAATAACATACCCGGGAGTGAGTTACAGACTGGAATCTAATCGAGGGGTTCGGGGTGGTTTATATATAGAATAACATACCCGGGAGTGAGTTACAGACTGGAATCTAATCGAGGGGTTCGGGGTGGTTTATATGTAGAATAACATACCCGGGAGTGAGTTAAAGACTGGAATCTAATCGAGGGGTTCAGCGGGTTGAAATATAGAATAACAGATACCCAGAAGTGAGTTACAGACTGGAATCTAATCGAGGGGTTCGGGGTGGTATATATACAGAATAACAGATACCTGGGAGTGAGTTACAGACTGGAATCTAATCGAGGGGTTCCGGGGGTTTATATATAGAATAACAGATACCCGGGAGTGAGTTACAGACTGGAATCTAATCGAGCGGTTAGGGGTGGTTTATATATAGAATAACAGATACCCGGGAGTATGTTACAGACTGGAATCTAATCGAGGGGTTCGGGGTGGTTTATATATAGAATAACAGATACCCGGGAGTGAGTTACAGACTAGATTCTAATTGAGTAGAGTGGGGTGTATTTATATAGGCTAACAGATACCCGGGAGTGAGTTACAGATTAGAATCTAATAGACGTTTTCGGGATGGTTTAAATATAGATAATCAGATAGGTGAGAATGAGTTACAGACTGGAATCTAATCGAGGTGTTCAGGGGGTTTAAATATAGAATCACAGATAACCAAGAGTGAGTATGACTGGAATCAAATCGAAGGTTTTGTGGTGGTTTATATATAGAATAACAGATACCCGGGAGTGAGTTACAGACTGGAATCAAATCGAGGTGTTCGAGGTGGTTTATATATAGAATAACAGAGACCCGCGAGTGAGTTACAGACTGGAATCTAATAGAGGTGTTTGGTGGGTTTATATATAGAATCACTGATGGAGGAGAGTGAGTTACAAGCTGAAATCTAATCGAGAGATTCGGGGTTTAATTTATACAATCACAGATGCCCGAGATTGAGTTACAGACTGGAATCTAATTGAGGGGTTTGAGGGTTTTATAGATACAATCACAGATTCCCGAGATGAAGTTACAGACTGGAATCAATTCGAGAGGTTTGGGGGATTTATATATAGAATAACAGATACCCGGGAGTGAGTTAGAAAATGGAATCTAATCGAGGGGTTCGGGGTTGTTTATATATAGAATAACAGATACCCGGGAATGAGTTACAGACTGGAATCTAATCGCGGGGTTCGGGGTGGATTATATATGGAATAGCAGATACCCGGGATTGAGTTATAGGCTGGATTCTAATCGAGGGGTTCGGTGGGTTCATATTTAGTATATCAGAAACCCGGCAGTGAGTTACAGACTGGAATCTTATCGAGGGGTTCGGGGGGTTTATATATAGAATAATAGATACCTGGGAGTGAGTTACAGACTGGAATCTAATCGAGGGATTCGGGGTGGATTATATATAGAATAACATACCCGTGAGTGAGTTACAGACTGGAATCTAATCGTGGGGTTCAGGGGGTTTATATATAGAATAATAGATACCCAGGAGTGAGTTACAGACTGGAATCTAATCGTGGGTTTCAGGGGGTTTATTTATATAGTAACAGATACCCGGGAGTGAGTTACAGACTGGAATCTAATCAAGGGGTTCGGGGTGGTTTATATATAGAATAACAGATACCCGGGAGTGAGTTACAGACTGGAATCTAATCGAGGGGTTCAGGGGCTTTTTATATGGAATAACAGATAACCGGGAGTGAGTTACAGACTGGAATCTAATCGAGGGGTTCGGGGTGGATTATATACAGAATAACAGATACCTGGGAGTGAGTTACAGACTGGAATCTAATCGAGGGGTTTGGTGGGTTTATATATAGAATAACAGATACCCGGGAGTGAATTACAGACTGGAATCTAATCGAGGGGTTCGGGGTGGTTTATATACAGAATAACAAATACCCGGGAGTGAGTTACAGACTGGAATCTAATCGAGAGTTTCGGGGTGGATTATATATAGAATAACAGATACCCGGGAGTGATTTACAGACTGGAATCTAATCGAGGGGTTCAGGGGGGTTATATTTAGAATAACAGATACCTGGCAGTGAGTTACAGACTGGAATCAAATCGAGGGGTTTGAGGGATTTATATATAGAATAACAGATACCCGAGAGTGAGTTACAGACTGGAATCTAATCGAGGGCTTTGGGGAATTTATGTATAGAATAACAGATAACCGGGAGTGAGTTACAGACTGGAAACAAATCGATGGGTTCGGGGTGTTTATATATAAATCATATGAATATAATATATATAGATTAACAGAAGACCGGGAATGATTAACAGACTGAAATCTAGTCGAGCGGTTTGGGACATTTATATACAGAATAACAGTTAGACGGAAATGAGTTACAGACTGGAATCAAATCGAGGGGTTTGGGGTGGTCTTTATATAGAATAACAGATTCCCGGGAGTGAGTTACATGCTGGAATCTTATCGAGGAGTTCGGGGTGGTTTATATATAGAATAACTGATATCCGAGATTGAGTTAGACTCTGGAATCTAACGGAGGGGTTTGGGTTTGTTTATATATAGAATAACAGACACCCGGCAGTGAGTTTCAGATAGGAATCTAACGGAGGGGTTTGGGGTGGTTTATATATAGAATAACAGACACCCGGCAGTGAATTTCAGACAGGAATCTAACGGAGGGGTTTGGATTTGTTTATATATTGAATAACAGACACCCGGCAGTGAGTTTCAGACAGGAATCTAACGGAGGGGTTTGGGGTGGTTTATATATAGAATAACAGACACCCGGCAGTGAGTTTCAGACAGGAATCTAACGGAGGGGTTTGGGGTAGTTTATATATAGAATAACAGACACCTGGCAGTGAGTTTCAGACTGGAATCTAACGGAGGGGTTTGGGGTGGTTTATATATAGAATAACAGACACCCGGCAGTGAGTTACAGGCAGGAATCTAACGGAGGGGTTTGGGGTGGTTTATATATAGATTAACAGACACCCGGCAGTGAGTTACAGGCAGGAATCTAACGGAGGGGTTTGGGGTGGTTTATATATAGAATAACAGACACCCGGCAGTGAGTTACAGGCAGGAATCTAACGGAGGGGTTTGGGGTGGTTTATATATAGATTAACAGATGCCCGGGAGTGAGTTACGGGCTGAAATTTAATCGAGGGGTTCGGGGTGGTTTCTATATAAATGATGTAGATATAATATATATCGAATAAAAGATATCCGGGAGTGAGTTAAAGAACGGAATCTCATCGAGGGGAATGAGGGGTTTATATATAGAATAATAGAAAACGGGAGAGAGTTACAGACTGGAATCTAATCGAGGGTTTCAGGGGGTTTATATATAGAATAATCGATACCCGGGAGTGAGTTACAGACAGGAATCTAATCGAGTGCTTCCGGGGGTTTATATATAGAATCATAGATACCCCGGATTGAGTTACAGGCTGGAATTTAATTAAGGGGTGCAGGGGGTTTATATATAGAATAATCGATACCCGGGATTGAGTTACAGACTGGAATCTAATCGAGGGGTTCAGGGGGTTTATATATAGAATAATAAATACCTGGGATTGAGTTACAGACTGCAATCTAATCGAGGGGTTCAGTGGGTTTATATAGAGAATAATAGATACCCGGGAGTGAGTTACAGACTGGAATCTAATTGAGGGGTGCAGAGGGTTTATATAGAGAATAATAGATACCCGGGATTGAGTTACAGACTGGAATCAAGAACAGTTGAAAATATCATTTTTCTTGTGATGTGCTGAAGTGCAGGTTACAGAGGCTGATTCATGGAATGGGTAATGTGAGTTTTTAACCAGCTTTATCCCAAATATCAAATTTAATTTCTCATTGGAACTGTTTGATGTTTTCTTAGTCTTGACACAAATGGATAGGGACTCTTTGGACCCTCACTGTTTGCAGCTTTTCACCATTTATAATGTAACCTGTTCCATCCTTTTTAAAGTGGGCAGCCACACATTTGTCTATAATGAAATCCATCTTTCACTATTTCACTCATTCACTTAAGGTGTACATATCTCTTTGGAATTTAAAGTGCAGGTTACAGATTGGATTGGAACTTTCTGCTTTCTGAATCATTAACCAAGTTTCACAGAGTTAAACATCAAAACTGACATTCTGAAACAGGAGAGGGCCCCACAACTTCAATTCTGTGATTCTCTAGCACCTCATGATCTGTATCTTACAATATGTCTGCCCCCTTCAGGTCTCTGAAGACTTGGGAAATGTTTCAGACATTGGGGAACCATTTCTGTCAATCGGGATATTTCCTTTGAAGCATTTCATTGTCTCGGGACATTTACAGTAAACGGCTCCTTCAAAGGACATCATTAAAATTCACTCTTTAATCATCCAAATCCTTTTGTCCATTCAGACTCCCTGGCCCTACATCCTATTGTTTCAAAGCTAACTTACATTTCACAATGTAGGAATGTGTGCATGCAAACACTTTTTTCACACGTTGCCACAATACTAAGGCACACACTATTCAGGGTGAAATTTTCAAGACAACATTCATCAACTGACAGATTTCCAGCTCCAGCTAATTGTAGATTTTTATTTTTAATTTTGGGGTAACAGGACTGAAATTGTACGGCATCCCAGTGTGAGATTTAAACTCCTGTTTATTTCAATCTTTAGCTCAGGAATTCACATTAAAACATGCAGAGAATTGAAACCTTCCTCATACAGTTGCCTGTTTGTTCCAGTGTTGGTATATTCCCTCTTTCTCTTGCGTTTTCAATTGTCTGAAGAAATTGAATTGTTGACATTGGATAATCATCTCTTTCCCATGAAAATGTAAACTCCTGGGAAACTGCAACAGACACAATCTTATGCAGTGATCAAAATCCTGCACCTTTATTCATCAATCCCATTTCCTATCTCTGTAGAAACTCCCTTCCACTGACAGATTCTGAGATCCATACTCAATCTCAATAACCACCACAGAAAAGTGACTGCTTATTTTAAACAGTGAATCTGAACTATTTGAAGTTCTGACTCAGTCACAGAATCGCAGAAATTTTGACTCTGTGGGATGAAAGTTATCAGAATAACTTTGCAACATACAGGTAACCTGTAGTGACAGGAGGATACTTGTCTGTTCAAAAGGGATTCGATAAGATGCCTCACAAAGCTTGTTACTCAGGACAAGAGCTCATACATTCCCCTAATCTCCCCACCCAGTTCCTCTCAGGATTTGACAATTTGATCAAGTAACCCTTGATGCTACTAAATTTCAGGGAATACAATCCGAGTTTGTGCAATCTCACTTTGCAATTTAACCCTTGGAATCCAGGTCTCATTCTGGCAAAGCTGTGATGCACTCGAACTGTCTAAACTGTCCCTGGAGTGTCGGATTAACCCGGGTCACTCACAAATAACCAGGTCAGGTTCAAGACTCACCTGTCTCACTCGCTGAGACGCTCCTGTATCACTGGCCTTATTGTAGTCGGATGCCGCGTTGGGAGCAGGACAGGTAGACGGGATTAGGATGACTGCTCATGTGGAGGGTAAACACGAGGAATCTATCAGAGAATCAGAACAGACCAGGGAGAATCAAACAAGGAAACTGATGTTCAATTTATTAGGCCTGATTTGTGGATTGTTTTTGTTTTGGGTGAGAATGTTGCCAACAAACACTCCCAGAAAGGATGCAGCAGGGGCTAGATACAGAGTAAAGCTCCCTCTATACTGTCCCCATCAAACACTCCCAGGACGGGAACATGACAGGGTCAGATACAGAGTAAAGCTACCTCTACACTATCCCCATCAAACACTCCCAGGACAGGTACAACACGGGGTTAGATACGAATAAAGCTCCCTCGATACTGTCCCCATCAAGCACTCCCAAGACAGGTAAGCACAGGGTTAGATACAGAGTAAAACTCCCTCGATACTGTCCCCATCAAACACTCCCAGGACACGTACAGCACGGGGTTAGATACAGAGTAAAGCTCACTCTATACTGTACCCATCAAACACTCCTAGGACAGGAACAGCACGGGGTTAGATACAGAGTAAAGATCCCTCGATACTGTACCCAAGAAACACTCCCAGGACATGTACAGCACAGGGTAGATATAGAGTAAAGCTCCCTCTATACTGTCCCCATCAACCACTCCCAGGACAGTTACAGCACGGGGTTTGACACAGAGTAAAGCTCCCTCTGCACTGTCCCAATCAAACACTCCTGGACAGGAACAGGACAGGGTTAGATACAGAGTAAACCTCCTTCTATACTCTCCCCATCATACACTCCCAGGGCAGGTACAGCACGGGGTTAGATACAGAATAAAATTCCCTCTACACTGTCTCCATCAAACACTCCCAGGACTGGTACAGCTCAGGGTTAGATACAGAGTAAAGCTCCCTCTATACTCTCCCCATCAAACACTCCCAGGTCTGGTACAGCACGGGTTTAGATACAGAGTATAGCTCCCCCTACACTGTGCCCATCATACACTTCCAGGGCAGGTACAGCACGGGGTATGATACAGAGTAAATCTCCCCCTACACTGTGCCCATCATACACTCCCAGGGCAGGTAAAGCACTGGGTTGGATACAGAGTAAAGCTCCCGCTAACCTGTCCCCATCAAACAGTCCCAGGACTGGTACTGCCCGGGTTAAGATACAGTTTAAAGCTCCCTCTACACTGTCCCCATGAAACACTCCCAGGGCAGGTACAGGACTGGGTCAGATACAGAGTAAAGCTACCTCTACACTTTCCCCATCAAACACTCCCAGGACGGGAACAGGAAAGGGTTAGATACAGAGTATGTTTCCCTCTATTCTGTCCCCATCAAAGACTCCCAGGACAGGTACAGCAAAGGGTTAGATACAGAGTAAAGCTCCCTATACACTATCGACATCAAACACTCCCAGGACTGGTACAGCACGGGTTTAGATACAGAGTAAAGCTTCCTCTATACTGTCCCCATCAAACACTCCCAGGACTGGTACAGCACGGGGTTAGATACAGAGTAAAGCTCCATCTACACTGTGCCCATCGTACACTCCCAGGGCAGGTACAGCACAGGGTTAGATACAATGCAAACCACCCTCTATACTCTCCCCATCAAACACTCCCAGGACTGGTACAGCAAGGGGTTAGATACAGAGTAAAGCTCCCTATACACTATCGACATCAAACACTCCCAGGACTGGTACAGCACGGGTTTAGATACAGAGTAAAGCTTCCTCTATACTGTCCCCATCAAACACTCCCAGGACTGGTACAGCACGGGGTTAGATACAGAGTAAAGCTCCATCTACACTGTGCCCATCGTACACTCCCAGGGCAGTTACAGCACGGGGTTAGATACAGTCAAAATTTCCCTCTAAGCTGTCCCCATCAAAAACTCCCAGGACGGCTGCAGCACAGTGTTAGATACAGAGTAAAGCTCAGTCTTCACTGTCCCCATCATGCACTCACAGGGCAGGTACTGGACAGAGTTAGATGCAGAGTAAATCTACCTTACACCGTCCCCATCAAACACTCCCAGGAAAGGTACAGTAGAGGGTTTGATACAGAGTAAAGCTTCCTCTAAACTGTCCACATCAAACTCTCCCAGGACAGGTACAGCACGGGGTTAGATGCAGAGAAAATTTCCCTCTATAATGTATCCATCTAAAATTCCCAGTACAGGTACACCACAGGGTTAGATACAGAGTAAAGCTCCCTCAATACTGTCCCCATCAAACACTCCCAGGACAGGTACAGCACGGGGTTAGATACAGAGTAAAGCTCCCTCGATACTGTCCCCATCAAACACGCCCAGGACAGGTACAGCACGGTGTTAGATGCAGAGAAAAATTCCTTCGATAATGTATCCATCTAAAATTCCCAGTACAGGTACAGCACAGGGTTAGATACAGAGTAAAGCTCCCTCCATACTGTACCATTCAAACACTCCCTGGACTTGAACAGCCCGGGGTTAGGAACAGAGAAAAACTCCCCCTACACTGTGCCCATCATACACTCCCACGGCAGTTACAGCACAGGGTTAGATACAGAGTAAATCTCCCTTTAACCTGTCCCCATCTAAAACTCCCAGGACTGGTACAGCACGGGGTTAGATACAGAGTAAAGCTCCCTCTACACCATCCCCATCAAACACTCCCAGTGCAGGTACAATACCTGGTTAGATAGAGAGTAAAACTTCCTCTACACTGTCCCCATCAAACACTCCCAGGACAGGTACAGCACGGTGTTAGATACAGAGTAAATCTCCCACTAGACCGTCCCCATCAAACACTCCCAGGCCAGGTACTGCACGGGTTTAGATACAGAATAAAGTTCCCACTGCACTGTCATCATCAAACACTCCCAGGGCTCGTACAGCACTGCGTTAGATACAGAGTAAAGCTCCCTCAATACTGTCCCCATCAAACACTCCCAGGACAGGTACAGCACAGGGTTTGATACAAGGTGAAGCTCCTTCTGCACTGTTCCCATAAAACACTCCCTGGACAGGAACAGAACAGGCTTAGATACAGAGTAAAGCTCCCTCTATACTGTCCCCATCAAACACTCCCTGGACAGGAACAGGACAGGGTTAGATACAGAGTAAAGCTCCCTCTACACTGTCTCCATCAAACACTCCCAGGACTGGTACAGCTCAGGGTTAGATACAGAGTAAAGCTCCCTCTATACTCTCCCCATCAAACACTCCCAGGTCTGGTACAGCACGGGTTTAGATACAGAGTATAGCTCCCCCTACACTGTGCCCATCATACACTTCCAGGGCAGGTACAGCACGGGGTATGATACAGAGTAAATCTCCCCCTACACTGTGCCCATCATACACTCCCAGGGCAGGTAAAGCACTGGGTTGGATACAGAGTAAAGCTCCCGCTAACCTGTCCCCATCAAACAGTCCCAGGACTGGTACTGCCCGGGTTAAGATACAGTTTAAAGCTCCCTCTACACTGTCCCCATGAAACACTCCCAGGGCAGGTACAGGACTGGGTCAGATACAGAGTAAAGCTACCTCTACACTTTCCCCATCAAACACTCCCAGGACGGGAACAGGAAAGGGTTAGATACAGAGTATGTTTCCCTCTATTCTGTCCCCATCAAAGACTCCCAGGACAGGTACAGCAAAGGGTTAGATACAGAGTAAAGCTCCCTATACACTATCGACATCAAACACTCCCAGGACTGGTACAGCACGGGTTTAGATACAGAGTAAAGCTTCCTCTATACTGTCCCCATCAAACACTCCCAGGACTGGTACAGCACGGGGTTAGATACAGAGTAAAGCTCCATCTACACTGTGCCCATCGTACACTCCCAGGGCAGGTACAGCACAGGGTTAGATACAATGCAAACCACCCTCTATACTCTCCCCATCAAACACTCCCAGGACTGGTACAGCAAGGGGTTAGATACAGAGTAAAGCTCCCTATACACTATCGACATCAAACACTCCCAGGACTGGTACAGCACGGGTTTAGATACAGAGTAAAGCTTCCTCTATACTGTCCCCATCAAACACTCCCAGGACTGGTACAGCACGGGGTTAGATACAGAGTAAAGCTCCATCTACACTGTGCCCATCGTACACTCCCAGGGCAGTTACAGCACGGGGTTAGATACAGTCAAAATTTCCCTCTAAGCTGTCCCCATCAAAAACTCCCAGGACGGCTGCAGCACAGTGTTAGATACAGAGTAAAGCTCAGTCTTCACTGTCCCCATCATGCACTCACAGGGCAGGTACTGGACAGAGTTAGATGCAGAGTAAATCTACCTTACACCGTCCCCATCAAACACTCCCAGGAAAGGTACAGTAGAGGGTTTGATACAGAGTAAAGCTTCCTCTAAACTGTCCACATCAAACTCTCCCAGGACAGGTACAGCACGGGGTTAGATGCAGAGAAAATTTCCCTCTATAATGTATCCATCTAAAATTCCCAGTACAGGTACACCACAGGGTTAGATACAGAGTAAAGCTCCCTCAATACTGTCCCCATCAAACACTCCCAGGACAGGTACAGCACGGGGTTAGATACAGAGTAAAGCTCCCTCGATACTGTCCCCATCAAACACGCCCAGGACAGGTACAGCACGGTGTTAGATGCAGAGAAAAATTCCTTCGATAATGTATCCATCTAAAATTCCCAGTACAGGTACAGCACAGGGTTAGATACAGAGTAAAGCTCCCTCCATACTGTACCATTCAAACACTCCCTGGACTTGAACAGCCCGGGGTTAGGAACAGAGAAAAACTCCCCCTACACTGTGCCCATCATACACTCCCACGGCAGTTACAGCACAGGGTTAGATACAGAGTAAATCTCCCTTTAACCTGTCCCCATCTAAAACTCCCAGGACTGGTACAGCACGGGGTTAGATACAGAGTAAAGCTCCCTCTACACCATCCCCATCAAACACTCCCAGTGCAGGTACAATACCTGGTTAGATAGAGAGTAAAACTTCCTCTACACTGTCCCCATCAAACACTCCCAGGACAGGTACAGCACGGTGTTAGATACAGAGTAAATCTCCCACTAGACCGTCCCCATCAAACACTCCCAGGCCAGGTACTGCACGGGTTTAGATACAGAATAAAGTTCCCACTGCACTGTCATCATCAAACACTCCCAGGGCTCGTACAGCACTGCGTTAGATACAGAGTAAAGCTCCCTCAATACTGTCCCCATCAAACACTCCCAGGACAGGTACAGCACAGGGTTTGATACAAGGTGAAGCTCCTTCTGCACTGTTCCCATAAAACACTCCCTGGACAGGAACAGAACAGGCTTAGATACAGAGTAAAGCTCCCTCTATACTGTCCCCATCAAACACTCCCTGGACAGGAACAGGACAGGGTTAGATACAGAGTAAAGCTCCCTCTACACTGTCTCCATCAAACACTCCCAGGACTGGTACAGCTCAGGGTTAGATACAGAGTAAAGCTCCCTCTATACTCTCCCCATCAAACACTCCCAGGTCTGGTACAGCACGGGTTTAGATACAGAGTATAGCTCCCCCTACACTGTGCCCATCATACACTTCCAGGGCAGGTACAGCACGGGGTATGATACAGAGTAAATCTCCCCCTACACTGTGCCCATCATACACTCCCAGGGCAGGTAAAGCACTGGGTTGGATACAGAGTAAAGCTCCCGCTAACCTGTCCCCATCAAACAGTCCCAGGACTGGTACTGCCCGGGTTAAGATACAGTTTAAAGCTCCCTCTACACTGTCCCCATGAAACACTCCCAGGGCAGGTACAGGACTGGGTCAGATACAGAGTAAAGCTACCTCTACACTTTCCCCATCAAACACTCCCAGGACGGGAACAGGAAAGGGTTAGATACAGAGTATGTTTCCCTCTATTCTGTCCCCATCAAAGACTCCCAGGACAGGTACAGCAAAGGGTTAGATACAGAGTAAAGCTCCCTATACACTATCGACATCAAACACTCCCAGGACTGGTACAGCACGGGTTTAGATACAGAGTAAAGCTTCCTCTATACTGTCCCCATCAAACACTCCCAGGACTGGTACAGCACGGGGTTAGATACAGAGTAAAGCTCCATCTACACTGTGCCCATCGTACACTCCCAGGGCAGGTACAGCACAGGGTTAGATACAATGCAAACCACCCTCTATACTCTCCCCATCAAACACTCCCAGGACTGGTACAGCAAGGGGTTAGATACAGAGTAAAGCTCCCTATACACTATCGACATCAAACACTCCCAGGACTGGTACAGCACGGGTTTAGATACAGAGTAAAGCTTCCTCTATACTGTCCCCATCAAACACTCCCAGGACTGGTACAGCACGGGGTTAGATACAGAGTAAAGCTCCATCTACACTGTGCCCATCGTACACTCCCAGGGCAGTTACAGCACGGGGTTAGATACAGTCAAAATTTCCCTCTAAGCTGTCCCCATCAAAAACTCCCAGGACGGCTGCAGCACAGTGTTAGATACAGAGTAAAGCTCAGTCTTCACTGTCCCCATCATGCACTCACAGGGCAGGTACTGGACAGAGTTAGATGCAGAGTAAATCTACCTTACACCGTCCCCATCAAACACTCCCAGGAAAGGTACAGTAGAGGGTTTGATACAGAGTAAAGCTTCCTCTAAACTGTCCACATCAAACTCTCCCAGGACAGGTACAGCACGGGGTTAGATGCAGAGAAAATTTCCCTCTATAATGTATCCATCTAAAATTCCCAGTACAGGTACACCACAGGGTTAGATACAGAGTAAAGCTCCCTCAATACTGTCCCCATCAAACACTCCCAGGACAGGTACAGCACGGGGTTAGATACAGAGTAAAGCTCCCTCGATACTGTCCCCATCAAACACGCCCAGGACAGGTACAGCACGGTGTTAGATGCAGAGAAAAATTCCTTCGATAATGTATCCATCTAAAATTCCCAGTACAGGTACAGCACAGGGTTAGATACAGAGTAAAGCTCCCTCCATACTGTACCATTCAAACACTCCCTGGACTTGAACAGCCCGGGGTTAGGAACAGAGAAAAACTCCCCCTACACTGTGCCCATCATACACTCCCACGGCAGTTACAGCACAGGGTTAGATACAGAGTAAATCTCCCTTTAACCTGTCCCCATCTAAAACTCCCAGGACTGGTACAGCACGGGGTTAGATACAGAGTAAAGCTCCCTCTACACCATCCCCATCAAACACTCCCAGTGCAGGTACAATACCTGGTTAGATAGAGAGTAAAACTTCCTCTACACTGTCCCCATCAAACACTCCCAGGACAGGTACAGCACGGTGTTAGATACAGAGTAAATCTCCCACTAGACCGTCCCCATCAAACACTCCCAGGCCAGGTACTGCACGGGTTTAGATACAGAATAAAGTTCCCACTGCACTGTCATCATCAAACACTCCCAGGGCTCGTACAGCACTGCGTTAGATACAGAGTAAAGCTCCCTCAATACTGTCCCCATCAAACACTCCCAGGACAGGTACAGCACAGGGTTTGATACAAGGTGAAGCTCCTTCTGCACTGTTCCCATAAAACACTCCCTGGACAGGAACAGAACAGGCTTAGATACAGAGTAAAGCTCCCTCTATACTGTCCCCATCAAACACTCCCTGGACAGGAACAGGACAGGGTTAGATACAGAGTAAAGCTACCTCTACACTGTCTCCATCAAACACTACCAGGTCCGCTACAGCACAGGGTTAGATACTGGATAAACCTCCCTCTATACTCTCCCCATCAAACTCTCACAGGACTGGAACAGCACGGGGTTAGATACAGAGTAAAGCTAACTCTAAACTTCCCCATCAAAACCTCCAGGACAGATACAGCACGGGGTTAGATACAGCGTAAAGCTCCCTCTACACCATCCCCATCAAACACTCCCAGTGCAGGTACATTACGGGGTTAGATACAGAGTAAAACTTCCTCTACACTGTCCACATCAAACACTCCCAGGACAGGTACAGCACAGTGATACAGAGTAAATCTGCCACCATACCGTCCCCATCAAACACTCCCAGGCCAGGTACAGCACGGGTTTATATACAGAATAAAGGTCACACTGCACTGTCCATCATCAAACACTCCCAGGGCAAGTACTGCCCTGGGTTAGATACAGAGTAAAGCTCCCTCTACACTGTCCCCATCAAACACTCCCCAGCACAGGTACAGCACAGGGTTAGATACAGAGTAAAGCTCCCTCTGCACTGTCCCCTTCAAACACTCCCTGGACAGGAACAGAACTGGCTTAGATACAGAGTAAAGCTCCCTCGATACTGTCCCCATCAAACACTCCCACGACGGGAACAAGACAGGGTCAGATACAAAGTAAAGCTACCTCTACACTTTCCCCATCAAACACTCCCAGGGCAGGAAAAGCAATGGGTTAGATACAGAGTAAAGCTCCCCTCAACACTGTCTCCATCAAACATTCCCAGGTCCCCTACAGCACAGGGTTAGATACTGTGTAAACCTCCCTCTATACTCTCCCCATCAAACACTCCCAGGACTGGTACAGCACGGTGTTAGATACAGAGTAAAGCTGCCCCTACACTGTGGCCATCATACACTCCCAGGGCAGGTACAGCACGGGGTTATATACAGACTAAATTTCCCTCTAATCTGTCCCCATCAAACACTCCCAGGGACAGGTACAGCACGCGGTTAGATACAGAGTAAAGCTCCCTCTACACTGACCCCATCAAACACTCCCAGGTCCGGTACAGCGCAGGGTTAGATACAGTGTAAACATCCCTCTATAATCTCCCCATCAAACACTCCCAGGACTGGTACAGCACGGGTTTAGATACAGAGTAAATATCCCACTACACCGTCCCCATCAAACACTCCCAGGCCAGGTACAGCACGGGTTTAGATACAGAATAATGGTCCCCTGCGCTGTCATCATCAAACACTCCCTGGGCACGTACAGCACTGGGTTAGATACAGAGTAAAGCTCCCTCAATACTGCCCCCACCAAACT
The DNA here is from genome assembly GCF_964194155.1 of Cetorhinus maximus. NCBI lineage: Eukaryota > Metazoa > Chordata > Chondrichthyes > Lamniformes > Cetorhinidae > Cetorhinus > Cetorhinus maximus. The sequence goes on from NW_027596311.1 coordinate 306,233, forward strand.
CTCCCAGGACAGGTACAGCCCAGGGTTTGATACAAGGTGAAGCTCCCTCTGCACTGTTCCCATAAAACACTCCCTGGACAGGAACAGAACAGGGTTAGATACAGAGTAAAGCTCCCTCTATACTGTCCCCATCAAACACTCCCAGGACAGGAACAGGACAGGGTCAGATACAGAGTAAAGCTCACTCTACACTGTCTCCATCAAACACTACCAGGTCCGCTACAGCACACGGTTAGATAAAGGATAAACCTCCCTCTATACTCTCCCCATCAAACTCTCACAGGACTGGTACAGCTCGGGGTTAGATACAGAAAAAAGCTCCCTCTAAACTTCCCCATCAAACCCTCCCAGGACAGGTACAGCACGGGGTTAGATACAGAGTAAAGCTCCCTCTACACCATCCCCATCAAAAACTCCCAGGACGGGTACAGCACGGTGTTAGATACAGAGTAAATCTCCCACTACACCGTCCCCATCAAACACTCCCAGGCCAGTTACAGCACGGGTTTAGATACAGAATAAAGGTCCCACTGCACTGTCATCATCAAACACTCCCAGGGCAAGTACAGTACTGGGTTAGATACAGAGTAAAGCTCCCTCTACACCGTCCCCATCAAACACTCCCAGGGCAGGTACAGCACGGGGTTTGATACAGGGTAAAGCTTGCTCTGCACTGTCCCCATCAAACTCTCCCTGGACCGGTAATGCAGGGGTTATATACTGAGTAAACTCCCGCTAAACTGTCCCCATCATACACTCTCAAGTCAGGAACAGCACGGGGTTAGATACAGAGTAAATCTCCCTGGGAGAGAGGTTTGGAGTGAGAGGGAGAGTGGGATGGGGTGAGAGGGAGATTGGGTTGGGGTGATTGGGAGAGTGGGTTGGGGGGAGAGCGAGAGTGGGTTGGGGTGAGAGGGATAGTGTGTTGGGGTGAGAGGGAGAGTGGGTTGGTGTGAGAGGGAGAGTAGGTTGCGGTGAGAGGGAGAGTGGGTTGCGGTGAGAGGGAGAGTGGGTTGGGGAGAGAGGGAGAGTGGGTTGGGGTGAGAGGGAGAGTGAGTTGGGTTGAGAGGGAGAGTGGTTTGGGGTGAGATGTAAAGCGGGTTGGGGTGAGAGGGAGAGTGAGTTGGGGTGAGAGGAAGAGTGGGTTGGGGTGAGTGGGGAGAGCGGGTTGGGGTGAGAGGGAGAGAGGGTTGGGGTGAGGGGGGAGAGCGGGTTGGTGTGAGAATGAGAGCGGGTTGGGGTGAGAGGGAGAGCAGGTTGGGGTGAGAGGGAGAGTGGGTTGGGGTGAGAGGAAGAGCGGGTTGGGGTGAGAGGGAGAGCGGGTTGTGGTGAGAGGGAGAGTTGGTTGGGGTGAGAGGGAGAGTGGGTTGGGGTGAGAGGGAGAGTGGGTTGGGGTGAGAGGGAGAGTGGGTTGGGGTGAGAGGGAGAGTGGGTTGGGGTGAGAGGAGAGTGGGTTGGGGTGAGAGGGAGAGTGGGTTGTGGTGAGAGGCAGAGTGGGTTGGGGTGAGAGGGAGAGTGGATTGGGGTGAGATGGAGAGTGATTTGGGGTGAGAGGGAGAGTGAGTTGGGGTGAGAGGGAGAGAGCATTGGGGTGAGAGGGAGAGTGGGTTGAGGTGAGAGGGAGAGTGGGTTGGGGTGAGAGGGAGAGTGGGTTGGGGTGAGAGGGAGAGTGGGTTGAGGTGAGAGGGAGAGTGGGTTGGTGTGAGAGGGAGAGTGGGTTGGGGTGAGAGTGAAATTGTGTTGGGGTGAGAGGGAGAGTGGGTTGGGGTGAGAGGGAGAGTGGGTTGGGGTGAGAGGGAGAGAGGGTTGGGGTGAGAGGGAGAGTGGGTTTGGGTGAGAGGGAGAGTGGGTTGGGGTGAGAGGAAGAGTGGGTTGGGGTGAGAGGGAGAGTGGGATGGGATGAGAGGGAGAGTGGGATGGGATGAGAGGGAGAGTGGGTTGGGGTGAGAGGGAGAGTGGGTTGGGCTGAGAGGGAGAGTGGGTTGGGGTGAGAGTGGATGGGATGAGAGGGAGAGTGGGTTGGGGTGAGAGGGAGAGTGGGTTGGGGTGAGAGGGAGAGTGGGTTGGGGTGAGAGGGAGAGTGGGTTGGAGTGAGAGGGAGAGTGGGTTGGAGTGAGAGGGAGAGTGGGTTGGGGTGAGAGGGAGAGTTGGTTGGGGTGAGAGGGAGAGTGGGTTGGGGTGAGAGGGAGAGTGGGTTGGGGTGAGAGGGAGAGTGGGTTGGGGTGAGAGGGGGAGTGGGTTGGGGTGAGAGGGGGAGTGGGTTGGGGTGAGAGGGAGAGTGGGTTGGGGTGAGAGGGAGATTGGGTTGGGGTGAGAGGGAGAGTGGGTTGGGGTGAGAGGGAGAGTGGGTTGGGGTGAGAGGGAGAGTGGGTTGGGGTGAGAGGGAGATTGGGTTGGGGTGAGAGGGAGAGTGGGTTGGGGTGAGAGGGAGAGTGGGTTGGGGTGAGAGGGAGAGTGGGTTGGGGTGAGAGGGAGAGTGGGTTGGGGTGAGAGGGAGAGTGGGTTGTGGTGAGAGGCAGAGTGGGTTGGGGTGAGAGGGAGAGTGGATTGGGGTGAGATGGAGAGTGGGTTGGGGTGAGAGGGAGAGTGAGTTGGGGTGAGAGGGAGAGAGCATTGGGGTGAGAGGGAGAGTGGGTTGAGGTGAGAGGGAGAGTGGGTTGGGGTGAGAGGGAGAGTGGGGTTGGGGTGAGAGGGAGAGTGGGTTGAGGTGAGAGGGGAGTGGGTGTGGTGAGAGGGAGAGTGGGTTGGGGTGAGAGTGAAATTGTGTTGGGGTGAGAGGGAGAGTGGGTTGGGGTGAGAGGGAGAGAGTGGGTTGGGGTGAGGGAGAGAGGGTTGGGGTGAGAGGGAGAGTGGGTTTGGGTGAGAGGGAGAGTGGGTTGGGGTGAGAGGAAGAGTGGGTTGGGGTGAGGGAGGAGAGTGGGATGGGATGAGAGGGAGAGTGGGATGGGATGAGAGGGAGAGGTGGGTTTGGGGTGAGATGGGAGAGTCGGTTGGGGTGAGAGGGAGAGTGGGTTGGGGTGAGAGGGAGAGTGGGATGGGATGAGAGGGAGAGTGGGTTGGGGTGAGAGGGAGAGTGGGTTGGGGTGAGAGGGAGAGTGGGTTGGGGTGAGAGGGAGAGTGGGTTGGAGTGAGAGGGAGAGTGGGTTGGAGTGAGAGGGAGAGTGGGTTGGGGTGAGAGGGAGAGTTGGTTGGGGTGAGAGGGAGAGTGGGTTGGGGTGAGAGGGAGAGTGGGTTGGGGTGAGAGGGAGAGTGGGTTGGGGTGAGAGGGGGAGTGGGTTGGGGTGAGAGGGGGAGTGGGTTGGGGTGAGAGGGAGAGTGGGTTGGGGTGAGAGGGAGATTGGGTTGGGGTGAGAGGGAGAGTGGGTTGGGGTGAGAGGGAGAGTGGGTTGGGGTGAGAGGGAGAGTGGGTTGGGGTGAGAGGGAGATTGGGTTGGGGTGAGAGGGAGAGTGGGTTGGGGACTGCGATTACTGCCAGTGTTTTGGGATTTTGTGTGAGATCAGGGTTTGGAACTGGAGTAACACAACCAACAGGGGAAAGAAATATAGATTTATTATTAAGCCAAATATAAAGACAGGCCCTTGTTGAAACCATGTCTGTCCTGGGGTTAACCCTCAGTGGAGAGGAGCAGCAAGGGGTCCTGTCCTGTCATTAACCCTCAGTGGACAGGATCAGCAAGGGGTCCTGTCTGGAAAGAGAGAGGGAGAGAGAAAGCTGGAGTGACAGAGACAGGGAAATTCCACCCCCTCCCCCAGAAACGTCGTGTGTTCCCGGCTGCCGTTCAGGAAAAGCTGCAGGCCGTTTCTGCACAGGGGGATCCCACAGGCAGCAATGTAATGCTATCCGGATGGGAACAGGGAGACACATTTCCTTCCCCAGCCTCATGCCTGCTGTAACCCTCCCTCTTCCCCCTCTCTCCCTCCCCGGGCACCATGTGTGCTCTGAGTCCGGACACATCCCCAGAAAGGCCTAAACTCCTTCTCTTCAAACCGGGAACAAGCTGCTGCTTCCTGGGGGAGACTTTTTGAAATCTCCGTCCCAGCATCGATTTTTACAAACCAGGCGTCCCCGGGAGGGTGTGACTGAGGCTTTTCTGCAGAGACTGGGAGCTGGGCACTGACTCCACACTGGAGACCCTCCCCTAACCACCCCCCCAGACCCTGTGTCTCTTCCTCACACCCAACCACCTGCCTCTGTTTCACTGTCTTTTCCTGTTCCCCTCAATCTCCCCCCTCTCTCTCTGTTGTAACGTAGGGACACATCCTAGAGAGACTGAATTCAAATGACTGTTCCACCTCCCAATTCATCGCCCTGCCTAAAACACCAGCATTATTCAGGAATTAGCACAAACTTTTACACACTCTCACAGTTAGGACTTGGTAAAGGGATCCTGAGGGACTGGAAATCAGTCCAATCAGCACATTTTTAATCAATTAACTGGTTGTGGCACAGTATGAAACACTGCAGGGAATTTGGGCACAGCAAGATCCCACAGGGTGCAGTCAGCTCTGCACAGCACTTTTTAAATGGGGCAATATTTACACAGAGCGAGAGAGGCAGCAAGTTGGAAAGGGACTAAGACAGTGAAGACCCCCGACCCCTTCAGAACCTCAGAAAGACTGAGCGCTTTGCAGTGAATGAATGAATCTTTAAAATGCTCTCATTGTTAGTGAGTCACTTGCTTCACTGTCCCTGGATTCATTTTCGCAATTCAGCCTTTTCTAAAAGATGTGACTGGGAGCTGGGCAGAGTCTACACATTGGAGACCCCCAGATCCTGTGTCTATTCACACCCCCTCCTCTTGTTTTGCTACCTCAGCCCCTCTGTTTCAACCCTCTTTCCAGACATTATGGCAAACTTGTGGCATTCTAAACTATTATCTTATACTGTTAATAAATAGAGAAACAGACACAGACACGGGCTTTGCAGCAGCAGAAAGAATGTGAATCATTCCATCCCGGGGGTTTTTACTTCCAGATTCAGTTTTAGAAAATTCAGAATTCAAATTCACAGCAGCAAAGTGTGGGAGTGAACGCCCGGTTCCTTCAATATTCCAGGGAATACACGTGGAATTTATGTCTCCATACCTGTGTCTCTGTCACGTTTAAAATACTAATGTTACATGAGTCAACTCTGTCCTAAACGTCCCATTGCTGTGGGGACATAAAATGGCCACTGTGAACAAACCTAAAATGGCTGCCTGGTGTTTGTAGACTAGATTCTCAGAGGAAGAGAGACAGGGAGAGAAGACACAGATCGAGTGAATGAGAAATAGAGACTCTCAGACCAAGTGGGTGACTGAGAGCCAGACAGTGAATAAAGGATATTGGTCATAGCACATGGAAAGAGCAAGAGGCCATTTAACCCTCCAACCCTGTTCTGACATTCAATGAGATCCTGGCTGATCTGTGATTGAACCACTTGGTCTCATATCTCTGCAGCGTGTTAGCTAACAGAAATCTATCAGCCTCAGTTTTAAACATGGAATAGTGGCTCAGCATCAATTTCCGTTCCTGTGAGAGAGATCCAAACTAATACCACGCTTGGTGTTTTAAAGTGTTTCTTAGTTTCCCTCCTGCAATTCTAAAATTCTAAACATAGTTGAAAAACCATGGCCCCAAGGCCCAGACTCCCCAAACCGACGGAAATAGTTAGTCTTTTTCGAACATCTACTTGCATTATTATCCAGAAATATTTCATCAAATCACCCCCTCACCTAAATTCCAGTGTAAGGCTTCATCCGCACTGTTCAACAAACACACCCAAACCAAATACAGTATGGGGTTCGATAGAGAGTTAAATTCCCTCTGCTCTGTCCCATCCAACAGGCCCAGGGAAGGTTCAACACCGGGTTAGATACCAAGTAAAGACAGGGCCTATTGTGTTATAAACAGAGAAATGGTCGTGTGTCATCCAAACAGAGGCCGGGTGAAGTGTAGCATTCAGAGAGACACGGCCACGTGTTATATCAACTTAGAGAATGTCTAGTGCAGTATTAACTGAGGCAGGGTCTAGTGTAATTGAAACAGAGGCCTGGTCTAGTGCAATCAGAACGGAAACAGGTTGTTGCTCAGAATCCAATGAAGACAAGGACAAGGCCAATTGTGTGAGGCATTTCTCATCATCTCTGATCTTATGAGGAAAGGATTCTGATTTTCTTATGAGGAAAGGTTGGACAGGCTGGGCCTGTATCCATTGGAGTTTAGAATTTGGAGAGGTGATCTTAGTGAAAGATGTAAGTTACTGAGGTGACTTGACAGGGTGGATGTGGAGAAGATGTTTCCCCTTGTGGGAGAGTTTGGAACTAGGGGCAAAGTTTAAAACTATTTTCAAACAATTTAAAAAATGGATGCTAAGCTCCAATTCACACTCAGTGATGCAGTCTATAAAAAAAGGGAATTATTTAAAAAGATCTGAAAATGTCTACGAAACACAGCACACCCCAAATGAAGCTGATTCCAACATCAAACACAGAAGAAGTGTAAATCTCAATTCCATCCCACGTAATCACACTGCCCCGGGAATCATATCCTTCCTATAGTGTTGCTCCCAGGACTGTACACAATACTCCATCTGAGGTCTAACTAGCGTCTTATATAAATTCAGCATAACCTCCCTGCTCTTGTACTCTATGCCCCTATTAGTAAAGCCCAGGATACAATATGCTTTTTGAACCACTCGCTCAACCTGTCCTGCCAACTTCAATGATCTATGAACATCTCCACCAGGTTTTTCTGCTCCTGCACCCCCTTCAAAATTTCACCCCTAATTTTATTTTTCCTGTCCATGTTCCTCCTACCAAAATGCATCACATCAAACGTCTCCACATTGAACATCATTGGCCACCTATCTGCCCACTCTCCCAACTTGTAAATGTCCTTTTGATGCTCTACACTGTCCCCCTCTCTGTTTATCATTCTCCCAAGTTTTGTGCCATCCACAAACTCTGAAATGGTCCCCTGCACACCAATATCTCAATCATTTATATACAGCAGGGAAATCCAGGGTTCCAATACTGACCCCAGTGAAACTCTACTACAATCCTACATCCAGCAGGAGAAATATCCGTGAACTCTCTGTTTCCTATCCATCAGCCAATTCTGTATCCACATTTCGCTGGTCTGAATCATCTGCCTTTTCACGGGACCCTGAAAAAATTTTCTATTCAGCTTTATATCCAATTTTGGCTCAAAAGAAGTGGGAGAGGGAGAGAGGGAGAGAGAGAGAGGGCGAGATAGATGGGATGAAAGAGGTACAGAGGTAGAAAGAGAGACAAGGCGAGAGGGAGACAGATGGGGGCGACAGAGAGAGGAGCAGAGCAACGGAGGAAAGGAGTGAGAGAGAGGGAGAGATAGCCGGAATGAGAGATAGAGAGACAGAGCAGTGGAGAGACAGGGTGAGAGAGAAAGAGAGCTGGGGCGAGTGAGTGAGATAGAGAGAAGAGATAAAATGAAAGGAAAAGGGATGAGGTGAGAGAGAGAGAGGTGAAGAGAGGGGAGCGAGTTTAGGGTAAAGTGATGGGGTGAGAGAGAGAAACAGAGAAATGTGGTAGAGTGGCAGAGAGATGGGGTGGGAGAGGGAGAGAATGAAAATGAAGGTGAGAGAAAGAGAAAGTGTAGGGGGAAACTGAAAATGTTCAGAAATTACATAACTTTATTGAGTATAAAGAACAATATCCTGTGACATATCCCTTCTCCATCTTTAAATTGGAGGGAGATCCTTTCTCCATCTTTAAAATGGGGGGAGACCCCTTCCTCAACATGTGATGTGGAAGTGCTGGAATCGAATCGAGGGGTTTGTGGGGTTTATATATAGAATAATAGATACCCGGGAGTGAGGTACAGACTGGAATCTAATCGAGGGGTTTGTGGGGTTTTTATATAGAATAATAGATACCCGGGAGTGAGGTACAGACTGGAATCTAATCGAGGGGTTCAGAGGGTTTATATATAGAATCATAGATACGCGGGAGTGAGTTACAGACTGGAATCTAATCAAGGGGATTGTGGGGTTTATATATAGAATAAGAGATACCCAGGCGTGAGTTACAGACTGCAATCTAATCGAAGTGATCAGGGGGTTTATATATATAATAATAATTACCCAGGTGTGAGTTACAGACTGGAATCTAATCGAGGTGTTCAGGGGGTTTATTTAAAGATTAATCGATACCCGGGATTGAGTTCCAGACTGGAATCTAATCGAGGTGTTCAGGGGGTTTATATAAAGAATAATAGAGACCCGGGAGTGAGTTACGGACTGGAATCTAATCGAGGGGTTCAGGGGGTTTATATATAGAATAATAGATACCCGGGATTGAGTTACAGACTGGAATCACAAACTGTTGAAAACATATTTATTCTTGTGATGTGCTGAAGTGCAGGTTACAGAGGCTGATTCATGGAATGTGTAGTGTGAGTTTTTAACCAGCTTTATCCCAAATATCAAATTTAATTTCTCATTGGAACTGTTTGATGTTTTCTTAGTCTTGACACAAATGGATAGGGACTCTTTGGACCCTCACTGTTTGCAGCTTTTCACCATTTATAATGTAACCTGTTCCATCCTTTTTAAAGTGGGTAGCCACACATTTGTCTATAATGAAATCCATCTTTCACTATTTCACCCATTCACTTAAGGTGTACATATCTCTTTCGAATTTGAAGTGCAGGTTACAGACTGGATTGGAACTTTCTGCTTTAAGAATCATTAGCCAAGTTTCACAGAGTTAAACATCAAAACTGACATTCTGAAACAGGAGAGGGCCCCACAACTTCAATTCTGTGATTCACTGGTATCTCATGATCTGTAACTTACAATAGCTCTGCCCCCTTCATGTCTCTGAGGACTTGGAAAGTTATTCAGACATTGGGGAACCATTTCATTGTCTCCGGACATTTACAGTAAATGGCTCCTTCAAAGGACATCATTAAAATTTACTCTTTAATCATCCAAATCCTGTTGCCCATTCAGACTCCCTGGCCCCACATCCTATTGGTTCAAAGGTAACTTAAATTTCACAATGTAGGAATGTGTGAATGCAAACACTTTCTTCACACGTTTCCACAATAATAAGGCTCACACTATTCAGGGTGAAATTTTCAAGACAACATTCATCAACTGACAGATTTCCAGCTCCAAATGGAAGCTTCAAGATACAGAAAGTGACACAGAAATGAAACATCCGATTTATCTGAATCTGCATCCGTTATTGGACAGCGCGGGGTAAGATAGGAATTAAAGTTGTTGTTAAATTGTCCCCATCAAACGCTCCCAGAACAGGTACAGCATGGGATTCCATACAGAGTAAAGCTCCCACAACAATTGAGTTATGAGATTAAAAAGCGTCATTCACCTTTGAATTTGAGTTCAATTTAAAAAGTGTTCAAATTAAAAGTTCTTCAGCTGGAGAAAAGGGTAAAGCTCCAATTATTGGTGTTTGTGTCATTTATATAGATTGTGAGAGAGGAAGATAGAGAGAGAGAGAGAGAGAGCGAGTGAGAAGAAGACAGAGACACAGATCGAGAGGGAGACCGAGAGACAGAGATTGAAGGAAGGATATTTATCATAGTACATTGGAAGAGGAAGATTCCATTTCTCCCCACACCCTGTTTCTGACATTCAATGAGATCCTGACTGATCTCTGATCGACCTCCATATCTCTTTACACCTTTGCCTAACAAAAATCTATCATCCTCAGATTGAAACATTAACAAGAGACTTTGTGTCAATTGACGTTTGCAGAAACTTGTTTCAAATTAAAGCTTTGGCTACACTGTCATCAAACACTCCCAACCCAAATACATTATGGGGTTCGATACAGGGTCAAATTCTCTTTGTACAAGAAATTTTTAATTGTAGATATTTATTTTTAATTTTAGGCTAACAGGACTGAAATTGTACGGCTTCCCAGTGTGAGATTTAAACTCCTGTTTATTTCAATCTTTAGCTCAGGAATTCACATTAAAACATGCAGAGAATTGAAACCTTCCTCATATGGTTGCCTGTTTGTTCCAGTGTCGGTATATTCCCTCTTTCTCTTGCGTTTTCACTTGTCTGAAGAAATTGAATTGTTGACATTGGATGATCATCCCTTTCCCATGAAAATGTAAACTCCTGGGAAACTGCAACAGACACAATCTAATGCAGTGAACAAAATCCTGCACCTTTATTCATCAATCCCATTTCCTATCTCTGTAGAAACTCCCTTCCACTGACAGATTATGATATCCATACTCAATCTCAAAAACCACCACAGAAAAGTGACTGCTTATTTTAAACAGTGAATCTGAACTATTTGAAGTTCTGACTCAGACACAGAATCGCAGAAATTTTGACTCTGTGGGATGAAAATTATTAGAATAACTTTGCAACATACAGGTAACATCAATAGGATTTGACCATTTGATCAAATCACCCCTGATGCTACTAGATTTCAGGGAATACAACCCGAGTTTGTGCAATCTCACTTTGCAATTTAACCCTTGGAATCCAGGTCTCATTCTGGCAAAGCTGTGATGCACTCGAACTGTCTAAACTGTCCCTGGAGTGTCGGATTAACCCGGGTCACTCACATGCACCCAGGTCAGGTTCAAGACTCACCTGTCTCACTCGCTGAGACGCTCCTGTATCACTGGCCTTATTGTAGTCGGATGCCGCGTTGAGAGCAGGACAGGTAGACGGGATTAGGATGACTGCTCGTGTGGAGGGTAAACACGAGGAATCTATCAGAGAATCAGAACAGACCAGGGAGAATCAAACAAGGAAACTGATGTTCAATTTATTAGGCCTGATTTGTGGATTGTTTTTGTTTTGGGCGACAATGTTGCCAACAAACACTCCCAGAGATGATGCAGCAGGGGCTAGATAAAGAGTAAAGCTCCCTCGATACTGTCCCCATCAAACACTCCCAGGGCAGGTACAGCACGGGGTTAGATGCAGAGTAAAGCTACCTCTACACTGTCCACATCAAACACTCCCAGGCAATACACCACGGGGTTAGATACAGAGTAAAGCTCCCTCTATACTGTCCCCATCAAACACTCCCTGGACAGGAACTGGACAGGGTTAGAAACAGATTAAAGCTCCCTCTATACTGTCCCTATCAAACACTCCCAGGACTGGAACAGATCAGGGTTAGATACAGAGTAAAGCTCCCTCTACACTGTGGCCATCATACACTCCCAGGGCATGTACAGCACGGGGTTAGATACAGAGTAAATCTCCCTCTACACTGTCTCCATCAAACACTCCAAGGACTGGTACAGCTCAAGGTTATATAAGAGTAAATCTACCTCTATACTGTCCCCATCAAACACTCCCAGGACTGGTACAGCACGGGGTTAGATACAGAGTAAAGCTCCCCCTACACTGTGCCCATCATACACTCCCAGAGCAGGTACAGCACGGTGTTAGATACTGAGTAAATCTCCCTCTACACCGTCCCCATCAAACACCCCCAGGGCAGGTACAGAACGGGGTTAGATACAGAGTAAATCTCCCTCTATACTGTCCCCATCAAAGACTACCAGGACAGGGAGTGGTGATAGGGAGAGTGGGTTGGTGTGAGAGGGTTGGGCTGAGAGGGAGAGTGGTATGGGATGAGAGGGAGAGTGGGTTAGGGTGAGAGGGAGAGTGGGTTGGGGTGAGAGGCAGAGTGGGTTGGGGTGAGAGGGAGAGTGGGTTGGGGTGAGAGGGAGAGTGGGTTGGGGTGAGAGGGAAAGTGGGTTGGGGACTGTGATTACTGCCAGTGTTTTGGGGGTTTGTGTGAGATCAGGGTTTGGAACTGGAGTTACACAACCAACAGGGGAAAGAAATATAGATTTATTATTAAACCAAAAGTAATGATAGGCCCTTGTTGAAACCATGTCTGTCCTGGGGTTAACCCTCAGTGGAGAGGAGCAGCAAGGGGTCCTGTCTGGAAAGAGAGAGGGAGAGAGAAAGCTGGAGTGACAGAGACAGGGAAATTCCACCCCCTCCCCCAGAAACGTCGTGTGTTCCCGGCTGCCGTTCAGGAAAAGCTGCAGGCCGTTTCTGCACAGGGGGATCCCACAGGCAGCAATGTAATGCTATCCGGATGGGAACAGGGAGACACATTTCCTTCCCCAGCCTCATGCCTGCTGTAACCCTCCCTCTTCCCCCTCTCCCCACCGGGCACCATGTGTGCTCTGAGTCCGGACACATCCCCAGAAAGGCCTAAACTCCTTCTCTTCAAACCGGGAACAAGCTGCTGCTTCGTGGGGGAGACTTTTTGAAATCTCCGTCCCAGCATCGATTTTTACAAACCAGGCGTTCCCGGGAGGGTGTGACTGAGGCTTTTCTGCAGAGACTGGGATCTGGGCACTGACTCCACACTGGAGACCCTCCCCTAACCCCTCCCAGACCCTGTGTCTCTTCCTCACCCCCAACCCCCTGCCTCTGTTTCACTGTCTTTTCCTGTTTCCCTCAATCTCCCCCCTCTCTCTCTGATGTAACGTAGGGACAAATCCTAGAGAGACTGAATTCAAATGACTGTTCCACCTCCCAATTCATCGCCCTGCCTAAAACACCAGCATTATTCAGGAATTAGCACAAACTTTTACACACTCTCACAGTTAGGACTGGGTAAAGGGATCCTGAGGGAAAGGAAATGAGTCCAATCAGCACATTTTTAATCAATTAACTGGTTGTGGCACAGTATGAAACACTGCAGGGAATTTGGGCACAGCAAGATCCCACAGGGTGCAGCCAGCTCTGTTCAGCACTTTTTAAATGGGGCAATATTTACACAGAGAGAGAGAGGCAGCAAGTTGGAGAGGGACTAAGACAGTGAAGACGCCCGACCCCTTCAGAACCTCAGAAAGACTGAGCGCTTCGCAGTGGATGAATGAATCTTTAAAATGCTCTCATTGTTAGTGAGTCACTTGCTTCACTGTCCCTGGATTCATTTTCGCAATTCAGACTTTATTAAAAGATGTGACTGGGAGCTGGGCAGAGTCTACACATTGGAGACCCCCAGATCCTGTGTCTATTCACACCCCCTCCTCTTGTTTTGCTACCTCAGCCCCTCTGTTTCAACCCTCTTTCCAGACATTATGGCAAACTTGTGGCATTCTAAACTATTATCTTAAATTGTTAATAAATCCTGAGAAACAGACACAGACACGGGCTTTGCAGCAGCAGAAAGAATGTGAATCATTCCATCCCGGGGGTTTTTACTTCCAGATTCAGTTTTAGAAAATTCAGAATTCAAATTCACAGCAGCAAAGTGTGGGACTGAACCCCCGGATCCTTCAATATTCCAGGGAATACACGTGGAATTTATGTCTCCATACCAGTGTCTCTGTCACGTTTAAAATACTATTGTTACATGAGTCAACTCTGTCCTAAATGTCCCATTGCTGTGGGGACATAAAATGGCCACTGTGAACAAACCTAAAATGGCTGCCTGGTGTTTGTAGACTAGATTCTCAGAGGAAGAGAGGCAGGGAGAGAGGGATAGAGAGCTGGGTAAGCGAGTGAGATAGAGAGAGGAGATCAAGCAATAAAAAAGGGATGAGTTGAGAGAGAGAGATGAAGAGAGGGGAGCGAGTTTAGGGTAAAGATATGGGGTGAGATAGAGAAACAGAGAAATATATAGGGTGGCAGAGAGATGGGGTGGGAGAGGGAGAGAAGGAACGAGACAGGATGACAGAAAGAGAAAGTGTAGGGGGAAACTGAAAATGTTCAAAAATGTGTTAACATTATTGAGTGTAAAGAACAATATCCTGTGAGACATCCCTTCTCCATCTTAAAATTGGCGGGAGAGCCTTTAACCAACTTTAAAATGGGGGGAGACCCCTTCCGCAATTTGTGATGTGGAAGTGCTGGAATCTAATCGAGGGATAGGGGGTGGTTTATATACAGAATAACAGATACCCGGGAGTGAGTTACAGACTGGTATCAAATCGAGGGATTCAGGGGGTTTATTTATAGATTAACAGATACCCGGGAGTGAGTTACAGACTGGAATCTAATCGAGGGGTTCGGGGTGGTTTATATATAGAATAACAGATACCTGAGAGTGAGTTACAAGCTGGTATCTCATCGAGGGGTTCGAGGTGGATTATATATAGAATAACAGACACCCGGCAGTGAGTTACAGAATGGAATCTAACGGAGGGTTTTGGAGTGGTTTATATACAGAATAACAGATGCCCGGGAGTGAGTTACAGTCTGGAATTTAATCGAGGGATCGGGGTGGTTTATATATAAATCATGTAGATATAATATATATCGAATAAAAGATATCCGGGAGTGAGTTACAGACTGGAATCTCATCGAGGGGATTGAGGGGTTTATATATAGAATAATAGATAACAGGAGAGAGTTACAGACTGGAATCTAATCGATGGGTTCGGGGTGGTTTTTATATAGAATAACAGATACCCGGGAGTGAGTTACAGACTGGAATCTAATCGAGGGGTTCGGGATGGTTTATATATAGAATAACAGATATCCGGCAGTGAGTTACAGACTGGAATCTAACGGAGGGGTTTGGGGTGATTTATATATAGAATAACAGATGCCCGGGAGTGAGTTACAGGCTGGAATTTAATCGAGGGATCGGGGTGGTTTATATATAGAATAACAGATACCCAGGAGTGAATTACAGACTGGAATCTAATCGAGGGGTTCGGGGTTGTTTATATATAGAATAACAGATTCCCGGGAGTGAGTTACAGACTGGAATCTAATCGAGGGGTTCGATGTTGTTTATATATAGAATAACAGATACCCGGGAGTGAGTTACAGACTGGAATCTAATCGAATGGTTCGGGGTGGATTATATATAGAATAATAGATACCCGGGAATGAGTTACAGACTGGAATCTTATCGAGGGGTTCGGGGTTGATTATATATAGAATAACAGATACCCGGCAGTGAGTTACAGACTGGAATCTAATCGAGGAGGCCATTCAGCCCATCAAACTACTTTTGACACTCAGCAAGGAAAGTTTCACTGGTCTCACTCGTCTGCCCTTTCCCCGAAACCCTGAAAATATTTTCCCTTCAGCTTCACACCCAAAATTTGCTGAAAAGGGAAATTGGGGATGGTGGGGAGAGGGGGAAGCTGATGGAGTGAGAGAAAGAGTAAGAGAGAGAGAGGCAGAGAGATGGTGAAAGAGAGAGAGATTGAGATAGAGAAAGAGAGACAAAACTCGCCAAGAGAGAGAGAGAGACAGGGCGAGATAGAGAGAGGGGCAGGGTGTTGTAGTGAGAGAGAGACAGTGAAAGGCGAGGCGAGAAAGAGAGCGATGGAGAAAGAGACAGGCTTATCTTAAACAGTTAATAAATACCGAGAAACAGACACAGACACGGGCTTTGTAGAAGCAGAATGAATGTGAACCATTCCATCCCGGGGGTTTTTACTTCCAGATTCAGTAATAGAAAATTCAGAATTCAAATTCACAGCAGCAAAGTGTGGGACTGAACGCCCGGATCCTTCAATATTCCAGGGAATACACAGGGAATTCATGTCTCCATACCTGTGTCTCTGTCACGTTTAAAATACTAATGTTACATGAGTCAACTCTGTCCTAAATGTCCCATTGCTGTGGGGACATAAAATGGCCACTGTGAACAAACCTAAAATGGCTGCCTGGTGTTTGTAGACTAGATTCTCAGAGGAAGAGAGACAGGGAGAGAAGACACAGATCAAGTGAATGAGAAATAGAGACTCTCAGACCAAGTGGGTGACTGAGAGCCAGACAGTGAATAAAGGATATTGGTCATAGCACATGGAAAGAGCAAGAGGCCATTTAACCCTCCAACCCTGTTCCGACATTCAATGAGATCCTGGCTGATCTGTGATTGAAGCCCTTAGTCTCATATCTCTGCAGCGTGTTAGCTAACAGAAATCTATCAGCCTCAGTTTTAAACATGGACTAGTGGCTCAGCATCAATTTCCGTTCATGTGAGAGAGATCCAAACTAATACCACACTTGGTGTTTTAAAGTGTTTCTTAGTTTCTCTCCTGAAATTCTAAAATTCTTAACATAGTTGAAAAACCATGACCCCAAGGCCCAGACTCCCCAAACCGGCGGGAATAGTTAGTCTTTTTCAAACCTCTACTTGCATTATTATCCTGAAATATTTCATCAAATCACCCCCTCACCTAAATTCCAGTGTAAAGCTTCATCGACCCTGTTCAACAAACACACCCAAACCAATTACAGTATGGGGTTCGATAGAGAGTAACATTCCCTCTGCTCTGTCCCATCAAACAGGCACAGGGAAGGGTCAACACCGGGTTAGATACCAAGTAAAGACAGGGCCTATTGTGTGATAAACAGAGAAATGGTCGTGTGTAGTCCAAACAGAGGCCGGGTGAAGTGTAGCATTCGCAGATACACGGCCACGTGTTATATTGACATAGAGAATGTCCAGTGCAGTATTAACTGAGGCAGTGTCCAGTGTAATTGAAACAGAGGCCTGGTCTAGTTCAGTCAGAATGGAAATAGGTTGTTGCTCAGAAACCAGTGAAGACAAGGACAAGGCCAATTGTGTGAGGCATTTCTCATCATCTCTGACCTTATGATGAAAGGATTCCGATTTTCATATGAGGAAAGGTTGGACAGGCTGGGCCTGTATCCATTGGAGTTTAGAATTTGGAGAGGTGATCTTAGTGAAAGATGTAAGTTCCTGAGGGGTCTTAACAGGGTGGATGTGGAGAAGATGTTTCCCCTTGTGGGAGAGTTTGGAACTAGGGGCGAAGTTTAAAACTATTTTCAAACAATTTAAAAAATGGATGCTAAGCACAAATTCACACTCAGTGATGCAGTCTATAAAAAAAGGAATTATTTAAAAAGATCTGAAAATGTCCACAAAACACAGCACACCCCAAATGAAGCTGATTCCAACATCAAAGACAGAAGGGGTGTAAATCTCAATTCCATCCCATGTAATCACACTGCCCCGGGAATCTTATCCTTCCTATAGTGTGGCTCCCAGGACTGTACACAGTACTCCAGCTGAGCTCTAACTAGTGTCTGATATAAGTTCAGCATAACCTCCCTGCTCCTGTACTCTAGTCCCCTATTAATAAAGCCCAGGATATGATATGCTTTATTACATAAGCGCTCAACCTGTCCTGAAACCTTCAATGATCTATGAACATCTCCACCCAGGTCTTTCTGCTCCTGCAACCCCTTAAAAATTTCACACTTAATTTTATTTTTCCTGTCCATGTTCCTCCTACCAAAATGCATCACATCAAACATCTCCACATTGAACATCATTGGCCACCTATCTGCCCACTCTCCCAACTTGTAAATGTCCTTTTGATGCTCTACACTGTCCCCCTCTCTGTTTATCATTCTCCCAAGTTTTGTGCCATCCACAAACTCTGAAATGGTCCCCTGCACACCAATATCTCAATCATTCATATACATCAGGGAAATCCAGGGTTCCAGTACTAACCCCAGTGAAACTCCACTACAATCCTACATCCAGCCGGAAAAATATCCGTGAACTCTCTGTTTCCTATCCATCAGCCAATTCTGTATCCACATTTCGCTGGTCTGACATCCCTTCACCATCTTTAAATTGGAGGGATATCCTTTCTCCATCTTTAAAATGGGGGGAGACCCCTTCCTCAACTTGTGATGTGGAAGTGCTGGAATCTAATCGAGCGGTTTGTGGGGTTTATATATAGAATAACAGATACCTGGGAGTGAGTTACAGACTGGAATCTAATCGAGTTGTTCAGGGGGTTTATATATAGAATAATAGATACCTGGGAGTGAGTTACAGACTGGAATCTAATCAAGGTGTTCAGGGGGTGTGTATCTATAATAATAATTACCTGGGTGTGAGTTACAGACTGGAATCTAATCGAGGTGTTCAGGGGGTTTATATAAAGAATAATAGATACCCGGGAGTGAGTTACGGACTGGAATCTAATCGAGGGGTTCAGGGGGTTAATATATAGAATAATAGATACCCGGGAGTGAGTTACAGACTGGAATCTAATCGAGGGGTTCAGGGGGTTTATATATAGAATAGATGCCAAGGATTGAGTTACAGACTGGAATCTCGAACTGTTGAAAACATATTTTTTCTTGTGATGTGCTGAAGTGCAGGTTACAGAGGCTGATTCATGGAATGGGTAGTGTGAGTTTTTAACCAGCTTTATTCCAAATATCAAATTTAATTTCTCATTGGAACTATCTGATGTTTTCTTAGTCTTGACACAAATGGATAGGGACTCTTTGGACCCTCACTGTTTGCAGCTTTTCGATTTATAATGTAACCTGTTCCATTCTTTTTAAAGTGGGCAGCCACACATTTGCCTATAATGAAATCCATCTTTCACTATTTCACCCATTCACTTGAGGTGTACATATCTCTTTGGAATTTGAAGTGCAGGTTACAGATTGGATTGGAACTTTCTGCTTTCTGAATCATTAACCAAGTTTCACAGAGTAAAACTTTAAAACTGACATTCTGACAACTTCAATTCTGTGATTCAAAGGTATCTCATGCTCTGTATCTTACAATATCTCTGCCCCTTCATGTCTCTGAGGATTTGGAAAGTGATTCAGACATTGGGGAAGCATCTCAATGTCTCGGGACATTTACAGTAAACGGCTCCTTCAAAGGACAGCATTAAAATTCACTCTTTAATCATCCAAATCCTTTTGCCCATTCAGACTCCCTGGCCCTACATCCTATTGTTTCAAAGCTAACTTACATTTCACAATTTAGGAATGTGTGAATGCAAACACATTCTTCACACGTTTCCACAATACTAAGGCTCACACTATTCAGGGTGAAATTTTCAAGACAACATTCATCAACTAACAGATTTCCAGCTCCAAATGGAAGCGTCAAGATACAGAAAGTGGCACAGAAATGAAACATTCGATTTATATGAATCTGCATCCGTTATTGGACAGCGCGGGGTTAGATAGGAATTAAAGTTGTTCTTAAATTGTCCCCATCAAACACTCCCAGAACAGGTACAGCATGGGGTTCCATACAGAGTAAAGCTCCCACAACAATTGAGTGATGAGATTAAAAAGCGTCATTCACCTTTGAATTTGAGTTCAATTTAAAAAGTGTTCAAATTAAAAGTTCATCAGCTGGAGAAAAGGGTAAAGCTCCAAATATTTTTCAACGTGCCTGGCTATAAAAACATTATTCATTTACATTAGTATCTTGATGCGTTTGATCAAATCACCCCTTAACCTCAATTCCAGTGTTTCAGAGTGAAGCTTTGACTACACTGTTCATCAAACACTCCCAACCCAATTACAGTATGGGGTCCATACAGAGTCAAATTCAAAAAATTGGTTCGATGGTGACAGAGGGAGAGACAGGGTGAAGGTTTTGAGAAAGGGATGAATGGGGGGATGTGGTGAAAATCTTTTTAAATCAGCGAGTGGTGATGACCTGGAACCCGTGCAAAATGCGGTGTTTGGGGGATGAGTGTCTGATCAGTGTCTCCATAGTTGTGTCTCTGTCACGTTGAAAGTACCAACGTCACATTCCTGAGGAGTCAACTCTGTCAGAAATGTCCCAGTGCTGTGGGGATATAATATGGCCTCTGTGAACAAACCTAAAAGGCTGACTGGTGTTTGTGTCATTTATATAGATTCTGAGAGAGAGGATGAGAGAGAGAGAGACCGAGCGAGTGAGAAGAAGACAGAGACACAGATCGAGAGGGAGACCAAGAGACAGAGATTGAAGGAAGGATATTTATCACAGCACATTAGAAGAGGAAGATTCCATTTCTCCCCACACCCTGTTTCTGACATTCAATGAGATCCTGACTGATCTCTGATTTAACTCTATATCTCTTTACACCTTTGCCTAACAAAAATTTATCATCCTCAGATTGAAACATTAACAAGAGACTTTGTGTCAATTGACGTTTGCAGAAAATTGTTTCAAACTAAAGCTTTGGCTACACTGTTCATCAAACAATCCCAACCCAACTAAAGTATGTGGATCGATGCAGAGTCAAATACTCTTTGTTTTGTACAAGAAATTTTTAATTGTAGGTTTTTATTTTCAATTTTAGGCTAACAGGACTCAAATTGTACAGCATCCCAGTGTGAGATTTAAACTCCTGTTTATTTCAATCTTTAGGTCAGGAATTCACATTAAAACATGCAGAGAATTGAAACCTTCCTCATACAGTTGCCTGTTTGTTCCAGTGTTGGTATATTCCCTCTTTCTCTTGCATTTTCACTTGTCTGAAGAAATTGAATTGTTGACATTGGATAATCATCCCTTTCCCATGAAAATGTAACCTCCTGGGAAACTGCAGCAGACAAAATCTAATGCAGTGAACAAAATCCTGCACCTTTATTCATCAATCCCATTTCCTATCTCTGTAAAAACTCCCTTCCACTGACAGATTCTGAGATCCATACGCAATCTCAAAAACCACCACAGAAAAGTGACTGCTTATTTTAAACAGTGAATCTGAACTATTTGAAGTTCTGACTCAGACACAGAATCGCAGAAATTTTGACTCTGTGGGATGAAAATTATCAGAATAACTTTGCAACATACAGGTAACCTGTAGTGACAGGTGGATACTTGTCTGGTCAAAAGGGTTTCGATAAGATGCCTCACAAAGCTTGTTACTCAGGACAAGAGCTCATACATTCCCCTAATCTCCCCAACCAGTTCCTCTCAGGATTTGACCATTTGATCAAGTCACCCCTGATGCTACTAAATTTCAGGGAATACAACCCGACTTTGTGCAATCTCACTTTGCAATTTAGCCCTTGGAATCCAGGTCTCATTCTGGCAAAGCTGCGATGCACTCAAACTGTCTAAACGGTCCCTGGAGTGTCGGATTAACCTGGGTCACTCACATACACCCAGGTCAGGCTCAAGACTCACCTGTCTCACTCACTGAGAAGTTCCTGTATAACTGGCCTTATTGTAGTCGGATGCCGCGTTGGGAGCAGGACAGGTAGACGGGATTAGGATGACTGCTCATGTGGAGGGTAAACCCGAGGAATCTGTCAGAGAATCAGAACAGACCAGGGAGAATCAAACAAGGAAATTCATGTTCAATTTGTGAGCCCTTATTTGTGGTTGGATTAAGTTTTTGGCGAGAATTTTGCCAACAAACACTCCCAGAGATGATGCAGCACGGGCTAGATACAGAGTAAAGCTCCCTCGATACTGTCCCCATCAAACACTCCCAGGGCAGGTACAACACTGGTTTAGATATAGAATAAAGCTCCCTCTATACTGTCCCCTACAAACACTCCAAGGACAGGTACAGTGGGAGAGTGGGTTGGGGACTGCTATTACTGCCAGTGTTTTGGGGGTTTGTGTGAGATCAGGGTTTGGAACTGGAGTAACACAACCAACAGGGGAAAGATATATAGATTTATTATTAAGCCAAAAATAAAGACAGGCCCTTGTTGAAACCATGTCTGTCCTGGGATTAACCCTCAGTGGACAGGAGCAGCAAGGGGTCACTTGCTTCACTGTCCCTGGATTCATTTTCGCAATTCAGCCTTTTCTAAAAGATGTGACTGGGAGCTGGGCAGAGTCTACACATTGGAGACCCCCAGATCCTGTGTCTATTCACACCCCCTCCTCTTGTTTTGCTACCTCAGCCCCTCTGTTTCAAACCTCTTTCCAGACATTATGGCAAACTTGTGGCATTCCAAACTATTATCTTAAATTGTTAATAAATACTGAGAAACAGACACAGACACGGGCTTTGCAGCAGCAGAAAGAATGTGAATCATTCCATCCCGGGGGTTTTTACTTCCAGATTCAGTTTTAGAAAATTCAGAATTCAAATTCACAGCAGCAAAGTGTGGGAGTGAACGCCCGAATCCTTCAATATTCCCGGGAATACACGTGGAATTTATGTCTCCATACCTGTGTCTCTGTCACGTTTAAAATATTAATGTTACATGAGTCAACTCTGTCCTAAGTGTCCCATTGCTGTGGGGACATCAAATGGCCACTGTGAACAAACCTAAAATGGCTGCCTGGTGTTTGTAGACTAGATTCTCAGAGGAAGAGAGGCAGGGAGAGAGGGATAGAGAGCTGGGTAAGTGAGTGAGATAGAGAGAGGAGATCAAGCGATAAAAAAGGGATGAGTTGAGAGAGAGAGATGAAGAGAGGGGAGCGAGTGTAGGGTAAAGATATGGGGTAAGAGAGAGAAACAGAGAAATATATAGAGTGGCAGAGAGATGAGGTGGGAGAGGGAGAGAAGGAACGAGACAGGATGACAGAAAGAGAACGTGTAGAGGGAAGCTGAAAATGTTCAAAAATGTGTTAACGTTATTGAGTGTAAAGGACAATATCCTGTGAGACATCCCTTCTCCATCTTTAAATTAGAGGGAGAGCCTTTAACCAACTTTAAAATGGGGGGAGACCCCTTCCTAAACATGTGATGTGGAAGTGCTGGAACCTAATCGAGGGGTTTGTGGGGTTTATATACAGAATAATAGATGCCCGGGAGTGAGTTACAGACTGGAATCTAATCGAGGGGTTTGGGGTGGTTTATATATAGAATAACAGATACCTGGGATTGAGTTACAGACTGGAATCTAATCGAGGGGTTCGGGGTGGTTTATATATAGAATAACAGTTACCCGGGAGTGAGTTACAGACTGGAATCAAATCGAGGGGTTCGTGGTGGTTTATATATAGAATAACAGTTACCCGGGAGTGAGTTACAGACTGGAATCTAATCGAGGGGTTTGGGGTGGTTTATATATAGAATAACAGTTACCCGGGAGTGAGTTACAGACTGGAATATAATCGAGGGGTTCAGAGGTTTTATATATAGAATCATAGATATCCGAGAGTATGCTACAGACTGAAATCTAATCGAGGGGTTCGGGGGTTTTATATATAGAATAACAGTTACCCGGGAGTGAGTTACAGACTGGAATATAATCGAGGAGTTCAGAGGGTTTATATATAGAATCATAGATACACGAGAGTATGTTACAGACTGGAATCAAATCGAGGGGTTTGGGGAGTAGATATATAGAATAACAGAATCTATACTCTGGAAAGAGAGGGAGAGTGGGTTGGGGTGAGAGGGAGAGTGGGTTGGGGTGAGAGGGAGAGTGGGTTGGGGTGAGAGGGAGAGTGGGATGGGATGAGAGGGAGAGTGGGTTGGGGTGAGAGCGAGAGTGGGTTGGGGTGAGAGGGGGAGTGGGTTGGGGTGAGAGGGAGAGTGGGTTGGGGAATGCGATTACTGCCAGTGTTTTGGGGGTTTGTGTGAGATCAGGGTTTGGAACTGGAGTAACACAACCAACAGGGGAAAGAAATATAGATTTATTATTTAGCCAAAAATAAAGACAGGCCCTTGTTGAAACCATGTCTGTCCTGGGATTAACCCTCAGTGGACAGGAGCAGCAAGGGGTCCTGTCCTGTTATTAACATTCAGTGGAGAGGATCAGCAAGGGGTCCTGTCTGGAAAGAGAGAGGGAGAGAGAAAGCTGGAGTGACAGAGACAGGAAAATTCCACCCCCTCCCCCAGAAACGTCGTGTGTTCCCTGTTGCAGTTCAGGAAAAGCTGCAGGATGTTTCTGCACAGGGGGATCCCACAGGCAGCAATGTATTGCTATCCGGATGGGAACAGGGAGACACATTTCCTTCCCCAGCCTCATGCCTGCTGTAACCCTCGCTCTTCCCCCTCTCTCCCCCCCGGGGCACCATGTGTGCTCTGAGTCCGGACACATCCCCAGAAACGCCTAAACTCCTTCTCTTCAAACCGGGAACAAGCTGCTGCTTCCTGGGGGAGACTTTTTGAAAACTCCGTCGCAGCATCGATTTTTACAAACCAGGCGTCCCCGGGAGGGTGTGACTGAGGCTTTTCTGCAGAGACTTGGAGCTGGGCACTGACTGCACACTGGACACCCTCCCCTAACCCCCCCAGACCCTGTGTCTCTTCCTCACCCCCAACCCCTGCCTCTGTGTCACTGTCTTTTCCTGTTTCCCTCAATCTCCCCCCTCTCTGTTGTAACGTAGGGACACATCCTAGAGAGACTGAATTCAAATGACTGTTCCACCTCCCAATTCATCGCCCTGCCTAAAACACCAGCATTATTCAGGAATTAGCACAAACTTTTACACACTCTCACAGTTAGGACTTGGTAAAGGGCTCCCGAGGGACAGGAAATCAGTCCAATCAGCACATTTTTAATCAATTAACTGGTTGTGGCACAGTATGAAACACTGCAGGGAATTTGTGCACAGCAAGATCCCACAGGGTGCAGCCACCTCTGTTCAGCACCTTTTAAAATGGGGCAATATTTACACAGAGAGAGAGAGGCAGCAAGTTGGAGAGGGACTAAGACAGTGAAGACCCCCGACCCCTTCAGAACCTCAGAAAGACTGAGCGCTTTGCAGTGAATGAATGAATGTTTAAAATGCTCTCATTGTTAGTGAGTCACTTGCTTCACTGTCCCTGGATTCATTTTCGCAATTCAGCCTTTTCTAAAAGATGTGACTGGGAGCTGGGCAGAGTCTACACATTGGAGACCCCCAGATCCTGTGTCTATTCACACCCCCTCCTCTTGTTTTGCTACCTCAGCCCCTCTGTTTCAACCCTCTTTCCAGACATTATGGCAAACTTGTGCCATTCTAAACTATTATCTTAAATAGAATAACAGATACCCGGGAGTGAGTTACAGACTGGATTCTAATCGAGGGGTTCGTGGTGGTTTATATATAGAATCACAGACACCCGGGAGTGAGTTACAGACTGGAATCTAACGGAGGGGTTTGGGGTGGTGTATATATAGAATAACAGATGCCCGGGAGTGAGTTACAGGCTGAAATTTAATCGAGGGGTTCGGGGTGGCTTCTTTATAAATCACGTAGATATAATATATATCGAATAAAAGATATCCTGGAGTGAGTTAAAGAACGGAATCTCATCGAGGGGATTGAGGGGTTTATATATAGAATAGTAGATAACGGGAGATGGTTACAGACTGGAATCTAATTGAATGGGTCAGGGGTTTTATATATAGAATAATTGATACCCGGGAGTGAGTTACAGAGTGGAATCTAATCGAAGGGTTCAGGGGTTTTATATATAGAATCATAGATACCCGGGAGTGAGTGACAGGCTGGAATCTAATTGAGGGGTTCAGGTGGTTTATATATAGAATAAACGATACCCAGGATTGAGTTACAGACTGGAATCTAATCAAGGGGTTCAGTGGGTATATATATAGAATAATAGATACGCGGGAGTGAGTTACAGACTGAAATCTAATAGAGGGGATCAGGGGGTTTATATATAGAATAATAGATACCCGGGATTGAGTTACAGGCTGGAATCTAATTGAGGGGTGCAGGGGGTTTATATATAGAATAATAGATACCAGGGATTGAGTTACAGACTGGAATCAAGAACAGTTGAAAATATCATTTTTCTTGTGATGTGCTGAAGTGCAGGTTACAGAGGCTGATTCATGGAATGTGTAGTGTGAGTTTTTAACCAGCTTTATCCCAAATATCAAATTTAATTTCTCATTGGAACTATTTGATGTTTTCTTAGTCTTGACACAAATGGATAGGGACTCTTTGGACCCTCATTGTTTGCAGATTTTCACCATTTATAATGTAACCTGTTCCATCCTTTTTAAAGTGAGGAGCCACACATTTGCCTACAATGAATCCCATCTTTCACTATTTCACCCATTCACTTAAGCTGCACATATCTCTTTGGAATTTGAAGTGCAGGTTACAGATTGGATTGGAACTTTCTGCTTTCTGAATCATTAGCCAAGTTTCACAGAGTTAAACATCAAAACTGACATTCTGAAACAGCAGAGGGCCCCACAACTTCAATTCTGTGATTCTCTGGTATCTCATGATCTGTATCCTACAATATCTCTGCCACCTTCATGTCTCTGCAGACTTGGGAAAGTGTTTCAGACATTGGGGAACCACTTCTGTCAACCGGGATATTTCCTTTGAAGCATTTCATTGTTTCGGGACATTTACAGTAAACGGCTTCTTCAAAGGACATCATTAAAATTTACTCTTTAATCATCCAAATCCTGTTGCCCATTCAGACTCCCTGGCCCTACATCCTATTGCTTCAAAGCTAACTTACATTTCACAATGTAGGAATGTGTGAATGCAAACACTTTCTTCACACGTTCCCACAATACTAAGGCTCACACTATTCAGGGTGAAATTTTCAAGACAACATTCATCAACTAACAGATTTCCAGCTCCAAATGGAAGCTTCAAGATACAGAAAGTGACACAGAAATGAAACATCCGATTTATCTGAATCTGCATCCGTTATTGGACAGCGCGGGGTAAGATAGGAATTAAAGTTGTTGTTAAATTGTGCCCTTCAATCAATCCCAGAACAGGTAAAGCATGGGGTTTGATACAGAGTAAAGCTCCCACAACAATTGAGTTATGAGATTAAAAAGCGTCATTCACCTTTGAATTTGAGTTCAATTTAAAAAGTGTTCAAATTAGAAGTTCATCAGCTGGAGAAAAGGGTAAAG
Source organism: Cetorhinus maximus (assembly GCF_964194155.1). Classification (NCBI taxonomy): domain Eukaryota; kingdom Metazoa; phylum Chordata; class Chondrichthyes; order Lamniformes; family Cetorhinidae; genus Cetorhinus; species Cetorhinus maximus. The sequence goes on from NW_027596311.1 coordinate 332,733, forward strand.
CTCCAAATATTTTTCAACATGCCTGGCTATAAAATACATTATTCATTTACATTAGTATCTTGAAGCATTTGATCAAATCACCCCTTAACCTCAATTCCAGTGTTTCAGAGTGAAGCTTTGACTACACTGTTCATCAAACACTCCCAACCCAATTACAGTATGGGGTCCATACAGAGTCAAATTCAAAAAATTGGTTCGATGGTGACAGGGGGAGAGACAGGGTGAAGGTTTTGAGAAAGGGATGAAGGGGGGGGGATGTGGTGAAAATCTTTTTAAATCAGCGAGTGGTGATGACCTGGAACCCGTGCAAAATGCGGTGTTTGGGGGATGAGTGTCTGATAAGTGTCTCCATAGTTGTGTCTCTGTCACGTTGAAAGTACCAACGTCACATTCCTGAGGAGTCAACTCTGTCAGAAATGTCCCAGTGCTGTGGGGACATAATATGGCCTCTGTGAACAAACCTAAAAGGCTGACTGGTGTTTGTGTCATTTATATAGATTCTGAGAGAGGAAGAGAGAGAGAGAGAGAGAGAGCGAGTGAGAAGAAGACAGAGACACAGATCGAGAGGGAGACCGAGAGACAGAGATTGAAGGAAGGATATTTATCATAGTACATTGGAAGAGGAAGATTCCATTTCTCCCCACACCCTGTTTCTGACATTCAATGAGATCCTGACTGATCTCTGATCGACCTCCATATCTCTTTACACCTTTGCCTAACAAAAATCTATCATCCTCAGATTGAAACATTAACAAGAGACTTTGTGTCAATTGACGTTTGCAGAAACTTGTTTCAAATTAAAGCTTTGGCTACACTGTCATTAAACACTCCCAACCCAAATACATTATGGGGTTCGATACAGGGTCAAATTCTCTTTGCTTTGTACAAGAAATTTTTAATTGTAGATTTTTATTTTTAATTTTATGCTAACAGGACTGAAATTGTACGGCTTCCCAGTGTGAGATTTAAACTCTTGTTTATTTCAATCTTTAGCTCAGGAATTCACATTAAAACATGCAGAGAATTGAAATCTTCCTCATACAGTTGCCTGTTTGTTCCAGTGTTGGTATATTCCCTCTTTCTCTTGCGTTTTCACTTGTCTGAAGAAATTGAATTGTTGACATTGGATAATCATCCCTTTCCCATGAAAATGTAACCTCCTGGGAAACTGCAACAGACACAATCTAATGCAGTGAACAAAATCCTGCACCTTTATTCATCAATCCCATTTCCTATCTCTGTAGAAACTCCCTTCCACTGACAGATTATGAGATCCATACTTAATCTCAAAAACCACCACAGAAAAGTGACAGCTTATTTTAAACAGTGAATCTGAACTATTTGAAGTTCTGACTCAGACACAGAATTGCAGAAATTTTGACTCAGTGGGATGAAAATTATTAGAATAACTTTGCAACATACAGGTAACATCAATAGGATTTGACCATTTGATCAAGTCACCCCTGATGCTACTAGATTTCAGGGAATACAACCCGAGTTTGTGCAATCTCACTTTGCAATTTAACCCTTGGAATCCAGGTCTCATTCTGGCAAAGCTGTGATGCACTCGAACTGTCTAAACTGTCCCTGAAGTGTCGGATTAACCCGGGTCACTCACATACACCCAGGTCAGGTTCAAGACTCACCTGTCTCACTCGCTGAGACGCTCCTGTATCACTGGCCTTATTGTAGTCGGATGCCGCATTGGGGGCAGGACAGGTAGACGGGATTAGGAAGACTGCTCATGTGGAGGGTAAACACGAGGAATCTATCAGAGAATCAGAACAGACCAGGGAGAATCAAACAAGGAAACTGATGTTCAATTTATTAGGCCTGATTTGTGGATTGTTTTTGTTTTGGGCGACAATGTTGCCAACAAACACTCCCAGAGATGATGCAGCAGGGGCTAGATACAGAGTAAAGCTCCCTCGATACTGTCCCCATCAAACACTCCCAGGGCAGGTACAGCACGGGGTTAGATACAGAGTAAAGCTACCTCTACACTTTCCCCATCAAACACTCCCAGGCAATACACCTCGGGGTTAGATACAGAGTAAAGCTCCCTCTATACTGTCCCCATCAAACACTCCCAGGGCAGGTACAGCACGGGTTTAGATACAGAGTAAAGCTTCCTCTACACTGTCCCCATCAAACACTCCCAGGACAGGTACAGCACGGGGTTAGATACAGAGTCAAGCTCCCTCTACACTGTGCCAATCAAACACTCCCAGGGCAGGTACAGCACGGGTTCAGATACAGAATAAAGGTCCCTTTGCACTGTCTCCATCAAACACTCGCAGGGCAAAATCCACGGGGTTAGATACAGAGTAAAGCTCCCTCTAAACTGTACCCATCAAACACTCCCAGGACAGGTACAGCACAGGGTTAGATACACAGTAAAGTTCCCTCTACACTATCCCCATCAAACACTCCCAGGACAGGTACAGCATGGAGTTAGATACAGAGTAAAGCTCCCTCTACACTGTCCCCATTAAACACTCCCAGGACAGGACCAGGACAGTCTTAGATACAGAGTAAAGCTCCCTCTATACTGTCCCCATCAAAAACTACCAGACAGGAACAGGACAGGATAAAATACTGAATAAAGCTACCTCTTCACTTTCCCCATCAAACACTCCCAGGGCAGGTAAAGCACTGGGTTATATACAGAGTAAAGCTCCCACGATACTGACCCATCAAACACTCCCAGGATAGGTACAGCACGGGGTTAGATACAGAGTAAAGCACCCTCGATACTGTCCCCATCAAACCCCATCAAACACTCCCAGGATAGGTACAGCACGGTGTTAGATACAAAGTAAATCTTCCTCTACACTGTCCACATCAAACACTCCCAGGACAGGTACAGCACGGGGCTAGATACAGAGTTAAGCTACCTCGATTCTGTCCCCATCAAACACTCCCAGGACAGGTACAGCACGGGGTTAGATACAGAGTAAAGCTCCCTCTACACTGTGCCCATCAAACACTCCCAGGGCAGGTACAGCACGGGGTTAGATACAGAATAAAGCTCCCTCTACACTGTCCCCATCAAACACTCCCAGGACAGGTACAGCATGGGATAATATGCAGAGTAAATCTCCCTCTAAACTGTCCCCATCAGCACTCCCAGGACAGACACAGCACGAGGTTAGATACAGAGTAAAGCTCCCTCTACACCGTCCCCATCAAAAACTCACAGGGCAGGAACAGTACGGGTTTAAATACAGAGTAAAGCTCCCTCTATACTGTCCCCATCAAACACTCCCTGGACAGGAACTGGACAGGGTTAGAAACAGATTAAAGCTCCCTCTATACTGTCCCTATCAAACACTCCCAGGACTGGAACAGATCAGGGTTAGATACAGAGTAAAGCTCCCTCTACACTGTGGCCATAATACACTCCCAGGGCATGTACAGCACGGGGTTAGATACAGAGTAAAGCTCCCTCTACACTGTCTCCATCAAACACTCCCAGGACTGGTACAGCTCAAGGTTAGATAAGAGTAAATCTACCTCTATACTGACCCATCAAACACTCCCAGGACTGGTACAGCACGAGGTTAGATACAGAGTAAAGCTCCCCCTACACTGTGCCCATCAAACACTCCCAGAGCAGGTACAGCACGGTGTTAGATACTGAGTAAATCTCCCTCTACACCGTCCCCATCAAACACCCCCAGGGCAGGTACAGAACGGGGTTAGATAGAGAGTAAATCTCCCTCTATACTGTCCCCATCAAACACTACCAGGACAGGGAGTGGTGATAGCGAGAGTGGGTTGGTGTGAGAGGGTTGGGCTGAGGGGGAGAGTGGGATGGGATGAGAGGGAGATTGGGTTAGGGTGAGAGGGTGAGTGGGTTGGGGTGAGAGGGAGAGTGGGTTGGGGTGAGAGGGAGAGTGGGTTGGGGTGAGAGGGAGAGTGGGTTGGGGTGAGAGGGAGAGTGGGTTGGGGTGAGAGGGAGAGTGGGTTGGGGTGAGAGGGAGAGTGGGTTGGGGTGAGAGGGAGAGTGGGTTGGGGTGAGAGGGAGAGTGGGTTGGGGTGAGAGGGAGAGTGGGTTGGGGACTGCGATTACTGCCAGTGTTTTGGGGGTTTGTGTGAGATGAGGGTTTGGAACTGGAGTAACACAACCAACAGGGGAAAGAAATATAGATTTATTATTAAACCAAAAGTAAAGATAGGCCCTTGTTGAAACCATGTCTGTCCTGGGGTTAACCCTCAGTGGAGAGGAGCAGCAAGTGGTCCTGTCCTGTTATTAACCCTCAGTGGACATGATCAGCAAGGGGTCCTGTCTGGAAAGAGAGAGGGAGAGAGAAAGCTGGAGTGACAGAGACAGGGAAATTCCACCCCCTCCCCCAGAAACGTCGTGTGTTCCCTGCTGCAGTTCAGGAAAAGCTGCAGGCCATTTCTGCACAGGGGGATCCCACAGGCAGCAATGTAATGCTATCCGGATGGGAACAGGGAGACACATTTCCTTCCCCAGCCTCATGCCTGCTGTAACCCTCCCTCTTCACCCTCTCTCCCCCCCCGGGCACCATGTGTGCTCTGAGTCCGGACACATCCCCAGAAAGGCCTAAACTCCTTCTCTTCAAACCGGGAACAAGCTGCTGCTTCCTGGGGGAGACTTTTGAAATCTCCATCCCAGCATCGATTTTTACAAACCAGGCGTCCCCGGGAGGGTGTGACTGAGGCTTTTCTGCAGAGACTGGGAGCTGGGTACTGACTCCACACTGGAGACCCTCCCCTAACCCCCACCCCCCCAGACCCTGTGTCTCTTCCTCACCCCCAACCCCCTGCCTCTGTTTCACTGTCTTTTCCTGTTTCCCTCAATCTCCCCCCTCTCTCTCTGTTGTAACGTAGGGACACATCCTAGAGAGACTGAATTCAAATGACTGTTCCACCTCCCAATTCATCGCCCTGCCTAAAACACCAGCATTATTCAGGAATTAGCACAAACTTTTACACACTCTCACAGTTAGGACTTGGTAAAGGGATCCTGAGGGACTGGAAATCAGTCCAATCAGCACATTTTTAATAAATTAACTGGTTGTGGCACAGTATGAAACACTGCAGGGAATTTGTGCACAGCAAGATCCCAGAGGTTGCAGTCAGCTCTGCTCAGCACTTTTTAAATGGGGCAATATTTACACAGAGAGAGAGAGGCAGCAAGTTGGAGAAGGACTAAGACAGTGAAGACCCCCGACCCCTTCAGAACCTCAGAAAGACTGAGCGCTTTGCAGTGAATGAATGAATCTTTAAAATGCTCTCATTGTTAGTGAGTCACTTGCTTCACTGTCCCTGGATTCATTTTCACAATTCAGCCTTTTCTAAAAGATGTGACTGGGAGCTGGGCAGAGTCTACACATTGGAGACCCCCAGATCCTGTGTCTATTCACACCCCCTCCTCTTGTTTTGCTACCTCAGCCCCTCTGTTTCAACCCTCTTTCCAGTCATTATGGCAAACTTGTGGCATTCTAAACTATTATCTTAAATTGTTAATAAATACTGAGAAACAGACACAGACACGTGCTTTGCAGCAGCAGAAAGAATGTGAACCATTCCATCCCGGGGGTTTTTACTTCCAGATTCAGTTTTAGAAAATTCAGAATTCAAATTCACAACAGCAAAGTGTGGGAGTGAACGCCCGAATCCTTCAATATTCCAGGGAATACACGTGGAATTTATGTCTCCATACCTGTGTCTCTGTCACGTTTAAAATATTAATGTTACATGAGTCAACTATGTCCTAAGTGTCCCATTGCTGTGGGGACATAAAATGGCCACTGTGAACAAACCTAAAATGGCTGCCTGGTGTTTGTAGACTAGATTCTCAGAGGAAGAGAGGCAGGGAGAGAGGGAAAGGGAGCTGGGTAAGCGAGTGAGATAGAGAGAGGAGATCAAGCGATAAAAAAGGGATGAGTTGAGAGAGGGAGAGATGAAGAGAGGGGAGCGAGTGTAGGGTAAAGATATGGGGTGAGAGAGAGAAACAGAGAAATGTATAGAGTGGCAGAGAGATGGGGTGGGAGAGGGAGAGAAGAAATGAGACAGGATGAGAGAAAGAGAAAGTGTAGGGGGAAACTGAAAATATTCAAAAATGTGTTAACATTATTGAGTGTAAAGAACAATATCCTGTGAGACATCCCTTCTCCATCTTAAAATTAGAGGGAGAGCCTTTAACCAACTTTAAAATGGGGGGAGACCCCTTCCTCAACTTGTGATGTGGAAGTGCTAGAATCTAATCGAGGGGTTCGGGGGGGTTTATATATAGAATATCATACCCGGGAGTGAGTTACAGACTGGAATCTAATCGAGGGGTTCGGGGTGGTATATATATTTAATAACAGATACCCGGGAGTGAGTTACAGACTGGAATCTAATCGAGGGGTTCGGGGGGGTTTATATATTGAATAACAGATACCCGGGAGTGAGTTACTGATTGGAATCTAATCGAGGGGTTCGGGGTGGTTTATATATAGAATATCATACCCGAGAGTGAGTTACAGGCTGGAATCTAATCGAGGGGTTCGGGGTGGATTATATATAGAATAACAGATACCCGGGAGTGAGTCACAGGCTGGAATCTAATCGAGGGGTTCGGGGTGGTTGATATACAGAATAACACATACCCGGGAGTGAGTTACATACTGGAATCTAATCGAGGGGTTCGGGGTGGATTATATATAGAATAACAGATACCCGGGAGTGAGTTACAGACTGGAATCTAATCGAGGGGTTCAGGGGGTTTATATATAGAATAACGGATACCCGGGAGTGAGTTACAGACTGGAATCTAATCGAGGGGTTCAGGGGGTTTATATATAGAATAACAGATATCCGGGACTGAGTTACAGACTGGAATCTAATCGAGGAGGCCATTCAGCCCATCAAACTACTTTCGACACTCTGCAAGAAAAGTTTCACTGGTCTCACTCGTCCGCCCTTTCACCAAAACCCTGAAAATATTTTCCCTTCAGCTTCACACCCAAAATTTGCTGAAAAGAGAAATTCGGGATGGTGGGGAGAGGGGAAGGCTGATGGAGTGAAAGTGAGAGTAAATGAGAGAGAGAGGCAGAGAGATGGTGAGAGAGACAGATTGAGATAGAGAAAGAGAGACAAAACTCACCGAGAGAGAGAGAGGGACAGGACGAGATAGAGAGAGGGGCAGGGTGTTGTAGTGAGAGAGAGACAGTGAATGGCGGGGCAAGAAAGAGAGCGATGGAGAAAGAGACAGGCTTATCTTAAACAGTTAATAAATACTGAGAAACAGACACAGACATGGGCTTTGTAGAAGCAGAATGAATGTGAATCATTCCATCCCGGGGGTTTTTTCTTCCAGATTCAGTAATAGAAAATTCAGAATTCAAATTCACAACAGCAAAGTGTGGGGCTGAACGCCCGGATCCTTCAATATTCCTGGGAATACACAGGGAATTCATGTCTCCATACCTGTGTCTCTGTCACGTTTAAAATACTAATGTTACATGAGTGAGGAGTCAACTCTGTCCTAAATGTCCCATTGCTGTGGGGACATAAAATGGCCACTGTGAACAAACCTAAAATGGCTGCCTGGTGTTTGTAGACTAGATTCTCAGAGGAAGAGAGGTAGGGAGAGAGGGAAAGAGAGCTGGGTAAGCGAGTGAGATAGAGAGAGGAGATCAAGCGATAAATAAGGGATGAGTTGAGAGAGAGAGATGAAGAGACGGGAGCGAGTGTAGGGTAAAGATATGGGGTGAGAGAGAGAAACAGAGAAATATATAGGGTGGCAGAGAGATGGGGTGGGAGAGGGAGAGAAGGAACGAGACAGGATGAGAGAAAGTGTAGGGGGAAACTGAAAATGTTCAAAAATTTGTGAACATTATTGAGTGTAAAGGACAATATCCTGTGAGACATCCCTTCTCCATCTTAAAATTAGAGGGAGAGCCTTTAACCAACTTTAAAATGGGGGAGACCCCTTCCTCTACTTGTGGTGTGGAAGTGCTGGAATCTAATCGAGGGGTTGGGGGTGGTTTCTATATAGAATAACATACCCGGGAGTGAGTTACAGACTGGATCTAATCGAGGGATTCGGGATGGTTTATATATAGAATAACATATACCCGGGAGTGAGTTACAGGCTGGAATCTAATCGAGGGGTTCGGGGTGGTTCATATACAGAATAACAAATAACAGGAGTGAGTTACAGACTGGAATCTAATCGAGGGGTTCCGGGTGGATTATATATAGAATAACAGATACCCGGGAGTGAGTTACAGACTGGAATCTAACCGAGGGGTTCAGGGTGGCTTATATATAGAATAACAGATACCTGGCAGTGACTTACAGACTGGAATCTAATCGAGGGGTTCGGGGTGGTTTATATGTAGAATAACAGATACCCGGGAGTGAGTTACAGGCTGGAATCTTATTGAGGGGTTCGGGGTGGATAATATATAGAATAACAGATACCTCCGATTGAGTAACAGACTGGAATCTAATCGAGGAGGCCATTCAGCCCATCAAACTACTTTCGACACGCTGCAAGGAAAGTTTCCCTGGTCTCTCTCGTCCGTCCTTTCCCCGAAACCCTGAAAATATTTTCCCTTCAGCTTCACGCCCAAAATTTGCTGAAAAGGGAAATTGGGGATGGTGGGGAGAGGGGGAGGCTGATGGAGTGAGAGAGAGAGTATGTGAGAGAGAGAGGCAGAGAGATGGTGAGAGAAAGGCAGATTGAGATAGAGAAAGAGAGACAAAACTCGCCAAGAAAGAGAGAGAGACAGGGCGAGAGAGAGAGAGGGGCAGGGTGTTGTAGTGAGAGAGAGACAGTGAAAGGCGAGGCGAGAAAGAGAGCCATGGAGAAAGAGACAGGCGTGGGAGACAACGAATGTGACAGAGAGTCAGTGGCAGAGCGAGGGAGAGAGAGCGACAGAGAGAGGTGGTGATAGGGATAGAGACGGGGCGATAGAGAGAGGGTCAGAGAATGACAGAGATAGAATGAGAGACAGAGAGAGAGGGTGAAGGGCAGAGAGATGGGGTGAGAGAGAGAGGGAAATAGTTACAGTGAGATGGGGTGAGAAAGAAAGAGAGAGGGCGCGAGATAGAGAGGGAAATAGTTACAGTGAGATGGGATGAGAAAGAAAGAGAGAGAGCGCGAGAGAGAGAGAGAGAGATGGAATTAGTGAGAGTGAGATGGGGTGAGAGAGAGAGGGTGAAGGGCAGAGAGATGGGGTGAGAGAGAGAGGGAAATAGTTACAGTGAGATGGGGTGAGAAAGAAAGAGAGAGAGTGCGAGAGAGAGAGAGAGAGAGAGGGAAATAGTGAGAGTGAGATGGGGTGAGAAAGAAAGAGAGATAGGATGAGAGAGAGAGAGTGAGGGAAATAGTGAGTGAGATGGGGTGAGAAAGAAAGAGAGAGAGCGCGAGAGAGAGAGAGAGAGGGAAATAGTGAGAGTGAGATGGGGTGAGAAAGAAAGAGAGATAGGATGAGAGAGAGAGAGTGAGGGAAATAGTGAGTGAGATGGGGTGAGAAAGAAAGAGAGAGAGCGCGAGAGAGAGAGAGAGCGGGAAATAGTGAGAGTGAGATGGGGTGAGAAAGAAAGAGAGAGAGGGCGAGAGAGAGAGGGTCAGAGAATGACAGAGAGATAAAATGAAAGACAGAGAGGGTGAAGGGGAGAGAGATGGGGCGAGAGAGAGGGAGATAGCGACAATGAGATGGGCTGAGGGAGAAAGAGAGAGAGGGCAAGAGAGAGAGATAGAGAGAGGCGATTGAATGAAAGAAAAATGGGTGGGGTGAGGGAGAGGCAGAGAGAGGGAAGTGAGTGTCCGAAATAGCGATGGGATGAGAGAGAGTATCAGAGAGACGAGTCGAGGGAAGGAAAAAGCGGTAGGGAGAGAGAGACCTGACGAAATGGGGCGAGAACCATTCTCAATATTTAAAATGGAGGCAGATAACTTCTCCACTGTTAAAACGGAGGGAGTTCCCTTTTCCGTCTTTAAAATGGACGGAGATATCTGTGTCTCTGTCACGTTGAAAGTACTAATTTTCCATTCGTGAGGAGTCAACTCTGTCCTAAATGTCCCATTCCTGTGGGGACATAAAATGGCCACTGTGAACAAACCTAAAATGGCTGCCTGGAGTTGGGGGATTTTTCTTACAGAATCTGAGAGAGGGAGAGAGAGAGAGAGAGAGAGAGCAGATGCGGAATGAGGGAATGTTAAAGAGAGAGACACAGAGTGAGAGGGGATGAACAGGCAGACGATGAAATATTGATATCGGTCATAACATTGGGACATTTCTGACTGAGTTGAATTATGGCAAACTAGTGGCATTCTATCCTATTATCTTAAATTGTTAATAAATACTGAGAAACAGACACAGACATGGGCTTTGCAGCAGCAGAAAGAATGTGAATCATTCTATCCCGGGGGTTTTTACTTCCAGATTCAGTTTTAGAAAATTCAGAATTCAAATTCACAGCAGCAAAGTGTGGGACTGAACGCTCGGATCCTCCACTATTCCAGGGAATACACGTGGAATTTATGTCTCCATACCTGTGTCTCTGTCACGTTTAAAATATTAATGTTACATGAGTCAACTCTGTCCTAAGTGTCCCATTGCTGTGGGGACATAAAATGGCCACTGTGAACAAACCTAAAATGGCTGCCTGGTGTTTGTAGTCTAGATTCTCAGAGGAAGAGAGACAGGGAGAGAGGGAAAGAGAGCTGGGTAAGCGAGTGAGATAGAGAGAGGAGATCAAGCGATAAAAAAGGGATGAGGTGAGAGAGAGAGATGAAGAGAGGGGAGCGAGTGTAGGGTAAAGATATGGGGTGAGAGAGAGAAACAGAGAAATATATAGGGTGGCAGAGAGATGGGGTGGGAGAGGGAGAGAAGGAACGAGACAGGGTAAGAGAAAGAGAAAGTGTAGGGGGAAACTGAAAATGTTCAAAAATTTGTTAACATTATTGTGTAAAGAACAATATCCTGTGAGACATCCCTTCTCCATCTTTAAATTAGAGGGAGAGCCTTTAACCAACTTTAAAATGGGGGGGACCCCTTCCTCAATTTGTGATGTGGAAGTGCTGGAATCTAATAGAGGAGTTTGGGGTGGTTTATATATAGAAAAACATACCCGGGAGTGAGTTGCAGACTGGAATCTAATCGAGGGGTTCGGGTTGGTTTATATATAGAATAACAGATACTCGGGAGTGAGTTACAGACTGGAATCTAATCGAGGGGTTCGGGGTGGTTTATATACAGAATAACAAATACCAGGGAGTGACTTACAGACTGGAATCTAATCGAGGGGTTCGAGTTGGTTTATATATAGAATAACAGATGCCCGGGAGTGAGTTACAGACTGGAATCTAATCGAGGGGTTTGGGGTGGTTAATATATAGAATAACAGATGCCCGGGAGTGAGTTACAGGCTGAATCTAATCGAGGGGTTCGGGGTGGATTATATATAGAATAACAGATACCCGGGAGTGAGTTACAGGCTGGAATCTAATCGAGGGGTACAGGGGGTTTATCTATAGAATAACAGATATCCGGGAGAGAGTTACAGACTGGAATCAAATCGAGGGGTTCAGGGGGTTTATATATAGAATAACAGATATCCGGAAGTGAGTTACCGACTGGAATCTAATTGAAGAGGCCATTCAGCCCATCAAACTACTTTCGACACTCTGCAAGGAAAGTTTAACTGGTCTCACTCATCCGCCCTTTCCCCGAAACCCTGAAAATATTTTCCCTTCAGCTTCACACCCAAAATTTGCTGAAAAGGGAAATTGGGGATGGTGGGGAGAGGGGGAGGCTGATGGAGTGAGAGAGAGAGAGAGGCAGAGAGATGGTGAGAGAGGGACAGATTGAGATAGAGAGAGAGAGACAAAACTCGCCAAGAGAGAGAGAGAGACAGGGCGAGCAAGAGAGAGGGGCAGGGTGTTGTAGTGAGAGAGAGACAGTGAAAGGCGAGGCGAGAAAGAGAGCGATGGAGAAAGAGACAGGCTTATCTTAAACAGTTAATAAATACTGAGAAACAGACACAGACACGGGCTTTGTAGAAGCAGAATGAATGTGAATCATTCCATCCCGGGGGTTTTTACTTCCAGATTCAGTAATAGAAAATTCAGAATTCAAATTCACAGCTGCAAGGTGTGGGACTGAACGCCCGGATCCTTCAATATTCTAGGGAATACACAGGGAATTCATGTCTCCATATCTGTGTCTCTGTCACGTTTAAAATACTAATGTTACATGAGTGAGGAGTCAACTCTGTCCTAAATGCCCCATTTCTGTGGGGACATAAAATGGCCACTGTGAACAAACCTAAAATGGCTGCCTGGTGTTTGTAGACTAGATTCTCAGAGGAAGAGAGACAGGGAGAGAAGACACAGATCGAGTGAATGAGAAATAGAGACTCTCAGACCAAGTGGGTGACTGAGAGCCAGACAGTGAATAAAGGATATTGGTCATAGCACATGGAAAGAGCAAGAGGCCATTTAACCCTCCAACCCTGTTCTGACATTCAATGCGATCCTGGTTTTTATGTGTGTGTGCCTGCGTCTATGAGAAAGTATATATCTGTGCAAGTGTGTGCGTGTCTTTGTGTGTACATGAGAGAGAGAGAATGTATATATGTGTGTGTGTGTGTTTGTGTGTGAGGAAGAATGTATGTGTGTGTGAGATTGTGTGTATTCTCTGTTTTCCTGGGAGAGAAAGAGAGAGAGAGAGAGATAGACGGTGAGATAGATGGGATGAAAGAGGTACAGAGATAGAAAGAGAGCAACAGAGAGACAAGGTAAAAGGGAGAGCGATGGGTGCGACAGAGAGAGTAGCAGAGTAACGGAGGAAAGGAGTGAGTGAGAGAGAGAAAGACGGAACGACAGATAGAGAGACAGAGGGGCAGAGAGACAGGGTGAGAGGGAAAGAGAGCTGGGTAAGCGAGTGAAATAGAGAGGGGAGATCGAGAAAAAGAAAAAGGGATGAGTTGAGAGAGAGAGATGAAGAGAGGGGAGCGAGTGTAGGGTAAATTGATGGGGTGAGAGAGAGAAACAGAGAAATATATAGAGCGGCAGACAGATGGGATGGGAGGGGGAGAGAAGGAACGAGACAGGATGAGAGAAAGAGAAAGTGTAGGGGGAAACTGATAATGTTCAAAAATTTGTTAACATTATTGAGTATAAAGAACATCAAATCACCCCCTCACCTAAATTCCAGTGTAAAGCTTCATCCACTCTGTTTAACAAACACACCCAAACCAAATACAGTATGGGGTTCGATAGAGAGTAACATTCCCTCTGCTCTGTCCCATCAAACAGGCCCAGGGAAGGGGCAGCACAGGGTCAGAAACCAAGTAAAGACAGGGCCTATTGAGTGATAAACAGAGTTTCTCCATCTTTAAAATGGAGGGAGATATCTGTGTCTCTGTCACATTGAAAGGACTAATTTACCATTCGTGAGTAGTCAAGTCTGTCATAAATGTCCCAGTGCTGTGGGGACATAAAATGGCCACTGTGAACAAACCTAAAATGGACGCCTGGAGTTTGGGGAAATTTCTTACAGAATCTGAGAGGGGGAGAGAGAGAGAGCGAGAGAGCAGACGCGGAATGAGGGAATGTTAAAGAGCGAGACACAGAGTGAGAGGGGATGAACAGGCAGACGATCAAAGAATGATATTAATCACAACAGATACCCGAGATTGAGTTACAGACTGGAATCTAACGGAGGGGTTTGGGTTTGTTTATATATAGAATAACAGACACCCGGCAGTGAGTTACAGGCAGGAATTTCGGGTGGTTTATATATAGAATAACAGATGCCCGGGAGTGAGTTACGGGCTGAAATTTAATCGAGGGGTTCGGGGTGGTTTATATATAAATCATGTAGATATAATATATATCGAATAAAAGATATCCGGGAGTGAGTTAAAGAACGGAATCTCATCGAGGGGAATGAGGGGTTTATATATAGAATAATAGATACCCGGCAGTGAGTTTCAGACAGGAATCTAACGGAGGGGTTTGGGGTGGTTTATATATAGAATAACAGACACCCGGCAGTGAGTTACAGGCAGGAATCTAACGGAGGAGTTTCGGGTGGTTTATATATAGAATAACAGATGCCCGGGAGTGAGTTACGGGCTGAAATTTAATCGAGGGGTTCGGGGTGGTTTATATATAAATCATGTAGATATAATATATATCGAATAAAAGATATCCGGGAGTGAGTTAAAGAACGGAATCTCATCGAGGGGAATGAGGGGTTTATATATAGAATAATAGATACCCGGGAGTGAGTTACAGACAGGAATCTAATCGAGTGCTTCCGGGGGTTTATATAGAGAATAATAGATACCCGGGATTGAGTTACAGGCTGGAATTTAATTAAGGGGTGCAGGGGGTTTATATATAGAATAATCGATACCCAGGATTGAGTTACAGACTCGAATCTAATCGAAGGGATCAGGGGGTTTATATATAGAATCATAGATACCCGGGATTGAGTTACAGACTGCAATCTAATCGAGGGGTTCGGGGAGTTTATATATAGAATAATCGATACCCGGGATTGAGTTACAGACTGGAATCTAATCGAGGGGTTCAGGGGGTTTATATATAGAATAATAAATACCTGGGATTGAGTTACAGACTGCAATCTAATCGAGGGGTTCAGTGGGTTTATATAGAGAATAATAGATACCCGGGAGTGAGTTACAGACTGAAATCTAATTGAGGGGTGCAGAGGGTTTATATAGAGTATAATAGATACCCAGGATTGAGTTACAGACTGGAATCAAGAACAGTTGAAAATATCATTTTTCTTGTGATGTGCTGAAGTGCAGGTTACAGAGGCTGATTCATGGAATGGGTAGTGTGAGTTTTTAACCAGCTTTATCCCAAATATCAAATTTAATTTCTCATTGGAACTGTTTGATGTTTTCTTAGTCTTGACACAAATGGATAGGGACTCTTTGGACCCTCACTGTTTGCAGCTTTTCACCATTTATAATGTAACCTGTTCCATCCTTTTTAAAGTGGGCAGCCATACATTTGCCTATAATGAAATCCATCTTTCACTATTTCACTCATTCACTTAAGGTGTACATATCTCTTTGGAATTTGAAGTGCAGGTTACAGATTGGATTGGAACTTCCTGCTTTAAGAATCATTAACCAAGTTTCACAGAATTAAACATCAAAACTGACATTCTGAAACAGGAGAGGGCCCCACAACTTCAATTCTGTGATTCTCTAGCACCTCATGATCTGTATCTTACAATATGACCGCCCCCTTCATGTCTCTGAAGACGTGGGAATTTTTTCAGACATTGGGGAACCATTTCTGTCAATCGGGATATTTCCTTTGAAGCATTTCATTGTCTTGGGACATTTACAGTAAACGGCTCCTTCAAAGGACATCATTAAAATTCACTCTTTAATCATCCAAATCCTTTTGTCCATTCAGACTCCCTGGCACTACATCCTATTGTTTCAAAGCTAACTTACATTTCACAATGTAGGAATGTGTGAATGCAAACACTTTCTTCACACGTTGCCACAATACTAAGGCTCACACTATTCAGGGTGAAATTTTCAAGACAACATTCATCAACTGACAGATTTCCAGCTCCAGCTAATTGTAGATTTTTATTTTTAAATTTGGGATAACAGGACTGAAATTGTACGGCATCCCAGTGTGAGATTTAGACTCATGTTTATTTCAACCTTTAGCTCAGGAATTCACATTAAAACATGCAGAGAATTGAAACCTTCCTCATACAGTTGCCTGTTTGTTCCAGTGTTGGTATATTCCCTCTTTCTCTTGCGTTTTCACTTGTCTGAAGAAATTGAATTGTTGACATTGGATAATCATCCCTTTCCCATGAAAATGTAAACTCCTGGGAAACTGCAACAGACACAATATTATGCAGTGATCAAAATCCTGCACCTTTATTCATCAATCCCATTTCCTATCTCTGTAGAAACGCCCTTCCACTGACAGATTCTGAGATCCATATTCAATCTCAAAAACCACCACAGAAAAGTGACTGCTTATTTTAAACAGTGAATCTGAATTTGAAGTTCTGACTCAGTCACAGAATCGCAGAAATTTTGACTCTGTGGGATGAAAATTATCAGAATAACTTTGCAACATACAGGTAACCTGTAGTGACAGGAGGATACTTGTCTGTTCAAAAGGGATTCGATAAGATGCCTCACAAAGCTTGTTACTCAGGACAAGACCTCATACATTCCCCTAATCTCCCCACACAGTTCCTCTCAGGCTTTGACAATTTGATCAAGTCACCCCTGATGCTACTAAATTTCAGGGAATACAACCCCAGTTTGTGCAATCTCACTTTGCAATTTAACCCTTGGAATCCAGGTCTCAATCTGGCAAAGCTGTGATGCACTCGAACTGTCTAAACTGTCCCTGGAGTGTCGGATTAACCCGGGTCACTCACAAATAACCAGGTCTGGTTCAAGACTCACCTGTCTCACTCGCTGAGACGCTCCTGTATCACTGGCCTTATTGTAGTCGGATGCCACGTTGGGAGCAGGACAGGTAGACGGGATTAGGATGACTGCTCGTGTGGAGGGTAAACACGAGGAATCTATCAGAGAATCAGAACAGACCAGGGAGAATCAAACAAGGAAACTGATGTTCAATTTATTAGACCTGATTTGTGGATTGTTTTTGTTTTGGGTGAGAATGTTGCCAACAAACACTCCCAGAAAGGATGAAGCAGGGGCTAGATACAGAGTAAAGCTCCCTCGATACTGTCCACATCAAACACTCCCAGGACAGGTACAGCACGGGGTTAGATACAGAGTAAAGCTCCCTCGATACTGTCCCCATTAAACACTCCCAGGACGGGAACATGACAGGGTCAGATACAGAGTAAAGCTACCTCTACACTTCCCCATCAAACACTCCCAGGACAGGTACAGCACGGGGTTAGATACGGATAAAGCTCCGTCGATACTGTCCCCATCAAGCACTCCCAAGACAGGTAAGCACAGGGTTAGATACAGAGTAAAGCTCCCTCCATACTGTCCCCATCAAACACTCCCAGGACAGGTACAGCACAGGGTTTGATACAAGGTGAAGCTCCCTCTGCACTGTTCCCATAAAACACACCCAGGACAGGAACAGGACAGGGTTAGATACAGTGTAAAGCTCCCTCTACACTGTCTCCATCAAACACTACCAGGTCCGCTACAGCACAGGGTTAGATACAGGGTAAACCTCCCTCTATACTCTCCCCATCAAACTCTCACAGGACTGGTACAGCACGGGGTTAGATACAGAGTAAAGCTCCCTCTACACCATCCCCATCAAACACTCCCAGTGCAGGTACATTACGGGGTTAGATACAGAGTAAAGCTTCCTCTACACAATCCCCATCAAGCACTCCCAGGACAGGTACAGTACGGTGTTAGATACAGAGTAAATCTCCCACTACACCATCCCCATCAAACACTCCCAGGCCAGGTACAGCACGGGTTTAGATACAGAATAAAGGTCCCACTGCACTGTCATCATCAAACACTCCCAGGGCAAGTACAGTACTGGGTTAGATACAGAGTAAAGCTCCCTCTACACCGTCCCCATCAAACACTCCCAGGGCAGGTACAGCACGGGGTTTGATACAGGGTAAAGCTTGCTCTACACTGTCCCCATCAAACTCTCCCTGGACAGGTAAAGCAGGGGTTATATACTGAGTAAACTCCCGCTAAACTGTCCCCATCATACACTCTCAGGACAGGAACAGCACGGGGTTAGATACAGAGTAAATCTCCCTGGGAGAGAGGGTTGGAGTGAGAGGGAGAGTTGGATGGGGTGAGAGGGAGATTGGGTTGGGGTGATTGGGAGAGTGGGTTGTGGGGAGAGCGAGAGTGGGTTGGGGTGAGAGGGAGAGTGGGTTGGGGTGAGAGGGAGAGTGGGTTGGGGTGAGAGGGAGAGTAGGTTGCGGTCAGAGGGAGAGTGGGTTGCGGTGAGAGGGAGAGTGGGTTGGGGAGAGAGGGAGAGTGGGTTGGGGAGAGAGGGAGAGTGGGTTGGGGTGAGAGGGAGAGTGGGTTGGGGTGAGTGGGAAAGCGGGTTGGGGTGAGAGGGAGAGGGGGTTGGGGTGAGTGGGAGAGCGGGTTGGGGTGAGAGGGAGAGTGGGTTGGGGTGAGGGGGAGAGCGGGTTGGGGTGAGAGTGAGAGTGGGTTGGGGTGAGAGGGAGAGTGGGTTGGGGTGAGAGGGAGAGCGGGTTGGGGTGAGAGGGAGAGCGGGTTGGGGTGAGAGGGAGAGCGGGTTGGGGTGAGAGGGAGAGCGGGTTGGGGTGTGAGGGAGACTGGGTTGGGGTGAGAGGGAGAGTGGGTTGGGGTGAGAGGGAGAGTGGGTTGGGGTGAGAGGGAGAGTTGGTTGTGGTGAGAGGGAGAGTGGGTTGAGGTGAGAGGGAGAGTGAGTTGGGGTGAGAGGGAGAGAGCGTTGCGGTGAGAGGGAGAGTGGGTTGGGGTGAGAGGGAGAGTGGGTTGGGGTGAGAGGGAGAGTGGGCTGGGGTGAGAGGGAGAGTGGGTTGGGGTGAGAGGGAGAGTGGGTTGGGGTGAGAGGGAGAGTGGGTTGGGGTGAGAATGAAATTGGGTTGGGGTGAGAGGGAGAGTAGATTGGGGTGAGAGGGAGAGTGGGTTGGGGTGAGAGGGGGAGTGGGTTGGGGTGAGAGGGAGAGTGGGTTGGGGTGAGAGGGAGAGTGGGTTGGGGTGAGAGGGAGAGTGGGTTGGGGTGAGATGGAGAGTGGGTTGGGGTGAGAGGGAGAGTGGGATGGGATGAGAGGGAGAGTGGGTTGGGGTGAGAGGGAGAGTGGGTTGGGGTGAGAAACGTCGTGTGTTCCCTGTTGCAGTTCAGGAAAAGCTGCAGGCCGTTTCTGCACAGGGGGATCCCACAGGCAGCTATGTAATGCTATCCGGATGGGAACAGGGAGACACATTTCCTTCCCCAGCCTCATGCCTGCTGTAACCCTCCCTCTTCCCCCTCTCCCACCCCCCGGGCACCATGTGTGCTCTGAGTCCGGACACATCCCCAGAAAGGCCTAAACTCCTTCTCTTCAAACCGGGAACAAGCTGCTGCTTCCTGGGGGAGACTTTTTGAAATCTCCGTCCCAGCATCGATTTTTACAAACCAGGCGTCCCCGGGAGGGTGTGACTGAGGCTTTTCTGCAGAGACTGGGAGCTGGGCACTGACTCCACACTGGAGACCCACCCCTAACCCCCCCAGACCCTGTGTCTCTTCCTCACACCCAACCCCCTGCCTCTGTTTCACTGTCTTTTCCTGTTCCCCTCAATCTCCCCCCTCTCTCTCTGTTGTAACGTAGGGACACATCGTAGAGAGACTGAATTCAAATGACTGTTCCACCTCCCAATTCATCACCCTGCCTAAAACACCAGCATTATTCAGGAATTAGCACAAACTTTTAAACACTCTCACAGTTAGAACATGGCAGAGGGCTCCTGAGGGACAAGAAATCAGTCCAATTAGCACTTTTAAATAAATTAAATGGTTGTGGCACAGTATGAAACACTGCAGGGAATTTGGGCACAGCAAGATCCCACAGGGTGCAGCCAGCTCTGCTCAGCACTTTTTAAATGGGGCAATATTTACAGAGAGAGAGGCAGCAAGTTGGAAAGGGACTAAGACAGTGAAGACCCCCGACCCCTTCAGAACCTCAGAAAGACTGAGCGCTTTGCAGTGAATGAATGAATGTTTAAAATGCTCTCATTGTTAGTGAGTCACTTGCTTCACTGTCCCTGGATTCATTTTCACAATTCAGCCTTTTCTAAAAGATGTGACTGGGAGCTGGGCAGAGTCTACACATTGGAGACCCCCAGATCCTGTGTCTATTCACACCCCCTCCTCTTGTTTTGCTACCTCAGCCCCTCTGTTTCAACCCTCTTTCCAGACATTATGGCAAACTTGTGGCATTTTAAACTATTATCTTAAATTGTTAATAAATACTGAGAAACAGACACAGACACGGGCTGTGCAGCAGCAGAAAGAATGTGAATCATTCTATCCCGGGGGTTTTTACTTCCAGATTCAGTTTTAGAAAATTCAGAATTCAAATTCACAGCAGCAAAGTGTGGGAGTGAACGCCCGGATCCTTCAATATTCCCGGGAATACACGTGGAATTTATGTCTCCATAACTGTGTCTGTGTCACGTTTAAAATATTAATGTTACATGAGTCAACTCTGTCCTAAGTGTCCCATTGCTGTGGGGACATCAAATGGCCACTGTGAACAAACCTAAAATGGCTGCCTGGTGTTTGTAGACTAGATTCTCAGAGGAAGAGAGGCAGGGAGAGAGGGATAGAGAGCTGGGTAAGTGAGTGAGATAGAGAGAGGAGATCAAGCGATAAAAAAGGGATGAGTTGAGAGAGAGAGATGAAGAGAGGGGAGCGAGTGTAGGGTAAAGATATGGGGTGAGAGAGAGAAACAGAGAAATGTATAGAGTGGCAGAGAGATGGGGTGGGAGAGGGAGAGAAGGAACGAGACAGGATGAGAGAATGAGAAAGTGTAGTGGGAAACTGAAAATATTCAAAAATGTGTTAACATTATTGAGTGTAAAGGACAATATCCTGTGAGACATCCCTTCTCCATCTTAAAATTGGCGGGAGAGCCTTTAACCAACTTTAAAATGGGGGGAGACCCCTTCCTCAACTTGTGATGTGGAAGTGCTGGAATCTAATCGAGGGGTTCGGGGTGGTTTATATAGAGAATAACAGATACTCGGGAGTGAGTTTACGGACTGGAATCTAATCGAGGTGTTTGGGGTGGTTTATATACAGAATAACAAATACCCGGGAGTGAGTTACAGACTGGAATCTAATCGAGAGATTCGGGGTGGATTATATATAGAATAACAGATAACTGGGAGTGATTTACAGACTGGAATCTAATCGAGGGGTTCAGGGGGGTTATATTTAGAATAACAGATACCTGCGAGTGAGTTACAGACTGGAATCAAATCGAGGGGTTTGAGGGATTTATATATAGAATAACAGATACCCGAGAGTGAGTTACAGACTGGAATCTAATCGAGGGCTTTCCGAATTTATTTATAGAATAACAGATACCCGGGAGTGAGTTACAGACTGGAAACAAATCGATGGGTTCGGGGTGCTTATATTTAAATCATATGAATATAATATATATAGATTAACAGAAGCCCGGGAATGAGTAACAGACTGAAATCTAGTCGAGCGGTTTGGGACATTTATATACAGAATAACAGTTAGACGGAAATGAGTTACAGACTGGAATCAAATCGAGGGGTTTGGGGTGGTCTTTATATAGAATAACAGATTCCCGGGAGTGAGTTACATGCTGGAATCTTATCGAGGAGTTCGGGGTGGTTTATATATAGAATAACAGATACCCGAGATTGAGTTAGAGACTGGAATCTAACGGAGGGGTTTGGGTTTGTTTATATATTGAATAACAGACACCCGGCAGTGAGTTTCAGACAGGAATATAACGGAGGGGTTTGGGGTGGTTTATATATAGAATAACAGACACCTGGCAGTGAGTTACAGGCAGGAATCTAACGGAGGGGTTTGGGGTGGTTTATATATAGATTAACAGATGCCCGGGAGTGAGTTACGGGCTGAAATTTAATCGAGGGGTTCGGGGTGGTTTATATATAAATCATGTAGATATAATATATATCGAATAAAAGATATCCGGGAGTGAGTTAAAGAACGGAATCTCATCGAGGGGAATGAGGGGTTTATATATAGAATAATAGATATGGGAGAGAGTTACAGACTGGAATCTAATTGAAGGATGCAGTGGTTTTATATACAGAATAATAGATACCCGGGAGTGAGTTACAGACTGGAATCTAATCGAGGGTTTCAGGGGGTTTATATATAGAATAATCGATACCCGGGAGTGAGTTACAGACAGGAATCTAATCGAGTGCTTCCGGGGGTTTATATATAGAATCATAGATACCCGGGATTGAGTTACAGGCTGGAATTTAATTAAGGGGTGCAGGGGGTTTATATATAGAATAATCGATACCCGGGATTGAGTTACAGACTGGAATCTAATCGAAGGGATCAGGGGGTTTATATATAGAATCATAGATACCCGGGATTGAGTTACAGACTGGAATCTAATCGAGGGGTTCGGGGAGTTTATATATAGAATAATCGATACCCGGGATTGAGTTACAGACTGGAATCTAATCGAGGGGTTCGGGGAGTTTATATATAGAATAATAAATACCTGGGATTGAGTTACAGACTGCAATCTAATCGAGGGGTTCAGTGGGTTTATATAGAGAATAATAGATACCCGGGAGTGAGTTACAGACTGAAATCTAATTGAGGGGTGCAGAGGGTTTATATAGAGAATAATAGATACCCGGGAGTGAGTTACAGACTGGAATCAAGAACAGTTGAAAATATCATTTTTCTTGTGATGTGCTGAAGTGCAGGTTACAGAGGCTGATTCATGGAATGGGTAGTGTGAGTTTTTAAGCAGCTTTATCCCAAATATCAAATTTAATTTCTCATTGGAACTGTTTGATGTTTTCTTAGTCTTGACACAAATGGATAGGGACTCTTTGGACCCTCACTGTTTGCAGCTTTTCACCATTTATAATGTAACCTGTTCCATGCTTTTTAAAGTGGGCAGCCACACATTTGCCTATAATGAAATCCATCTTTCACTATTTCACTCATTCACTTAAGGTGTACATATCTCTTTGGAATTTGAAGTGCAGGTTACAGATTGGATTGGAACTTTCTGCTTTAAGAATCATTAACCAAGTTTCACACAGTTAAACATCAAAACTGACATTCTGAAACAGGAGAGGGCCCCACAACTTCAATTCTGTGATTCTCTAGCACCTCATGATCTGTATCTTACAATATGACCGCCCCCTTCATGTCTCTGAAGACGTGGGAAATCTTTCAGACATTGGGGAACCATTTCTGTCAATCGGGATATTTCCTTTGAAGCATTTCATTGTCTTAGGACATTTACAGTAAACGGCTCCTTCAAAGGACATCATTAAAATTCACTCTTTAATCATCCAAATCGTTTTGTCCATTCAGACTCCCTGGCACTACATCCTATTGTTTCAAAGCTAACTTACATTTCACAATGTAGGAATGTGTGAATGCAAACACTTTCTTCACACGTTGCCACAATACTAAGGCTCACACTATTCAGGGTGAAATTTTCAAGACAACATTCATCAACTGACAGATTTCCAGCTCCAGCTAATTGTAGATTTTTAGTTTTAATTTTGGGATAGCAGGACTGAAGTTGTACGGCATCCCAGTGTGAGATTTAAACTCCTGTTTATTTCAACCTTTAGCTCAGGAATTCACATTAAAACATGCAGAGAATTGAAACCTTCCTCATACAGTTGCCTGTTTGTTCCAGTGTTGGTATATTCCCTCTTTCTCTTGCGTTGTCACTTGTCTGAAGAAATTGAATTGTTGACATTGGATAATCATCTCTTTCCCATGAAAATGTAAACTCCTGGGAAACTGCAACAGACACAATCTTATGCAGTGATCAAAATCCTGCACCTTTATTCATCAATCCCATTTCCTATCTCTGTAGAAACTCCCTTCCACTGTCAGATTCTGAGATCCATACTCAATCTCAAAAACCACCACAGAAAAGTGACTGCTTATTTTAAACAGTGAATCTGAATTTGAAGTTCTGACTCAGTCACAGAATCGCAGAAATTTTGACTCTGTGGGATGAAAATTACCAGAATAACTTTGCAACATACAGGTAACCTGTAGTGACAGGAGGATACTTGTCTGTTCAAAAGGGATTCGATAAGATGCCTCACAAAGCTTGTTACTCAGGACAAGAGCTCATACATCCCCCTAATCTCCCCACCCAGTTCCTCTCAGGATTTGACAATTTGATCAAGTCACCACTGATGCTTCTAAAATGTCCACATCAAACACTCACAGGACAGGTGCAGCACTGGGTTAGATACAGAGTAAAGCTCCCTCGATACTGTCCCCATTAAACACATCAGGACGGGAACATGACAGGGTCAGATACAGAGTAAAGCTACCTCTACACTTTCCCCATCAAACACTCCCAGGACAGGTACAGCACGGGGTTAGATACAGATAAAGCTCCCTCGATACTGTCCCCATCAAGCACTCCCAAGACAGGTAAGCACAGGGTTAGATACAGAGTAAAGCTTCATCGAAACTGTCCCCATCAAACACTCCCAGGACGGGTACAGCACGGGGTTAGATACAGAGTAAAGATCCCTCGATACTGTACCCATGAAACACTCCCAGGACAGGTACAGCACGGGGTAGATATAGAGTAAAGCTCCCTCTATACTGTCCCCATCAACCACTCCCAGGACAGGTACAGCACGGGGTTAGACAAAGAGTAAAGCTCTCTCTGCACTGTCCCAATCAAACACTCCTGGACAGGAACAGGACAGGGTTAGATACAGTGTAAACCTCCCTCTATACTCTCCCCATCAAACACTCCCAGGACTGGTACAGCACGGGGTTAAATACAGAGTAAAGCTCCCCCTACACTGTGGACATCATACACTCCCAGGGCAGGTACAGCACGGGGTTAGATACAGAATAAAATTCCCTCTACACTGTCTACATCAAACACTCCCAGGACTGGTACAGCTCAGGGTTAGATACAGAAAAAAGCTCCCTCTATACTGTCCCAATTAAACACTACCTGTACAGGTACAGCATGGGGTTAGATACAGAGTAAATCACCCCCTACACTGCGGCCATCATACACTCCCAGGGCAGGTACAGCACGGGGTTAGATACAGAGTAAAGCTCCCTCTATTCTCTCCCCATCAAACACTCCCAGGTCTGGTACAGCACGGGTTTAGATACAGAGTATAGCTCCCCCTACACTGTGCCCATCATACACTCCCAGGGCAGGTAAAGCACGGGGTTAGATACAGAGTAAAGCTCCCGCTAACCTGTCCCCATCAAACAGTGCCAGGACTGGTACTGCCCAGGGTAAGATACAGTTTAAAGCTCCCTCTAAACTGTCCCCATGAAGCACTCCCAGGGCAGGTACAGGACAGGGTCAGATACAGAGTTAAGCTACCTCTACACTTTCCCCATCAAACACTCCCAGGACGGGAACAGGAAAGGGTTAGATACAGAGTAAGTTTCCCTCTAATCTGTCCCCATCAAGCACTCCCAGGACTGTTACAGCACGGGGTTAGATACAGAGTAAAGCTCCCTCTACACTGTCCCCATCAAACACTCCCAGGTCCGGTACAGCACAGGGTTAGATACAATGCAAACCTCCCTCTATACTCTCCCCATCAAACACTCCCAGGACTGGTACAGCAAGGGGTTAGATACAGAGTAAAGCTCCCTATACACTATCGACATCAAACACTTCCAGGACTGGTACAGCACGGGTTTAGATACAGAATAAAGGTCACACTGCACTGTCATCATCAAACACTCCGAGGGCAAGTACTGCACTGGGTTAGATACAGAGTAAAGCTCCCTCTATACTGTCACCATCAAACACTCCCAGGACAGGTACAGCACAGGGTTAGATACAGAGTAACACTCCCAGGACTGGTACAGCACGGGGTTAGATACAGAGTATATATCCCACTACACCGTCCCCATCAAACACTCCCAGGCCAGGTACAGCACGGGTTTAGATACAGAATAATGGTCCCCTGCACTGTCATCATCAAACACTCCCAGGGCACGTACAGCACTGGGTTAGATACAGAGTAAAGCTCCCTCAATACTGTCCCCACCAAACTCTCCGAGGACAGGTACAGCTCAGGGTTTGATACAAGGTGAAGCTCCCTCTGCACTGTTCCCATAAAACACACCCTGGACAGGAACAGAACAGGGTTAGATACAGAGTAAATCTCCCTCTATACTGTCCCCATCAAACACTCCCAGGACAGGAACAGGACAGGGTTAGATACAGTGTAAAGCTCCCTCTACACTGTCTCCATCAAACACTACCAGGTCCGCTACAGCACAGGGTTAGATACAGGGTAAACCTCCCTCTATACTCTCCCCATCAAACTCTCACAGGACTGGTACAGCACGGGGTTAGATACAGAGTAAAGCTCCCTCTAAACTTCCCCATCAAACCCTCCCAGGACAGGTACAGCACGGGGTTAGATACAGAGTAAAGCTCCCTCTACACCATCCCCATCAAACACTCCCAGTGCAGGTACATTACGGGGTTAGATACAGAGTAAAGCTTCCTCTACACAATCCCCATCAAACACTCCCAGGACAGGTACAGCACGGTGTTAGATACAGAGTAAATCTCCCACTACACCGTCCCCATCAAACACTCCCAGGCCAGGTACAGCACGGGTTTAGATACAGAATAAAGGTCCCACTGCACTGTCATCATCAAACACTCCCAGGGCAAGTACAGTACTGGGTTAGATACAGAGTAAAGCTCCCTCTACACCGTCCCCATCAAACACTCCCAGGGCAGGTACAGCACGGGGTTTGATACAGGGTAAAGCTTGCTCTACACGGTCCCCATCAAACTCTCCCTGGACAGGTAAAGCAGGGGTTATATACGGAGTAAACTCCCGCTAAACTGTCCCCATCATAAACTCTCAGGACAGGAACAGCACGGGGTTAGATACAGAGTAAATCTCCCTGGGAGAAAGGGTTGGAGTGAGAGGGAGAGTCGGATGGGGTGAGAGGGAGATTGGGTTGGGGTGATTGGGAGAGTGGTTTGTGGGGAGAGCGAGAGTGGGTTGGGGTGAGAGGGAGAGTGGGTTGGGGTGAGAGGGAGAGTGGGTTGGGGTGAGAGGGAGAGTAGGTTGCGGTGAGAGGGAGAGTGGGTTGCGGTGAGAGGGAGAGTGGGTTGGGGAGAGAGGGAGAGTGGGTTGGGGTGAGAGGGAGAGTGGGTTGGGGTGAGAGGGAGAGTGGGTTGGGGTGAATGGGAAAGCGGGTTGGGGTGAGAGGGAGAGTGAGTTGGGGTGAGAGGGAGAGCGGGTTGGGGTGAGTGGGAGAGCGGGTTGGGGTGAGAGGGAGAGAGGGTTGGGGTGAGGGGGAGAACGGGTTGGGGTGAGAGTGAGAGCGGGTTGGGGTGAGAGGGAGAGCGGGTTGGGGTGTGAGGGAGACTGGGTTGGGGTGTGAGGGAGAGTGGGTTGGGGTGAGAGGGAGAGTGGGTTGGGGTGAGAGGGAGAGTTGGTTGGGGTGAGAGGGAGAGTGGGTTGGGGTGAGAGGGAGAGTGAGTTGGGGTGAGAGGGAGAGAGCGTTGCGGTGAGAGGGACAGTGGGTTGGGGTGAGAGGGAGAGTGGGTTGGGGTGAGAGGGAGAGTGGGTTGGGGTGAGAGGGAGAGTGGGTTGGGGTGAGAGGGAGAGTGGGTTGGGGTGAGAGGGAGAGTGGGTTGGGGTGAGAGGGAGAGAGGGTTGGGGTGAGAGGGAGAGTGGGTTGGGGTGAGAGGGAGAGTGGGTTGGGGTGAGAGGGGGAGTGGGTTGGGGTGAGAGGGAGAGTGGGTTGGGGTGAGAGGGAGAGTGGGTTGGGGTGAGAGGGAGAGTGGGTTGGGGTGAGAGGGAGAGTGTGTTGGGGACTGCGATTACTGCCAGTGTTTTGGGGGTTTATGTGGGATCAGGGTTTGGAACTGGAGTAACACAACCAACAGGGGAAAGAAATATAGATTTATTATTAAGCCAAATATAAAGACAGGCCCTTGTTGAAACCATGTCTGTCCTGGGGTTAACCCTCAGTGGACAGGATCAGCAAGGGGTCCTGTCTGGAAAGAGAGAGGGAGAGAGAAAGCTGGAGTGACAGAGACAGAGAAATGCCACCCCCTCCCCCAGAAACGTCGTGTGTTCCCTGTTGCAGTTCAGGAAAAGCTGCAGGCCGTTTCTGCACAGGGGGATCCCACAGGCAGCTATGTAATGCTATCCGGATGGGAACAGGGAGACACATTTCCTTCCCCAGCCTCATGCCTGCTGTAACCCTCCCTCTTCCCCCTCTCCCACCCCCCGGGCACCATGTGTGCTCTGAGTCCGGACACATCCCCAGAAAGGCCTAAACTCCTTCTCTTCAAACCGGGAACAAGCTGCTGCTTCCTGGGGGAGACTTTTTGAAATCTCCGTCCCAGCATCGATTTTTACAAACCAGGCGTCCCCAGGAGGGTGTGACTGAGGCTTTTCTGCAGAGACTGGGAGCTGGGCACTGACTCCACACTGGAGACCCTCCCCTAACCCCACCCGGACCCTGTGTCTCTTCCTCACACCCAACCCCCTGCCTCTGTTTCACTGTCTATTCCTGTTTCCCTCAATCTCCCCCCTCTCTCTCTGTTGTAACGTAGGGACACATCGTAGAGAGACTGAATTCAAATGACTGTTCCACCTCCCAATTCATCGCCCTGCCTAAAGCACCAGCATTATTCAGGAATTAGCACAAACTTTTAAACACTCTCACAGTTAGAACATGGCAGAGGGCTCCTGAGGGACAAGAAATCAGTCCAATTAGCACTTTTAAATAAATTAAATGGTTGTGGCACAGTATGAAACACTGCAGGGAATTTGGGCACAGCAAGATCCCACAGGGTGCAGCCAGCTCTGCTCAGCACTTTTTAAATGGGGCAATATTTACAGAGAGAGAGGCAGCAAGTTGGAAAGGGACTAAGACAGTGAAGACCCCCGACCCCTTCAGAACCTCAGAAAGACTGAGCGCTTTGCAGTGAATGAATGAATGTTTAAAATGCTCTCATTGTTAGTGAGTCACTTGCTTCACTGTCCCTGGATTCATTTTCACAATTCAGCCTTTTCTAAAAGATGTGACTGGGAGCTGGGCAGAGTCTACACATTGGAGACCCCCAGATCCTGTGTCTATTCACACCCCCTCCTCTTGTTTTGCTACCTCAGCCCCTCTGTTTCAACCCTCTTTCCAGACATTATGGCAAACTTGTGGCATTTTAAACTATTATCTTAAATTGTTAATAAATACTGAGAAACAGACACAGACACGGGCTGTGCAGCAGCAGAAAGAATGTGAATCATTCTATCCCGGGGGTTTTTACTTCCAGATTCAGTTTTAGAAAATTCAGAATTCAAATTCACAGCAGCAAAGTGTGGGAGTGAACGCCCGGATCCTTCAATATTCCCGGGAATACACGTGGAATTTATGTCTCCATACCTGCGTCTCTGTCACGTTTAAAATATTAATGTTACATGAGTCAACTCTGTCCTAAGTGTCCCATTGCTGTGGGGACATCAAATGGCCACTGTGAACAAACCTAAAATGGCTGCCTGGTGTTTGTAGACTAGATTCTCAGAGGAAGAGAGACAGGGAGAGAAGACACAGATCGAGTGAATGAGAAATAGAGACTCTCAGACCAAGTGGTTGACTGAGAGCCAGACAGTGAAAAAAGGATATTGGTCATAGCACATGGAAAGAGCAAGAGGCCATTTAACCCTCCAACCCTGTTCTGACATTCAATGAGATCCTGGCTGATCTGTGATTGAACCACTTGGTCTCATATCTCTGCAGCGTGTTAGCTAACAGAAATCTATCAGCCTCAGTTTTAAACATGGAATAGTGGCTCAGCATCAATTTCCGTTCCTGTGAGAGAGATCCAAACTAATACCACGCTTGGTGTTTTAAAGTGTTTCTTAGTTTCCCTCCTGCAATTCTAAAATTCTAAACATAGTTGAAAAACCATGGCCCCAAGGCCCAGACTCCCCAAACCGACAGAAATATTTAGTCTTTTTCGAACATCTACTTGCATTATTATCCAGAAATATTTCATCAAATCACCCCCTCACCTAAATTCCAGTGTAAAGCTTCATCCACACTGTTCAACAAACACACCCAAACCAAATACACTATGGGTTTCGATAGAGAGTTAAATTCCCTCTGCTCTGTCCCATCCAACAGGCCCAGGGAAGGTTCAACACCGGGTTAGATACCAAGTAAAGACAGGGCCTATTGTGTTATAAACAGAGAAATGGTCGTGTGTAGTCCAAACAGAGGCCGGGTGAAGTGTAGCATTCAGAGAGACACGGCCACGTGTTATATCAACTTAGAGAATGTCTAGTGCAGTATTAACTGAGGCAGGGTCTAGTGTAATTGAAACAGAGGCCTGGTCTAGTGCAATCAGAACGGAAACAGGTTGTTGCTCAGAATCCAATGAAGACAAGGACAAGGCCAATTGTGTGAGGCATTTCTCATCATCTCTGATCTTATGAGGAAAGGATTCTGATTTTCTTATGAGGAAAGGTTGGACAGGCTGGGCCTGTATCCATTGGAGTTTAGAATTTGGAGAGGTGATCTTAGTGAAAGATGTAAGTTACTGAGGTGACTTGACAGGGTGGATGTGGAGAAGATGTTTCCCCTTGTGGGAGAGTTTGGAACTAGGGGTGAAGTTTAAAACTATTTTCAAACAATTTAAAAAATGGATGCTAAGCTCCAATTCACACTCAGTGATGCAGTCTATAAAAAAAGGGAATTATTTAAAAAGATCTGAAAATGTCTACGAAACACAGCTCACCCCAAATGAAGCTGATTCCAACATCAAACACAGAAGGGGTGTAAATCTCAATTCCATCCCACGTAATCACACTGCCCCGGGAATCATATCCTTCCTATAGTGTTGCTCCCAGGACTGTACACAATACTCCATCTGAGGTCTAACTAGCGTCTTATATAAATTCAGCATAACCTCCCTGCTCTTGTACTCTATGCCCCTATTAGTAAAGTCCAGGATACGATATGCTTTTTGAACCACTCGCTCAACCTGTCCTGCCACCTTCAATGATCTATGAACATCTCCACCAGCTTTTTCTGCTCCTGCACCCCATTCATAATTTCACCCCTAATTTTATTTTTCCTGTCCATGTTCCTCCTACCAAAATGCATCACATCAAACGTCTCCACATTGAACATCATTGGCCACCTATCTGCCCACTCTCCCAACTTGTAAATGTCCTTTTGATGCTCTACACTGTCCCCCTCTCTGTTTATCATTCTCCCAAGTTTTGTGCCATCCACAAACTCTGAAATGGTCCCCTGCACACCAATATCTCAATCATTTATATACAGCAGGGAAATCCAGGGTTCCAATACTGACCCCAGTGAAACTCTACTACAATCCTACATCCAGCAGGAAAAATATCCGTGAACTCTCTGTTTCCTATCCATCAGCCAATTCTGTATCCACATTTCGCTGGTCTGAATCATCTGCCTTTTCACGGGACCCTGAAAAAATTTTCTATTCAGCTTTATATCCAATTTTGGCTCAAAAGAAGTGGGAGAGGGAAAGAGGGAGAGAGAGAGAGGGCGAGATAGATGGGATGAAAGAGGTACAGAGGTAGAAAGAGAGACAAGGCGAGAGGGAGAGAGATGGGGGCGACAGAGAGAGGAGCAGAGCAACGGAGGAAAGGAGTGAGAGAGAGGGAGAGATAGCCGGAATGAGAGATAGAGAGACAGAGCAGTGGAGAGACAGGGTGAGAGAGAAAGAGAGCTGGGGCGAGTGAGTGAGATAGAGAGAAGAGATAAAATGAAAGGAAAAGGGATGAGGTGAGAGAGAGAGAGGTGAAGAGAGGGGAGCGAGTTTAGGGTAAAGTGATGGGGTGAGAGAGAGAAACAGAGAAATGTGGTAGAGTGGCAGAGAGATGGGGTGGGAGAGGGAGAGAATGAAAATGAAGGTGAGAGAAAGAGAAAGTGTAGGGGGAAACTGAAAATGTTCAGAAATTAGTTAACTTTATTGAGTATAAAGAACAATATCCTGTGACATATCCCTTCTCCATCTTTAAATTGGAGGGAGATCCTTTCTCCATCTTTAAAATGGGGGGAGACCCCTTCCTCAACTTGTGATGTGGAAGTGCTGGAATCGAATCGAGGGGTTTGTGGGGTTTATATATAGAATAATAGATACCCGGGAGTGAGGTACAGACTGGAATCTAATCGAGGGGTTTGTGGGGTTTTTATATAGAATAATAATTACCCGGGAGTGAGGTACAGACTGGAATCTAATCGAGGGGTTCAGAGGGTTTATATATAGAATCATAGATACGCGGGAGTGAGTTACAGACTGGAATCTAATCAAGGGGATTGTGGGGTTTATATATAGAATAATAGATACCCAGGAGTGAGTTACAGACTGGAATCTAATCGAAGTGATCAGGGGGTTTATATATATAATAATAATTACCCAGGTGTGAGTTACAAACTGGAATCTAATCGAGGTGTTCAGGGGGTTTCTATAAAGATTAATCGATACCCGGGATTGAGTTCCAGACTGGAATCTAATCGAGGTGTTCAGGGGGTTAATATAAAGAATAATAGAGACCCGGGAGTGAGTTACGGACTGGAATCTAATCGAGGGGTTCAGGGGTTTATATATAGAATAATAGATACCCGGGATTGAGTTACAGACTGGAATCACAAACTGTTGAAAACATATTTTTTCTTGTGATGTGCTGAAGTGCAGGTTACAGAGGCTGATTCATGGAATGTGTAGTGTGAGTTTTTAACCAGCTTTATCCCAAATATCAAATTTAATTTCTCATTGGAACTGTTTGATGTTTTCTTAGTCTTGACACAAATGCATAGGGACTCTCTGGATCCTCACTGTTTGCAGCTTTTCACCATTTATAATGTAACCTGTTCCATCCTTTTTAAAGTGAGGAGCCACACATTTGCCCACAATGAATCCCATCTTGCACTATTTCACCCATTCACTTAAGGTGTACATATCTCTTTGGATTTTGAAGTGCAGGTTACAGATTGGATTGGAACTTTCTGCTTTAAGAATCATTAACCAAGTTTCACACAGTTAAACATCAAAACTGACATTCTGAAACAGGAGAGGGCCCCACAACTTCAATTCTGTGATTCACTGGTATCTCATGATCTGTAACTTACAATAGCTCTGCCCCCTTCATGTCTCTGAGGACTTGGAAAGTTATTCAGACATTGGGGAACCATTTCATTGTCTCGGGACATTTACAGTAAACGGCTCCTTCAAAGGACATCATTAAAATTTACTCTTTAATCATTCAAATCCTGTTGCCCATTCAGACTCCCTGGCCCCACATCCTATTGGTTCAAAGGTAACTTACATTTCACAATGTAGGAATGTGTGAATGCAAACACTTTCTTCACACGTTTCCACAATACTAAGGCTCACACTATTCAGGGTGAAATTTTCAAGACAACATTCATCAACTAACAGATTTCCAGCTCCAAATGCAAGCTTCAAGATACAGAAAGTGACACAGAAATGAAACATCCGATTTATCTGAATCTGCATCCGTTATTGGACAGCGCGGGGTAAGATAGGAATTAAAGTTGTTGTTAAATTGTCCCCATCAAACGCTCCCAGAACAGGTACAGCATGGGGTTCCATACAGAGTAAAGCTCCCACAACAATTGAGTTATGAGATTAAAAAGCGTCATTCACCTTTGAATTTGAGTTCAATTTAAAAAGTGTTCAAATTAAAAGTTCATCAGCTGGAGAAAAGGGTAAAGCTCCAATTATTTTTCAACATGCCTGGCTATAAAAAACATGATTCATTTACATTAGTATCTTGAAGCATTTGATCAAATCACCCCTTAACCTCAATTCCAGTGTTTCAGAGTGAAGCTTTGACTACACTGTTCATCAAACACTCCCAACCCAATTACAGTATGGGGTCCATACAGAGTCAAATTCAAAAAATTGGTTCGATGGTGACAGGGGGAGAGACAGGGTGAAGGTTTTGAGAAAGGGATGAAGGGGGGGGATGTGGTGAAAATCTTTTTAAATCAGCGAGTGGTGATGACCTGGAACCCGTGCAAAATGCGGTGTTTGGGGGATGAGTGTCTGATCAGTGTCTCCATAGTTGTGTCTCTGTCACGTTGAAAGTACCAATGTCACATTCCTGAGGAGTCAACTCTGTCAGAAATGTCCCAGTGCTGTGGGGACATAATATGGCCTCTGTGAACAAACCTAAAAGGCTGACTGGTGTTTGTGTCATTTATATAGATTCTGAGAGAGGAAGATAGAGAGAGAGAGACAGAGCGAGTGAGAAGAAGACAGAGACACAGATGGAGAGGGAGACCGAGAGACAGAGATTGAAGGAAGGATATTTATCATAGTACATTGGAAGAGGAAGATTCCATTTCTCCCCACACCCTGTTTCTGACATTCAATGAGATCCTGACTGATCTCTGATCGACCTCCATATCTCTTTACACCTTTGCCTAACAAAAATCTATCATCCTCAGATTGAAACATGAACAAGAGACTTTGTGTCAATTGACGTTTGCAGAAACCTGTTTCAAATTAAAGCTTTGGCTACACTGTCATCAAACACTCCCAACCCAAATACAGTATGGGGTTCGATACAGGGTCAAATTCTCTTTGCTTTGTACAAGAAATTTTTAATTGTAGATTTTTATTTTTAATTTTAGGCTAACAGGACTGAAATTGTACGGCTTCCCAGTGTGAGATTTAAACTCCTGTTTATTTCAATCTTTAGCTCAGGAATTCACATTAAAACATGCAGAGAATTGAAACCTTCCTCATACAGTTGCCTGTTTGTTCCAGTGTTGGTATATTCCCGCTTTCTCCTGCGTTTTCACTTGTCAGAAGAAATTGAATTGTTGACATTGGATAATCATCCCTTTCCCAAGAAAATATAAACTCCTGGGAAACTGCAACAGACACAATCTTATGCAGTGATCAAAATCCAGCACCTTTATTCATCAATCCCATTTCCTATCTCTGTAGAAACTCCCTTCCACTGACAGATTCTGAGATCCATACTCAATCTCAAAAACCACCACAGAAAAGTGACTGCTTATTTTAAACAGTGAATCTGAACTATTTGAAGTTCCGACTCAGACACAGAATCGCAGAAATTTTTACTCTGTGGGATGAAAATTATCAGAATAACTTTGCAACATACAGGTAACATAAATAGGATTTGACCATTTGATCAAGTCACCCCTGATGCTACTAGATTTCAGGGAATACAACCCGAATTTGTGCAATCTCACTTTGCAATTTAACCCTTGGAATCCAGGTCTCATTCTGGCAAAGCTGTGATGCACTCGAACTGTCTAAACTGTCCCTGGAGTGTCGGATTAACCCGGGTCACTCACATACACCCAGGTCAGGCTCAAGACTCACCTGTCTCACTCGCTGAGATGCTCCTGTATCACTGGCCTTATTGTAGTCGGATGCCGCGTTGGGAGCAGGACAGGAAGACGGGATTAGGAAGACTGCTCATGTGGAGGGTAAACATAAGGAATCTATCAGAGAATCAGAACAGACCAGGGAGAATCAAACAAGGAAACTGATGTTCAATTTATTAGGCCTGATTTGTGGATTGTTTTTGTTTTGGGCGACAATGTTGCCAACAAACACTCCCAGAAAGGATGCAGCAGGGGCTAGATACAGAGTAAAGCTCCCTCGATACTGTCCCCATCAAACACTCCCTGGACAGGAACAGAACAGGGTTAGATACAGAGAAAAGCACCCTCGATACTGTCCCCATCAAACACTCCCAGGACAGGTACAGCACGGGGTTAGATAGAGAGTAAAGCTCCCTCGATACTGTCCCCAACAAGCACATCCAAGACAGGTAAGCACGGGGTTAGATGCAGAGTAAAGCTCCCTCGATACTGTCCATATCAAACACTCCCAGGACAGGTACAGCACGGGGTTAGATACTGAGTAAAGCTCCATCTGCACTGTCCCCATCAAACACTCCCAGGGAAGGTACAGCACGGGGTTAGATACAGAGTAATGCTCCCTCTACACTGTCTCCATCAAACACTCCCAGGACTGGTACAGCACAGGGTTAGATACAGAGTAAACCTCCCTATACACTCTCCCCATCAAACACTCTCAGGACTGGTACAGCACGGGGTTAGATACAGAGTAAATCTCCCTCTACACTGTGCCCATCAAACACTCCCAGGACTGGTACAGCACGAGGTTAGATACAGAGTAAAGCTCCCTCTACACTGTCCCCATCAAGCACTAACAGGGCAGTGACAGGACAGGGTTAGATACAGAGTAAATCTCCCTCTATACTGTCCCCATCAAACACTCCCAGGACTGGTACAGCACGGGGTTAGATACAGAGTAAAGCTCCCCCTACACTGTGCCAATCATACACTCACAGGGCAGGTACAGCAAGGAATTAGATACAGACTAAAGCTCCCTCTAACCTGTCCCATCAATCACTCCCAGGACTGGTACAGCACGGGGTTAGATACAGAGCAAAGCTCCCTCTAAACTGTCCCCATCAATCACTCCCAGGACAGGTACATTACGGGGTTAGATACAGACTAAAGCTTCCTATACACTGTCCCCATCAAACACTCGCAGGACATGGACATCACAGTGTTAGATACAGAGTAAATCTCCCTCTACACCGTCCCCATCCACCAATCCCTGGGCAGGTACAGCACGGGTTTAGATACAGAGTAAAGCTTCCTCTACACTGTCCCCATCAAACACTACCAGGACAGGTACAGCACGGGGTTAGATACAGAGTCAAGCTCCCTCTGAACTGTCTCCATCAAACACTCCCAGGGCAAACACCACGGGGTGAGATACAGAGTAAAGCTCCCTCTATACTGTACCCATCAAACACTCCCAGGACAGGTAAAGCACAGGGTTAGATACACAGTAAAGTTCCCTCTACACTGTCCCCATCAAACAGTCCCAGGACAGGTACAGCACGGGGTTAAATACAGAGTAAAGCTCCCTCTACACTGTCCCCATTAAACACTCCCAGGACAGGACCAGGACAGTCTTAGATTCAGAGTAAAGCTCCCTCTATACTGTCTCCATCAAAAACTACCAGGACAGGAACAGGACAGGGTTAGATACTGAATAAAGCTACCTCTTCACTTTCCCCATCAAACACTCCAGGGCAGGTAATGCACTGGGTTAGATACAGAGTAAAGGTCCCTCTACACTGTCCCCATCAAACACTCCCAGGATAGGTACAGCACGGGGTTTGATACAGAGCAAAGCTCCCTCGATACTGTCCCCATCAAACACTCCCAGGACAGGTACAGCACGGGGCTAGATACAGAGTAAATCTCCCTCGATACTGTCCCCATCAAACACTCTGAGGACAGGTACAGCTCGGGGTTAGATAAAGAATAAAGCTTCAACTGCACTGTCCCCATCAAACACTCCCAGGGCACGTACAGCACGGTGTTAGATACAGAGTAAAGCTCCCTCTATACTATCCTCATCAAGCACTCACACGACAAGTACTGCACACATTTAGATACAGAGTAAATCTTCCTCTACACTGTCCCCATCAAACACTCCCAGGACAGGTAAAGCACTGGGTTAGATACAGAGTAAAGCTCCCTCTACACTGTCCACATCAAACACTCCCAGGACATGAACAGGACAGGATTAGATACAGAGTAAAGCTCGCTATATACTGTCCCCATCAAACAGTCCCAGG
Organism: Cetorhinus maximus; assembly: GCF_964194155.1. Lineage (NCBI taxonomy): Eukaryota > Metazoa > Chordata > Chondrichthyes > Lamniformes > Cetorhinidae > Cetorhinus > Cetorhinus maximus. Next base: position 370,173 of record NW_027596311.1, read on the forward strand.
AGAGGAACAGGACAGTGTTAGATACAGAGTAAAGCTACCTCTGCACTTTCCGCATCAAACACTCCCAGGACAGGTAAAGCATTGGGTTAGATACAGAGTAAAGCTCGCTCGATACTGTCCCCATCAAACATCCCAGGACAGGTACAGCACGGGGTTAGATGCATTGTAAAGCTCCCTCGATACTGTCCCCATCAAACCCCATCAAACACTCCCAAAGCAGGTACAGCACGGGGTTAGATACAGAGTAAAACTCCCTCTATACTGTCCCCATCAAACCCTCCCAGGCAATAGACCACGGGGTTAGATACAGAGTAAAGCTCCCTCTATACTGTCCACATCAAACATTCCCAGGGCAGGTACAGCACTGGGTTAGATACAGAGTAATGCTCCCTCTACACTGTGCCCATCATACACTCCCAGGGCAGGTACAGCATGGGGTTAGATACAGAGTAAAGCTCCCTCTGCACTGTCCCAATCATAAACTCCCAGGACTGGTACAGCACGGGGTTAGATACAGAGTAAAGCTCTCTCTACACTGTCCCCATCAAGCTCTCACAGGGCAGTGACAGGCCAGGCTTAGATACAGAGTAAATCTCCCTCTACACCGACCCCATCAAACACTCCCAGGCCAGGTAGAGCACAGGTTTAGATACAGAATAAAGGTCCAACTGCACTGTCTCAATCAAACACTCCCAGTGCAATGCACCATGGGGTTAGATACAGAGTAAAGCTCCCTCTATACTGGCCCCATTAAACACTCCCAGGACTGGTACAGCACAGAGTTTGATACACAGTAAAGCTCCCTCTACACTCTCGCCATCAAACACTCCCAGCACAGGTACAGCACGGGATTAGATACAGAGTAAAGCTCCCTCTACACTGTCCCCATTAAACACTCCCAGGACAGGACCAGGACAGTCTTAGCTACAGAGTAAAGCTCCCTCTATACTGTCCCCATCAAAAACTCCCAGGACAGGAACAGGACAGGGTTAGATAAAGAATAAAGCTACCTCTTCACTTTCCCAATCAAACACTCCCAGGGCAGGTAAAGCACTGGGTTAGATACAGAGTAAAGCTCCCTCGATACTGACCCATCAAACACTCCCAGGATAGGTACAGCACGCGGTTAGATACAGAGTAAAGCTCCCTCGATACTGTCCCCATCAAACCCCATCAAACACTCCCAGGACAGGTACAGCACGTGGTTAGATACAGAGTAAAGCTCCCCCTACACTGTGCCCATCATACACTCCCAGGTCAGGTACAGCACGGTGTTAAATACAGAGTAAATTTCCCTCTAACCTGTCCCCATCAAACGCCCCCAGGTCTGGTACAGCACAGGGTTAGATACAGAGTAAAGCTCCCTTTACACTGTCTCCATCAAGCACTCACAGGGCAGATAAAGGACAGGGTTAGATACAGAGTACATCTCCCTCTACACCGTCCCCATCAAACACTCCCAGGGCAGGTACAGCACGGGGTTAGATACAGAGTAAAGCTCCCTCTACACTGTCTCCATCAAACACTCCCAGGACTGGTACAGCTCAGGGTTAGATACAGAGTAAATCTCCCTCTATACTGTCCCCATCAAACACTCCCAGGACTGGTACAACATGGGGTTAGATACAGAGTTAATCTCCCCCTACAATGTGCCCATCATACACTCCCAGGGCAGGTACAGCACGGTGTTAGATACAGAGTAAATCTCTCTCTAACCTGTCCCCATCAAACACTCCCAGGACTGGTACAGCACGGGGTTAGATACAGAGTAAAGCTCCCTCTATACTTTCCACATCAAACACTCCCAGGACAGGTTCAGCACAGAGTTAGATAAAGAGTAAAGCTCCCTCTACACTATCCCCATCAAACACTCCCAGGACAGGTTCAGCACGGGGTTAGATACAGAGTAAAGCTCCCTCTACACTGTCGCCATCAAACACTCCCAGGACAGGTACAGCACGGGGTTAGATACAGAGTAAAGCTCCCTCGATACTGTCCCCATCAAACCCCATCAAACACTCCCAGGGCAGGTACAGCACGGTGTTAGATACAGAGTAAAGCTCCCTCTACACTGTCCCCATCAAACACTGCCAGGACAGGTACAGCACGGGGTTAGATACAGAGTAAAGCTCCATCTGCACTGTCCCCATCAAACACTCCCAGGGCAGGTAAAGCACGGGGTTAGATACAGAATAATGCTCCCTCTACACTGTCTCCATCAAACATTCCCAGGACAGGAACAGGACAGGGTTAGATACAGAGTAAAGCTCCCTCTATACTGTCCCCATCAAACACTCCCAGGACAGGGAGTGGTGATAGGGAGAGTGGGTTGGTGTGAGAGGGTTTGGCTGAGAGGGAGAGCGGGATGGGATGAGAGGGAGAGTGGGTTGGGGTGAGAGGGAGAGTGTGTTATGGTGAGAGGGAGAGTGGGTTGGAGTGAGAGGGAGAGTGGGTTGGGGTGAGAGGGTGAGTGGGTTGGGGTGAGAGGGAGAGTGGGTTGGGGTGAGAGGGAGAGTGGGTTGGGGTGAGAGGGAGAGTGGGTTGGGGTGAGAGGGAGAGTGGGTTGGGGTGAGAGGGAGAGTGGGTTGGGGTGAGAGGGAGAGTGGGTTTGTGACTGTGATTACTGCCAGTGTTTTGGGGGTTTGTGTGAGATCAGGGTTTGGAACTGGAGTAACACAACCAACAGGGGAAAGAAATATAGATTTATTATTAAACCAAAAATAATGATAGGCCCTTGTTGAAACCATGTCTGTCCTGGGGTTAACCCTCAGTGGAGAGGAGCAGCAAGGGGTCCTGTCCTGTTATTAACCCTCAGTGGACAGGAGCAGCAAGGGGTCCTGTCTGGAAAGAGAGAGGGAGAGAGAAAGCTGGAGTGACAGAGACAGGGAAATGTCACCCCCTCCCCCAGAAACGTCGTGTGTTCCCTGTTGCAGTTCAGTAAAAGCTGCAGGCCGTTTCTGCACAGGGGGATCCCACAGGGAGCAATGTAATGCTATCCGGATGGGAACAGGGAGACACATTTCCTTCCCCAGCCTCATGCCTGCTGTAACCCTCCCTCTTCCCCCTCTCCCCCCCGGGCACCATGTGTGCTCAGAGTCCGGACACATCCCCAGAAAGGTCTAAACTCCTTCTCTTCAAACCGGGAACAAGCTGCTGCTTCCTGGGGGAAACTTTTTGAAATCTCCATCCCAGCATCGATTTTTACAAACCAGGCGTCCCCGGGAGGGTGTGACTGAGGCTTTTCTTCAGAGACTGGGAGCTGGGTACTGACTCCACACTGGAGACCCTCCCCTAACCCCCCCCCAGACCCTGTGTCTCTTCCTCACCCCCAACCCCCTGCCTCTGTTTCACTGTCTTTACCTGTTTCCCTCAATCTCCCCCCTCTCTCTCTGTTGTAACGTAGGGACACATCCTAGAGAGACTGAATTCAAATGACTGTTCCACCTCCCAATTCATCGCCCTGCCTAAAACACCAGCATTATTCAGGAATTAGCACAAACTTTTACACACTCTCACAGTTAGGACTTGGTAAAGGGCTCCTGAGGGAAAGGAAATGAGTCCAATCAGCACATTTTTAATAAATTAACTGGTTGTGGCACAGTATGAAACACTGCAGGGAATTTGTGCACAGCAAGATCCCACAGGGTGCAGCCAGCTCTGTTCAGCACTTTTTAAATGGGGCAATATGTACACAGAGAGAGAGAGGCAGCAAGTTGGAGAGGGACTAAGACAGTGAAGACCCCCGACCCCTTCAGAACCTCAGAAAGACTGAGCGCTTTGCAGTGAATGAATGAATGTTTAAAATGCTCTCATTGTTAGTGAGTCACTTGCTTCACTGTCCCTGGATTCATTTTCGCAATTCAGACTTTATTAAAAGATGTGACTGGGAGCTGGCCAGAGTCTACACATTGGAGACCCCCAGATCCTGTGTCTATTCACACCCCCTCCTCTTGTTTTGCTACCTCAGCCCCTCTGTTTCAACCCTCTTTCTAGACATTATGGCAAACTTGTGGCATTCTAAACTATTATCTTAAATTGTTAATAAATACTGAGAAACAGACACAGACACGGGCTTTGCAGCAGCAGAAATAATGTGAATCATTCCATCCCGGGGGTTTTTACTTCCAGATTCAGTAATAGAAAATTCAGAATTCAAATTCACAACAGCAAAGTGTGGGACTGAACCTCCGGATCCTTCAATATTCCCGGGAATACACGTGGAATTTATGTCTCCATACCTGTGTCTCTGTCACGTTTAAAATACTATTGTTACATGAGTCAACTATGTCCTAAATGTCCCATTGCTGTGGGGACATAAAATGGCCACTGTGAACAAACCTAAAATGGCTGCCTGGTGTTTGTAGACTAGATTCTCAGAGGAAGAGAGGCAGGGAGAGAGGGAAAGAGAGCTGGGTAAGGGAGTGAAATAGAGAGAGGAGATCAAGCGATAAAAAAGGGATGAGTTGAGAGAGAGAGATGAAGAGAGGGGAGCGAGTGTAGGTTAAAGATATGGGGTGAGAGAGAGAAACAGGGAAATGTATAGAGTGGCAGAGAGATGGGGTGGGAGAGGGAGAGAAGGAACGAGACAGGGTGAGAGAAAGAGAAAGTGTAGGGGGAAACTGAAAATGTTCAAAAATGTGTTAACATTATTGTGTAAAGAACAATATCCTGTGAGATATCCCTTCTCCATCTTTAAATTAGAGGGAGAGCCTTTAACCAACTTTAAAATGGGAGGAGACCCCTTCCTCAACTTGTGATGTGGAAGTTCTGGAATCTAATCGAGGGGTTTGGGGGGTTTATATATAGAATAACATACCCGGGAGTGAGTTACAGACTGGAATCTAATCGAAGGGTTCAGGGTGGTTTATATATAGAATAACAAACACCCGGAAGTGAGTTACAGACTGGAATCTAATCGAGGGGTTCGGGGTGGATTATATATAGAATAACAGATACCCGGGAGTGAGTTACAGACTGGAATCTATTCGAGGGGTTTGGGGTGGTTTATATCTAGAATAACAGATACCCGGGAGTGAGTTACAGACTGGAATTTAATCGAGGGTTTCGGGGTGGTTTATATATATAATAACAGATACCTGGGAGTGAGTTACAAGCTGGGATCGAATTGATGGGTTTATAGGATAACAGATACCCGGGAATGAGTTACAGATTCGAATCTAATGGAGGATTTTTGGGATGGTTTAAATATAGAAAATCAGATACCTGAGAGTTAGTCATAGACTGGAATCTAATCGAGAGTTTCGGGGATTTATATATAGAATCACAGATACCCGAGAGTGAGTTACAGACTGGAATCTAATCGAGGGGTTTGGTGGGTTTATATATAGAATTATTGATACCCGGGAGTGAGTTACAGACTGGAATCTAATCGAGGGGTTTGGTGGGTTTATATATAGAATAACAGATACCCGAGGTTCAGTTACAGACTGGAATATAATCGAGAGTTTAGGGGATTTATATATAGAATAACTGATAGGCGAGAGTGAGTTACACACTGAAATCTAATCAAGGGGTTTGGTGGGTTTATATATAGAATAACTGATACCCGGGAGTGAGTTCCAGACTGGAATCTAATCGAGGGGTTTGGTGGGTTTATATATAGAACCAGATACCCGTGTGTGAGTTACAGACTGGAATCTAATCGAGGGGTTCGGGGTGGTTTATATATAGAATAACAGATACCTGGGAGTGAATTACAAGCTGGAATCTAATCGAGGGGTTCGAGGTGGATTATATAAAGAATAACAGATACCCGTGATGGAGTTACAGACTGGAATCTAATTGAGGGTTTTGGGAGAATTATATATAGAATAACAGATAACTGGGGGTGAGATACAGACTGGAATCAAATCGAGGGGTTTGGTGGATTTATATATAGAATAACAGATACCCGAGGGTGCGTTACAGACTGGAATCTAATCGAGGGGTTTGGAGGATTTATATATAGAATCACAGATACCCGATAGTGATTTACAGACTGGAATCAAATCGAGGGGTTCGGGTGGTTTATATATAAATCATATGAATGTAATATATATAGAATAACAGAAGCCCTGGAATGAGTAACAGACTGAATTCTAGTCGAGGGGTTTGGGACATTTATATACAGAATAACAGTTACACGGGAATGATTTACAGACTGGAATCAAATCGAGGGGTTTGGGGTGGTCCATATATAGAAAAACAGATTCCCGGGAGTGAGTTACAGACTGGAATCTAATTGAGGGGTTCGTGGCGGTTTATATACAGAATAACAGACACCCGGCAGTGATTTACAGACTGGAATATAACGGAGGGGTTCGTGGTGGTTTATATATAGAATAACAAACACCCGGCAGTGAGTTACAGACGGGAATTTAATCGAGGGGTTCGGGGTGGTTTATATATAAATCATGTATATACAATACATATCGAATAAAAGATATCCGGGAGTGAGTTACAGAAAGGTATCTCATCGAAGGGATTGAGGGGTTTATATATAGAATAATAGATAGCCGGGAGTGAATTACAGACTGGAATCTAATCGAGGGGTTCAGGGGGTTTATATATAGAATCATAGATACCCGGGATTGAGTTACAGGCCGGAATTTAATTAAGGGGTGCAGTGGGTTTATATATAGAATAATCGATACCCGGGATTGAGTTACAGACTGGAATCTAATCGAGGGGTTCAGTGGGTTTATATATAGAATAATAGATACGCGGGAGTGAGCTACAGACTGGAATCTAATAGAGGGGATCAGGGGGTTTATATATAGGGATTGAGTTACAGACTGGAATCAAGAACCGTTGAAAATATCATTTTTCTTGTGATGTGCTGAAGTGCAGGTTACAGAGGCTGATTCATGCAATGTGTAGTGTGAGTTTTTAACCAGCTTTATCCCAAATATCAAATTTAATTTCTCATTGGAACTGTTTGATGTTTTCTTAGTCTTGACACAAATGGATAGGGACTCTTTGGACCCTCACAGTTTGCAGCTTTTCACCATTTATAATGTAACCTGTTCCATCCTTTTTAAAGTGGGCAGCCACACATTTGCCTATAATGAAATCCATCTTTCACTATTTCACTCATTCACTTAAGGTGTACATATCTCTTTGGAATTTGAAGTGCAGGTTACAGATTGGATTGGAACTTTCTGCTTTAAGAATCATTAACCAAGTTTCACAGAGTTAAACATCAAAACTGACATTCTGAAACAGGAGAGGGCCCCACAACTTCAATTCGGTCATTCTCTAGCACCTCATGATCTGTATCTTACAATATGTCCGCCCCCTTCATGTCTCTGAAGACTTGGGAAATGTTTCAGACATTGGGGAACCATTTCTGTCAATCGGGATATTTCCTTTGAAGCATTTCATTGTCTTGGGACATTTACAGTAAACGGCACCTTCAAAGGACATCGTTAAAATTCACTCTTTAATCATCCAAATCCTTTTGCCCATTCAGACTCCCTGGCCCTACATCCTATTGTTTCAAAGCTAACTTACATTTCACAATGTAGGAATTTGTGAATGCAAACACTTTCTTCACACATTTACACAATACTAAGGCTCACGCTACTCAGGGTGAAATTTTCATGACAACATTCATCAACTGACAGATTTCCAGCTCCAGCTAATTGTAGATTTTTATTTTTAATTTTGGGATAACAGGACTGAAATTGTACGGCATCCCAGTGTGAGATTTAAACTCCTGTTTATTTCAATCTTTAGCTCAGGAATTCACATTAAAACATGCAGAGAATTGAAACCTTCCTCATACAGTTGCCTGTTTGTTCCAGTGTTGGTATATTCCCCCTTTCTCTTGCGTTTTCACTTGTCTGAAGAAATTGAATTGTTGACATTGGATAATCATCCCTTTCCCATGAAAATGTAAACTCCTGGGAAACTGCAACAGACACAATCTTATGCAGTGATCAAAATCCTGCACCTTTATTCATCAATCCCATTTCCTATCTCTGTAGAAACTCCCTTCCACTGACAGATTCTGAGATCCATACTCAATCTCAAAAACAACCACAGAAAAGTGACTGCTTATTTTAAACAGTGAATCTGAACTATTTGAAGTTCTGACTCAGTCACAGAATCGCAGAAATTTTGACTCTGTGAGATGAAAATTATCAGAATAACTTTGTTACATACAGGTAACCTGTAGTGACAGGAGGATACTTGTCTGTTCAAAAGGGATTCGATAAGATGCCTCACAAAGCTTGTTATCAGGACAAGAGCTCATACATTCCGCTAATCTCCCCAAACAGTTCCTCTCAGGATTTGACAATTTGATCAAGTCACCCCTGATACTACTAAATTTCAGGGAATACAACCCGAGTTTGTGCAATCTCACTTTGCAATTTAAGCCTTGGAATCCAGGTCACATTCTGGCAAAGCTGTGATGCACTCGAACTGTCTAAACTGTCCCTGGAGTGTCGGATTAACCCGGGTCACTCATATATACCCAGGTCAGGTTCAAGACTCACCTGTCTCACTCGCTGAGACGCTCCTGTATCACTGGCCTTATTGTAGTCGGATGCCGCGTTGGGAGCAGGACAGGTAGACGGGATTAGGATGACTGCTCATGTGGAGGGTAAACACGAGGAATCTATCAGAGAATCAGAACAGACCAGGGAGATTCAAACAAGGAAACTGATGTTCAATTTATTAGGCCTGATTTGTGGATTGTTTTTGTTTTGGCCGAAAATGTTGCCAACAAACACTCCCAGAAAGAATGTAGCAGGGGCTAGATAAAGAGTAAAGCTCCCTCGATACTGTCCCCATCAAACACTCCCTGGACAGGAACAGAACAGGGTTAGATACAGAGTAAAGCTAACTCTACACTTTCCCCATCAAACACTCCCTGGACAGGAACAGGACAGGGTTAGATACAGAGTAAAGCTACCTCTACACTTTCCCCATCAAACATTCCCAGGGCAGGAAAAGCACTGGGTTAGATACAGAGTAAAGCTCCCTCTACACTGTCTCCATCAAACACTCCCTGGACTGGTACAGCACGGGGTTAGATAGAGTAAAGCTGCACCTACACTGTGGCCATCATACACTCCCAGGGCAGGTACAGCACGGGGTTAGATACCCAGTAAAGCGCCCCCGACACTGTGCCCAACATACACTCCCAGGGCAGGTACAGCACGGGGTTAGATACAGAGTAAATTTCCCTCTAATCTGTCCCCATCAAACACTCCCAGGACTGGTACAGCACGGGGTTAGATACAGAGTAAAGCTCCCTCTATACTGTCCCCTTCAAACACTCCCAGGACTGGTACAGCACGGGGTTAGATACAGAGTAAAGCTCCCTCTATACTGTCCCCTTCAAACACTCCCTGGACTGGTACAGCACGGGGTTAGATACAGAGTAAAGCTGCGCCTACACTGTGCCCAACATACACTCCCAGGGCAGGTACAGCACGGGGCTAGATACAAGTAAATTTCACTCTAATGTGTCCCCATCAAACACTCCCAGGACTGGTACAGCACGGGGTTAGATACAGAGTAAAGCTCCCTCTATACTGTCCCCTTCAAACACTCCCAGGACTGGTACAGCACGGGGTTAGATACAGAGTAAAGCTCGCCCTACACTGTGCCCATCGTACACTCCCAGGGCAGGTACAGCACGGGGTTAGATACAGACTAAATTTCCCTCTAAGCTATCCCCATCAAACACTCCCAGGACTGGTGCAGCACAGAGTTAGATACAGAGTAAAGCTCAGTCTTCACTGACCCATCAAGCACTCACAGGGCAGGTAGAGGACAGAGTTAGATGCAGAGTAAATCTACCTTACACCGTCCCCATCAAACACTCCCAGGGCAGATACAGTAGTGGGTTTGATACAGAGTAAAGCTTCCTCTACACAGTCCCCATCAAACTCTCCCAGGACAGGTACAGAACGTGGTTAGATACAGAGTAAAGCTCTCTCGATACTGTCCCCATCAAACTCTCACAGGACAGGTACAGCACGGAGTTAGATGCAGAGAAAAGTTCCTTCGATAATGTACCCATCTAAAATTCCCAGTACAGGTACAGCACAGGGTTAGATACAGAGTAAAGCTCCCTCGATACTTTACCCATCAAACACTCCCAGGACTTGTACAGACCGGGGTTAGAAACAGAAAAAAATCTCCCCCTACACTGTGCCCATCATACACTCCCACGGCAGTTACAGCACAGGGTTAGATACAGAGTAAATCTCCCTTTAACCTATCCCCATCTAAAACTCCCAGGACTGGTACTGCCCGGGGTAAGATTCAGAGTAAAGCTCCCTCTACACAGTCCCCATGAAGCACTCCCAGGAGAGGTACAGCACGGGGTTGGATACAGAGTAAAGCTCACTCTAAACTGTCCCCATCAAACCCTCCCAGGACAGGTACAGCACGGGGTTATATACAGAGTAAATTTCCCTCTAATCTGTCCCCATCAAACACACCCAGGACAGGTACAGCACACGGTTAGATACAGAGTAAAGCTCCCTCTACACTGTCCCCATCAAACACTCCCTGGTCCGGTACAGCACAGGGTTAGATACAGTGTAAACCTCCCTCTATACTCTCCCCATCAAACACTCCCAGGACTGCTACAGCAAGCGGTTAGATACAGAGTAAAGCTCCCTCTACACGGTCCCCATCAAACACTCCCAGGACTGGTACAGCACGGGGAAGGTACAGAGTAAAGCTCCCTCTACACCGTCCCCATCGTACACTCCCAGTGCAGGTACATTACGGTGTTAGATACAGAGTAAAACTTCCTCTACACTGTCCCCATCAAACACTCCCAGGACAGGTACAGCACGGTGTTAGATACAGAATAAAGGTCCCACTGCACTGTCATCAACAAACACTCCCAGGGCACGTACAGCACTGGGTTAGATACAGAGTAAAGCTCCCTCAATACTGTCCCCATCAAACACTCCCAGGACAGGTACAGCACAGAGTTTGATACAAGGTGAAGCTCCCTCTGCACTGTTCCCATAAAACAAACACTGGACAGGAACAGAACAGGGTGAGATACAGAGTAAAGCTCCCTCTATACTGTCCCCATCAAACACTCCCTGGACAGGAACAGGACAGGGTTAGATACAGAGTAAAGCTACCTCTACACTTTCCCCATCAAACACTCCCAGGGCAGGAAAAGCATTGGGTTAGATACAGAGTAAAGCTCCCTCTACACTGTCTCCATCAAACACTACCAGGTCCGCTACAGCACGGGGTTAGATACAGGGTAAACCTCCCTCTATACTCTCCCCATCAAACTCTCACAGGACTGGAACAGCACTGCGTTAGATACAGAGTTAAAATCCCTCTAAACTTCCCCATCAAACCCTCCCAGGACAGGTACAGCATGGGGTTAGATATAGAGTAAAGCTCCTTCTACACCGTCCCCATCGAACACTCCCAGGGCAGGTACAGCACGGGGTTATATACAGAGTAAATTTCCCTCTAATCTGTCCCCATCAAACACACCCAGGACAGGTACAGCACGCGGTTAGATACAGAGTAAAGCTCCCTCTACACTGTCCCCATCAAACACTCCCTGGTCCGGTACAGCACAGGGTTAGATTCAGTGTAAACCTCCCTCTATACTCTCCCCATCAAACACTCCCAGGACTGGTACAGCAAGCGGTTAGATACAGAGTAAAGCTCCCTCTACACTATCGCCATCAAACACTCCCAGGACTGGTGCAGCACGGGGTTAGATACAGAGTAAAGATCCCTCTATTCTGTCCCCATCAAACACTCCCAGGACTGGTACAGCACGGGGTTAGGTACAGAGTAAAGCTCCCTCTACACCGTCCCCATCAAACACTCCCAGTGCAGGTACATTACGGGGTTAGATACAGAGTAAAACTTCCTCTACACTGTCCCCATCAAACACTCCCAGGACAGGTACAGCACGGTGTTAGATACAGAGTAAATCTCCCACTATACCGTCCCCATCAAACACTCCCAGGCCTGGTACAGCACGGTGTTAGATAGAGAATAAAGGTCCCACTGCACTGTCATCATTAAACACTCCCAGGGCAAGTACAGCACTGGGTTAGATACAGAGTAAAGCTCCCTCAATACTGTCCCCATCAAACACTCCCAGGGCAGGTACAGCACAGGGTTTGATACAAGGTGAAGCTCCCTCTGCACTGTTCCCATAAAACACTCCCTGGACAGGAACAGAACAGGGTTAGATACAGAGTAAAGCTCCCTCTATACTGTCCCCATCAAACACTCCCTGGACAGGAACAGGACAGGGTTAGATACAGGTTAAAGCTACCTCTACACTTTCCCCATCAAACACTTCCAGGGCAGGAAAAGCATTGGGTTAGATACAGAGTAAAGCTCCCTCTACACTGTCTCCATCAAACACTACCAGGTCCGCTACAGCACGGGGCTAGATACAGGGTAAACCTCCCTCTATACTCTCCCCATCAAACTCTCACAGGACTGGAACAGCACGCGGTTAGATACAGTGTAAAAATCCCTCTTAACTACCCCATCAAACCCTCCCAGGACAGGTACAGCACGGGGTTAGATAGAGAGTAAAGCTCCCTCTACACCATCCCCATCAAACACTCCCAGTGCAGGTACATTACGGGGTTAGATACAGAGTAAATCTTCCTCTACACTGTCCCCATCGAACACTCCCAGGACAGGAACAGCACGGTGTTAGATATAGAGTAAAGCTCCCCCTACACTGTGCCCATCGTACACTCCCAGGGCAGGTACAGCACGGGGTAAGATACAGTCTAAATTTCCCTCTAAGCTATCCCCATCAAACACTCCCAGGACTGGTGCAGCACAGAGTTAGATACAGAGTAAAGCTCAGTTTTCACTGTCCCCATCAAGCACTCACAGGGCAGGTACAGGACAGAGTTAGATGCAGAGTAAATCTACCTCTACAACGTCCCCATCAAACTCTCCCAGGGCAGATACAGTAGAGGGTTTGATACAGAGTAAAGCTTCCTCTACACTCTCCCCATCAAACTCTCCCAGGACAGGTACAGCACGGGGTTAGGTACAGAGTTAAACTTCCTCGATACTGTCCCCATCAAACACTCCCAGGACAGGTACAGCACGGGGTTAGATGCAGAGAAAATTTCCCTCTATAATGTATCCATCTAAAATTCCCAGTACAGGTACACCACAGGGTTAGATACAGAGTAAAGCTCCCTCGATACTGAACCCATCAAACACTCGCAGGACAGGGACAGCACGGGGTTAGATACAGAGTAAAGCTCCCTCGATACTGTCCCCATCAAACACTCCCAGGACAGGTACAGCACGGGTTTAGATGCAGAGAAAAGTTCCTTCGATAATGTATCCATCTAAAATTCCCAGTACAGGTACAGCACGGTGTTAGATACAGAGTAAATCTCCCACTATACCGTCCCTATCAAACACTCCCAGTCCAGGTACAGCACGGGTTTATATACAGAATAAAGGTCACACTGCACTGTCATCATCAAACACTCCCAGGGCAAGTACAGCACTGGGTTAGATACAGAGTAAAGCTCCCTCTGCACTGTCCCCTTCAAACACTCCCTGGACAGGAACAGAACTGGGTTAGATACAGAGTAAAGCTCCCTCGATACTGTCCCCATCAAACACTCCCACGACGGGAACAAGACAGGGTCAGTTACAGAGTAAAGCTACCTCTACACTTTCCCCATCAAACACTCCCAGGGCAGGAAAAGCACTGGGTTAGATACAAAGTAAAGCTCCCTCTACACTGTCTCCATCAAACACTCCCAGGTCCCCTACAGCACAGGGTTAGTTACAGTGTAAACCTCCCTCTATACTCTCCCTATCAAACACTCCCAGGACTGGTACAGCACGGGGTTAGATACAGAGTAAAGCTGCCCCTACACTGTGGCCATCATACAGTCCCAGGGCAGGTACAGCACGGGATTAGATACAGAGTAAAGCTCCCTCTACACTGTCCCCATCATACACTCCCTGGACTGTTAAGCACGTGGTTAGATACAGAGTAAAGCTCCCCCTACGCTGTGCCCATCGTACACTCCCAGGGCAGGTACAGCACGGGGTTAGATTCAGAGTGAATTTCCATCTAATCTGTCCCCATCAAACACTCCCAGGAAAGGTACAGCACGGGGTTAGATACAGAGTAAGGCTCCCTCTACACTGTCCCCATCAAACACTCCCAGGTCCGGAACAGCACAGGGTTAGATACACTGTAAACCTCCCTCTATACTCTCCCCATCAAACACTCCGAGGACTGGAACAGCACGGGGTTAGACAGAGAGTAAGTCTCCCTCTACAGTATCGCCATCAAACACTCCCAGGACAGGTACAGCACGGGGTTAGATTCAGAGTAAAGCTCCCTCTATACTGTCCCCGTGAAACACTCTCAGGACTGGTACAGCACGGGGTTAGATACAGAGTAAAGCTCCCTCGATACTGTACTCATCAAACACTCCCTGGACTAGTACAGCCCGGGGTTAGAAACAGAGTAAAACTCCCCCTAAACTGTGCCCAACATACACTCCCACGGCAGTTACAGCACAGGGTTAGATACAGAGTAAATCTCCCTCTAACCTGTCCCCATCTAAAACTCCCAGGACTGGTACTGCCCGGGGTAAGATTCAGAGTAAAGCTCCCTCTACACAGTCCACATGAAGCACTCCCCGGGCAGGTACAGGACAGGGTTATATACAGAGTAAAGCTCACTCTAAACTGTCCCCATCAAACCCTCCCAGGACAGGAACAGCACAGGGTTAGATACAGAGTAAAGCTACCTCTACACCGTCCCCAACAAACACTCCCAGTGCAGGTACATTACGGGGTTCGATACAGAGTAAAACTTCCTCTACACTGTCCCCATCAAACACTCCCAGGACAGGTACAGCACGGTGTTAGATACAGAATAAAGGTCCCACTGCACTGTCATCAACAAACACTCCCAGGGCACGTACAGCACTGGGTTAGATACAGAGTAAAGCTCCCTCAATACTGTCCCCATCAAACACTCCCAGGACAGGTACAGCACAGGGTTTGATACAAGGTGAAGCTCCCTCTGCACTTTTCCCATAAAACACTCACTGGACAGGAACTGAACAGGGTTAGATACAGAGTAAAGCTCCCTCTATACTGTCCCCATCCAACACTCCCTGGACAGGAACAGGACAGGGTTAGATACAGAGTAAAGCTACCTCTACACTTTCCCCATCAAACACTCCCAGGGCAGGAAAAGCATTGGGTTAGATACAGAGTAAAGCTCCCTCTACACTGTCTCCATCAAACACTACCAGGTCCGCTACAGCACGGAGTTAGATACAAGGTAAACCTCCCTCTATACTCTCCCCATCAAACTCTCACAGGACTGGAACAGCACTGCGTTAGATACAGAGTAAAAATCCCTCTAAACTTCCCCATCAAACCCTCCCAGGACAGGTACAGCATGGGGTTAGATATAGAGTAAAGCTCCTTCTACACCGTCCCCATCAAACACTCCCAGTGCAGGTACATTACGGTGTTAGATATAGAGTAAATCTCCCACTATACCGTCCCCATCAAACACTCCCAGGCCAGGTACAGCACGGGTTTATATACAGAATAAAGGTCACACTGCACTGCCATCATCAAACACTCCCAGGGCAAGTACAGCACTGGGTTAGATACAGGGTAAGGCTCTCTCTGCACTGTCCCCTTCAAACACTCCCAGCACAGGTACAGCACAGGGTTAGAAACAGAGTAAAGCTCCCTCTGCACTGTCCCCTTCAAACACTCCCTGGACAGGAACAGAACTGGGTTAGATACAGAGTAAAGCTCCCTCGATACTGTCCCCATCAAACACTCCCACGACGGGAACAAGACAGGGTCAGATACAGAGTAAAGCCACCTCTACACTTTCCCCATCAAAAACTGCCAGGGCAGGAAAAGCACTGGGTTAGATACAGAGTAAAGCACCCTCTACACTGTCTCCATCAAACACTCCCAGGTCCCCTAAAGCACAGGGTTAGATACAGTGTAAACCTCCCTCTATACTCTCCCCATCAAACACTCCCAGGACTGGTACAGCACGGGGTTAGATACAGAGTAAAGCTGCCCCCGCACTGTGGCCATCATACACTCCCAGGGCAGGTACAGCACGGGGTTATATACAGAGTAAATTTCCCTCTAATCTGTCCCCATCAAACACACCCAGGACAGGTACAGCACGCGGTTAGATACAGAGTAAAGCTCCCTCTACACTGTCCCCATCAAACACTCCCTGGTCCGGTACAGCACAGGGTTAGATTCAGTGTAAACCTCCCTCTATACTCTCCCCATCAAACACTCCCAGGACTGGTACAGCAAGCGGTTAGATACAGAGTAAAGCTCCCTCTACACTATCGCCATCAAACACTCCCAGGACTGGTACAGCACGGGGTTAGATACAGAGTAAAGCTCCCTCTATTCTGTCCCCATCAAACACTCCCAGGACTGGTACAGCACGGGGTTAGGTACAGAGTAAAGCTCCCTCTACACCGTCCCCATCAAACACTCCCAGTGCAGGTACATTACGGGGTTAGATACAGAGTAAAACTTCCTCTACACTGTCCCCATCAAACACTCCCAGGACAGGTACAGCACGGTGTTAGATACAGAGTAAATCTCCCACTATACCGTCCCCATCAAACACTCCCAGGCCTGGTACAGCACGGTGTTAGATAGAGAATAAAGGTCCCACTGCACTGTCATCATTAAACACTCCCAGGGCAAGTACAGCACTGGGTTAGATACAGAGTAAAGCTCCCTCAATACTGTCCCCATCAAACACTCCCAGGGCAGGTACAGCACAGGGTTTGATACAAGGTGAAGCTCCCTCTGCACTGTTCCCATAAAACACTCCCTGGACAGGAACAGAACAGGGTTAGATACAGAGTAAAGCTCCCTCTACACTGTCTCCATCAAACACTACCAGGTCCGCTACAGCACGGAGTTAGATACAAGGTAAACCTCCCTCTATACTCTCCCCATCAAACTCTCACAGGACTGGAACAGCACTGCGTTAGATACAGAGTAAAAATCCCTCTAAACTTCCCCATCAAACCCTCCCAGGACAGGTACAGCATGGGGTTAGATATAGAGTAAAGCTCCTTCTGCACTGTCCCCTTCAAACACTCCCTGGACAGGAACAGAACTGGGTTAGATACAGAGTAAAGCTCCCTCGATACTGTCCCCATCAAACACTCCCACGACGGGAACAAGACAGGGTCAGATACAGAGTAAAGCCACCTCTACACTTTCCCCATCAAAAACTCCCAGAGTAGCTACAGAGTAGCTCCTACAGAGTAAAGCTGCCCCTGCACTGTGGCCATCATACACTCCCAGGGCAGGTACAGCACGGGGTTATATACAGAGTAAATTTCCCTCTAATCTGTCCCCATCAAACACTCCCATGGAGGGAGTTACAGACTGGAATCTAATTGAGGGGTATCGGGTTGGTTTATATTTAGAATAACAGATACCCGGGAGTGAGTTACAGACTGGAATCTAATCGAGGGGTTCAGGGGGTTTATATATAGAATAACAGATACCCGGGAGTGATTTACAGACTGTAATCTGATCGATGGGTTTGGGGTGGTTTATATATAGAATAACAGATACCCGGGAGTGAGTTACAGACTGGAATCTAAAAGAGGGGGTTGGGTTGGTTTTTATTTTGAATAACAGATACCCGGGAGTGAGTTACAGAGTGGAATCTCATCGAGGGGTTCAGGGGGATTATATATAGAATAACAGTTACCCGGGAGTGAGTTACAGACTGGAATCTAATCGAGGGGTTCAGGGTGGTTTATATATAGAATAACAGTTACCCGGGAGTCAGTTACAGACTGGAATTTAATCGAGGGGTTCAGAGGGTTTATATATAGAATCATAGATATCCGACAGTATGTTACAGACTGGAATCTAATCAAGGGGTCTGGGGAGTTTATATATAGAATAACAGATTCCCCGGAGAGAGCTTCAGGCTGGAATCTAATCGAGGGGTTCATTGGGTACATATGTAGAATAATTGATTCGGGGGATTGTGTTACAGACTGGAATCTAATCGAGGGGTTCAGGGGGTTTATATGTAGAATAATTGATTCCTGGGATTGAGTTACAGAGTGGAATGCAATCGAGGGGTTCAGGGGGTTTATATATTGAATAATAGATTCCCGGGCTTGAGTTGCAGACTGGAATCTCATCGAGTGGTTCGGGGGTTTTATATATAGAATAACAGTTACACGGGAGTGAGTTACAGTCTGGAATATAATCGAGGTGTTCAGAGGGTTTATATATAGAATCATAGATACACGAGAGTATGTTACAGACTGGAATCTAATTGAGGGGTTTGGGGAGTTGATATATAGAATAACAGATTCTATACTCTGGAAAGAGAGGGAGAGTGGGTTGGGGTGAGAGGGAGAGTGGGATGGGGTGAGAGGGAGAGTGGGTTGGGGACTGCGATTACTGCCAGTGTTTTGGGAGTTTGTGTGAGCTCAGGGTTTGGAACTGGAGTAACACAACCAACAGGGGAAAGAAATATAGATTTATTATTAAGCCAAAAATAAAGACAGGCCCTTGTTGAAACCATGTCTGTCCTGGGTTTAACACCTCAGTGGACAGGATCAGCAAGGGGTCCTGTCCTGTTATTAGCATTCAAAGGACAGGATCAGCAAGGGGTCCTGTCCTGTTATTAGCATTCAAAGGACAGGATCAGCAAGGGGTCCTGTCCGGGGATTAACATTCAATGGACAGGAGCAGCAAGGGGTCCTGTCCGGGGATTAACATTCAATGGACAGGGCTCCTAGGGGACGGAGTGAGCGACATTCCAAACATGTGCGAGAATCAGGAGGTGGGGTCTGTATCCAGCTCACTCAGGATAAATAGGGATCAGGATATTCTCAAACCAGTCCTAAACCAACAAACTCCCTGTGCACTCTCTCTCTGGAGAGAGTGAACACTCTCCCCACTCTGGTTCAGTGTGTGTGTGTGTGTGTGTTTCTGTGTGTCTCAACCTGCTTTTGAAATGTGATTTGTTTGTGTTGGGATGTTGCTGAGAGACTGACTTGAGAGTGGTAACTCTGGGATCTTGCTGTGCTATGTAGTGTTTATTTTTAAAAATGTCCTAGTTTTTGTCCTTTTAACCAATTTTACCTCTTTTTCTCCTGAGAAATTTGTATTCTGAAAACTGGAAGGTGAGGATCCAAAGAGGGAAAGTCTGGGACAAGGACAAGGAGCTTCTTCCAGAGGGGGATAGTCTGAGGTCTGGTCCACAGGATTCACCCACGTCAGTTGTGTCTGTTTATTAACCCAATCGAGGTTTAATTTTCATCTCTGAGAGACAGAGAGAGAGCGTGAGGAGAACAGAGATGTGAGTGAGATACAGAGAGAAACACAGGGGATGGGAAAGATCTCTTAATCTGTTTTAGCCTCTGGTTTATAACTGCGATATTTTGGTATTTGGATGTTGCTAAGGGTTTGCGTAACTGTGAAGGGGAGGGGGTGGGTGTGGGGGTGGAATCCTGGGCTCTTGCTGTGCTATTTTGTTTAGAAATGTTCTTGCTTTGTGTGTTTAGTTAATTCTTTTCCCTCTCTCTTTTTCCCAGGAATTTGGAGTTCGAAGACTGCAATGTGACTATGAATCCATGGGCAGGAGCTTTTCCCCAGCTTGGATGGATGGACTCAGGCCTGTTCCACACCCCCCACCCACCAACCCACGTGAGTTGTGTCTCTTTATGAGCCCGAGGTTTAATTTTAATCTCGGAGGGACCCTGGTTTTTGGTGCATCGATGAAGCGGTTTCTGTTAGATGATGGGGTGCTGGATTTTGAAACCCTGGGGTTAAAATATCCCGGCCTTGCGATTAGTCACAAACACATTAACCCTTTGGTGTGTGACAGAGGAGATTAGAAATCTGAAGCTGTTTAAAAGCTTGTTATAATTGCAAAATAAGACAGGTGGGGGGACAGTGCGATGAAGTGGAATCTGTTCAATCAGATTCACAGGGGCCATTACTGTTCAGTTTACTGAGATTCTGACTTTAGTTTTACCTGTGTGATTTTCTGTGTCTTTCTCCCTCCAGCTTTTTTCTCTCCATCTCTCTCTCTCTCCAGCTGTCTTTGTGCCCATTTTAAACTTTAATCAACAAAAACTGACCAGAAAAAGCAATGTGATTTTTCATTATTTTAAATGGGGAGACAGGAACATTTCATCTCTCATTTCAATGCAGAGCACATGAGACAGGGGGAAGGAAAATAGAAAGATGGACAGAGAGAACGAGCGAGAAAGAGGGATGGAGAAAGAGAGGACAGGGACAAGGGCCTCGATAGGAGCATCCATCTTTACCCTGAATGTGAGAGACGGGAGCAGAGAGAGAAAAGAGAGGGAGTGATTGAAACAGAGAGAGAGAGGGAGGCCGACGGGAGTGGAGGTGTAAAAACAGGAGGGGGTGTGGGAAAGAGAGACAGGGTCTGATGGTCTCCAGTGTGTAGTCACAAGCCACCTCCACTCACATCCTCTGAGATAGAATGAGATTTTAAAATAAATCCTGGGATGGTAATTTTAAAAAGTGTCCCAAAGGAATGAGCAGCCCCTTCCCAAACTGAAAGAGGGAGTTTAGCACGTTCTGGAGTCTGATGGCGGGGGGAACAGGGGGAACTATTTTAATTCAATTTATGCAGTTAAATGTCCTTGCTTTTGTCCTTTCAACAAAGTTTATCTCTTTTTCTCCTGAGAAATTTGTATTCTGAAAACTGGAAGGTGAGGATCCATAGAGGGAAAGTCTGGGACAAGGACAAGGAGCTTCTTCCAGAGGGGGATAGTCTGAGGCCTGGTCCACTGGCTTCACCCACATGAATTGTGTCGGTTTATTACCCCAATCGAGCTTTAATTTTCATCTCTGAGAGACAGAGAGAGAGAGAGAGAGAGAGGGGGACAGAGATGTGAGTGAGATACAGAGAGATACAGAGAGAAACACAGGGGATGGGAAATGTCTCTGAATTTGTTTTAGCCTCTGGTTTATAACTGGGATATTTTAGTATTTGGATGTTGCTAAGAGGTTGTGTAACTGTGAAGGGGTCGGTATGGGGGGGGATGGAATCCTGGGCTCTTGCTGTGCTATTTTGTTTAGAAATGATCTTGCTTTGTGTTTTAGTCAATTCTTTTCCCTCTCTCTTTTCCCCAGGAATTTGGAGTTTGAAGACTGCAATGTGACTATGAATCCATGGGCAGGAGCTTTTCCCCAGCTTGGATGGATGGTCTCAGGCCTGTTCCACATCCCCCCACCCACCCACGTGAGTTGTGTCTCCTTATGACCCCGATGTTTAATTTTAATCTCGGAGGGACCCTGGTTTTTGGTGCATCGATGAAGCGGTTTCTGTTAGATGATGGGGTGCTGGATTTTGAAACCCTGGGGTTAAAATATCCCGGCCTTGCGATTAGTCACAAACACATTTACCCTTTTGTGTGTGGCAAAGAGGAGATTAAAAATCTGAAACCTGAGGCTGTTAAAAGCTTGTTATAATTCCAAAATAAGACAGGGAGTTTAGCACCTTCTGGAGACTGATGGGTGGACAGGGGGAACTATAAATGTAAAACATGGCCAGTGTGGTGTGGTGAGGGTGGGGAGAGAGCAGCCCCCAGTCTCTGCCTCTCCAGCTTGTTCCCTCTCAATTGTGATTTGTTGTTACTTTAATTGGGGTTGGGGGAGGGTGTTGAGGGGGTGGGGGGTGGGGAGAGAGGGTGGGGGGGTGGGAGAGAGAGAGGGGGTGAGGCCCATTCCCCACTCACTGTCCCGCAATCCTCAGCCAATACATTTTTAACTGGTCATGAGCAGATGTGTAGTGGGATCTTGCTGTGTATACATGGTCTCCACCCCCGCCCTGTTCTTTGCCCCCCACAAGAGTGACCACACTTTCAAAATAAAAGATTGAAGGAAAAGAGGAGGGTCCGGAGGGAGGGATGATGGAGGCAGAGATAGAGGAGTGTGCGGAGAGAGGGGGATAGACTGAGGCCTGGTCCACAGGCTTCACCCACGTGAGTTGTGTCTGTTTATTACCCCAATCGAGGTTTAATTTCCATCTCTGAGAACAGAGTGAGAGTGAATGAGTGAGGGGGACAGAGATGTGAGTGAGATAGGAAAAGAGATACAGAGAGAAACACAAGGGATGGGAAAGGTCTCTCAATCTGTTTTAGCCTCTGGTTTATAACTGAGATATTTTTGTATTTGGATGTTGCTAAGAGGTTGTGTAACTGTGAAAGAGGGGGTGGGGGTGGGGGTGGATGGGCTCTTGCTGTGCTATTTTGTTTAGAAATGATCTTGCTTTGTGTTTTAGTCAATTCTTTTCCCTCTCTCTTTTCCCCTGGAATTAGGAGTTTGAAGTCTGCAATGTGACTATGAATCCATGAGCAGGAGTTTTTCCCCAGCTTGGATGGATGGACTCAGGCCTGTTCCACACCCCCCCCCACCCACCCACCCACGTGAGTTGTGTCTCTTTATGACCCCGAGGTTTAATTTTAATCTCGGAGGGACCCTGGTTTTTGGTTCATCGATGAAGCGGTTTCTGTTAGAGGATGGGGTGCTGGATTTTGAAAGCCTGGGGTTAAAATATCCTGGCCTTGCGATTAGTCACAAACACATTAACCCTTTGGTGTGTGACAAAGAGGAGATTAAAAATCTGAAACCTGAGGCTGTTTAGAAGCTTGTTATAATTCCAAAATAAGACAGTGAGTTTAGCACCTTCTGGAGACTGATGGGAGGACAGGGGGAACCATTTTAATACAGTTTACGCAGCTTCTGTGTGTGGATTTCTCTCTCTCTCTCCATCCTCCTGATCTTGCTGCGCCCACAGGGGCCTGTGGCCTTTCCCCACATGAGAGAGAGAGAAAGGAGAGGTCAGGGGAAAGAGGGGAGAGATAACAAAACAGAGCGGAGATGGTGTGGGTAGGTGAGAAGACACTGGGTCCGGGGGGAGAGAGAGAGGGCTCCTCGTGTGCAGTCACTGCCCAGCTCCCAGTCAGGGCCTTCCAGAAAGTGGGATTTGACCCCAACTGAAATCCCGAGGCAGTGATTTGAAAATGTCTCCTGAGAGAATCCAGCTGCTCCCCAGTTTGAGTTTCAGCCCTTTCAGGGGGTTGTGGTGGTGGGGAGGGAGGGAACTGAGGGGATGGCCCCCAGACTGGGGAATTCCCACGGGGAAGGCGGGGAGAGAGAGGCTTTCACAGCAGGTGTGGAGATAGGGAAAGTCATGGGATCCTAAGTCCTGGGATCCTGCTGTGTAAAAAAATAAAACAAATAGGCCGCCAGCCTTTCCTGAACTGTATCAGTGACCGACCACACTTGATAGAAATGGGTTCATGGAGGGTGAAGCAGTCGGACACAGAGAGAGAGGGAGAGGGAGAGGGAGAGGGCCTGAAATGAGAACCCGGAGCCTGTGCGAAGGTTTCTTCTCACCCCCAGAGTCATGTCGGTGTGTGTTAGACAGGCCGGGCCACGGGCTTTCCTGGGTTAAATGGAAGGGGCAGCAGCCATTTCAATTGAGTTTAATGTAGATCTGATGGTGCGGGCTGGTGGTGAGGGTGGGGAGAGAGCAGCCCCCAGTCTCTGTCTCTCCAGCTTGTTCCCTCTCTCCCTCTCTCTCTCCAGCCAATTCTGTCCATAATTCATCTTTCAATAAAATGTATAAAAACACCAATGTGATTTGTCGTTACTTTGATTGGGGGTGGGGGAGGGTGTTGGGGGTGGGGGAGAGAGAGGGGGTGAGGCCCATTCCCCACTCACTGTCCCGCTATCCTCAGCCAATACATTTTTAACTGGTCATGAGCAGGTGGGGAGTGGGATCTTGCTGTGTACACATGGTCTCCACCCCCACCCCCCACCCTGTTCCTTGCCCCCCACAACAGTGACAACATTTTCAAAATAAAACATTGAGGGAAAGGAGGAGGATGCGGAGGGAGGGATGATGGGGTCAGAGAGAGAGGAGGGTGCAGAGGGAGGGGGATAGACTGAGGCCTGGTCCACAGGCTTAACCCACGTGAGTTGTGTCTGTTTCTTACCCCAATCGAGGTTTAATTTCCATCTCTGAGACACAGAGTGAGAGAGTGAATGAGTGAGGGGGACAGAGATGTGAGTGAGATAGGAAGAGAGATACAGAGAGAAACACAGGGGATGGGAAAGGTCTCTCAATCTGTTTTACCCTCTGGTTTATAACCGGGATATTTTTGTATTTGGATGTTGCTAAGAGGTTGTGTAACTGTGAAAGAGGGGGTGGGTGTGGGGGTGGAATCCTGGGCTCTTGCTGTGCTATTTTGTTTAGAAATGTTCTTGCTTTGTGTATTTAGTCAATTCTATCCCCTCTCTTTTTTCCCAAGGAATTTGGAGTTTGAAGACTGCAATGTAACTATGAATCCATGAGCAGGAGCTTTTCCCCAGCTTGGATGGATGGACTCAGGCCTGTTCCACACCCCCCCAAACACCCACGTGAGTTGTGTCTCTTTATGACTCCGAGGTTTAATTTTAATCTCGGAGGGACCCTGGTTTTTGGTTCATCGATGAAGCGGTTTCTGTTAGATGATGGGGTGCTGGATTTTGAAACCCTGGGGTTAAAATACCCCGGCCTTGCGATTATTCACAAACACATTAACCCTTTGGTGTGTGACAAAGAGGAGATTGAAAATCTGAATCCTGAGGCTGTTTAGAAGCTTGTTATAATTCCAAAATAAGAGAGGGAGTTTAGCACCTTCTGGAGACTGATGGGTGGACAGGGGGAACCATTTTAATACAGTTTACGCAGCTTGTGTGTGTGGATTTCTCTCTCTCGCTCCATCCTCCTGATCTTGCTGTGCCCACAGGGGCCTGTGGCCTTTCCCCACATGAGAGAGAGAGAAAGGAGAGGTCAGGGGAAAGAGGGGGAGAGATAACAAAACAGAGCGGAGTTGGTGTGGGTAGGTGAGAAGACACAGGGTCCGGGGGGAGAGAGAGAGGGCTCCTCGTGTGCAGTCACTGCCCAGCTCCCAGTCAGGGCCTTCCAGAAAGTGGGATTTGACCCCAACTGAAATCCCGAGGCAGTGATTTGAAAATGTCTCCTGAGAGAATCCAGCTGCTCCCCAGTTTGAGTTTCAGCCCTTTCAGGGGGTTGTGGTGGTGGGGAGGGAGGGAACTGAGGGGATGGCCCCCAGACTGGGGAATTCCCACGGGGAAGGCGGGGAGAGAGAGGCTTTCACAGCAGGTGTGGAGATTGGGAAAGTCATGGGATCCTGCTGTGTAAAAAAATAAAACAAATAGGCCGCCAGCCTTTCCTGAACTGCAACAGTGACCACACTTGATAGAAATGGGTTCATGGAGGGTGAAGCAGTCGGACACAGAGGGAGAGGGAGAGGGAGAGGGCCTGAAATGAGAACCCGGAGCCTGTGCGAAGGCTTCTTCTCACCCCCAGAGTAAAGTCGGTGTGTGTTAGACAGGCCGGGCCACGGGCTTTCCTGGGTTAAATGGAAAGGGCAGCAGCCATTTCAATTGGGTTTAATGTAGATCTGACGGTGCGGGATGGTGGTGAGGGTGGGGAGAGAGCAGCCCCTAGTCTCTGTCTCTATAGCTTGTTCCCTCTCTCCCTCTCTCTCTCCACCCAATTCTGTCCATAATTCATCTTTCTATAAAATGTATAAGAAAACCAATGTAATTTGTCGTTACTTTAATTGGGGGTGGGGGAGGGTGTTGGGGGTGGGGGAGAGAGAGGGGGTGAGGCCCATTCCCCACTCACTGTCCCGCTATCCACAGCCAATACATTTTTAACTGGTCATGAGCAGGTGGGGAGTGGGATCTTGCTGTGTACACATGGTCTCCACCGCCCCCACCCCCCCCCCGCCCTGTTCCTTGTCCCCCACAACAGTGACAACACTTTCAAAATAAAAGTTGAGGGAAAGGAGAGTGCGGAGGGAGGGGTGATGGGGTCAGAGAGAGAAGAGGGTGCGGAGGGAGGGGGATAGACTGAGGCCTGGTCCACAGGCTTCACCCACGTGAGTTGTGTCTGTTTCTTACCCCAATCGAGGTTTAATTTCCATCTCTGAGACACAGAGTGAGAGTAAGTTAGTGAGGGGGACAGAGATGTGAGTGAGATAGGAAGAGAGATACAGAGAGAAACACAGGGGATGGGAAAGGTCCTCAATCTGTTTTAGCCTCTGGTTTATAACTGGGATATTTTTGTATTTGGATGTTGCTAAGAGATTGTGTAACTGTGAAGGGGATGGGAGGAGGGGGGGTGGAATCCTGGGCTCTTGCTGTGCTATTTTGTTTAGAAATGATCTTGCTTTGTGTATTTAGTTAATTCTTTTCCCTCTCTCTTTTCCCCAGGAATTTGGAGTTTGAAGACTGCAATGTGACTATGAATCCATGGGCAGGAGCTTTTCCCCAGCTTGGATGGATGGTCTCAGGCCTGTTCCACACCCCCCCACCCACCCACGTGAGTTGTGTCTCTTTATGACCCCGAGGTTTAATTTTAATCTCGGAGGGACCCTGGTTTTTGGTGCATCGATGAAGCGGTTTCTGTTAGAGGATGGGGTGCTGGATTTTGAAACCCTGGGGTTATAATATCCCGGACTTGTGATTAGTCACAAACACATTAACCCTTTGGTGTGTGACAAAGAGGAGATTAAAAATCTGAAATCTGAAGCTGTTTAAAAGCTTGTTATAATTGCAAAATAAGACAGGTGGGGAGACAGTGCGATGAAGTGGAATCTGTTCAATCAGATTCACAGGGGCCATTACTGTTCAGTTTACTGACATTCTGACTTTAGTTTTACCTGTGTGATTTTCTGTGTCTTTCTCCCTCCAGCTTTTCTCTCTCTCTCTCTCTTTCTCCAGCTCTCGTTGTGCCCATTTTAAAATTTACTCAACAAAAACTGACCAGAAACAGCAATGTGATTTGTCATTATTTTAAATGGGGAGACAGGAACATTTCATCTCTCATTTCAATGCAGAGCACATGAGACAGAGGGAAGGAAAATAGAAAGATGGACAGAGAGAACGAGCGAGAAAGAGGGATGGAGAAAGAGAGGACAGGGACAAGGGCCTAGATAGGAGCATCCATCTTTACCCTGAATGTGAGAGACGGGAGCAGAGAGAGAAAAGGGAGGGAGTGATTGAAACAGAGAGAGAGGGAAGCCGACGCGAGTGGAGGTGTAAAAACAGGAGGGGGTGTGGGAAAGAGAGACAGGGTCTGATGGTCTCCAGTGTGTAGTCACAAGCCACCTCCACTCACATCCTCTGAGATAGAATGAGATTTTAAAATAAATCCTGGGATGGTAATTTTAAAAAGTGTCCCAAAGGAATGTGCAGCCCCTTCCCAAACTGAAAGAGGGAGTTTAGCACCTTCTGGAGACTGATGGGGTGACAAAGGGAACCATTTTAATTCAATTTATGCAGTTAAGTGTCCTTGCTTTTGTCTTTTTAACCAATTTTATCTCTTTTTCTCCTGAGAAATTTGTATTCTGAAAACTGGAAGGTGAGGATCCATAGAGGGAAAGTCTGGGACAATGACAAGGAGCTTCTTCCAGAGAGGGATAGTCTGAGGCCTGGTCCACAGGCTTCACCTACATGAGTTGTGTCTGTTTATTTCCCCAATCAAGGTTTAATTTTCATCTCTGAGAGACATAGAGAGATAGAGAGAGATTGAGGGGGACAGAGATGTGAGTGAGATAGGAAGAGAGATACAGAGAGAAACACAGGGGATGGGAAAGGTCTCTCAATCTGTTATAGCCTCTGGTTTATAACTGAGATATTTTTGTATTTGGATGTTGCTAAGAGATTGTGTAATTGTGAAGGGGAGGGGAGGGGAGGAGGGGGGTGTTTAATCCTGGGCTCTTGCTGTGCTATTTTGTTTAGAAATGTTCTTGCTTTGTGTTTTAGACAATTCTTTTCCCTCTCTCTTTTCCCCAAGAATTTGGAGTTTGAAGACTGCAATGTGACTATGAATCCATGGGCAGGAGCTGTTCCCCAGCTTGGATGGATGGACTCAGGCCTGTTCCACACCCCCCCCACCCACCCACCCACGTGAGTTGTGTCTCTTTATGACCCCGAGGTTTAATTTTAATCTGGGAGGGACCCTGGTTTTTGGTTCATCGATGAAGCGGTTTCTGTTAGATGATGGGGTGCTGGATTTTGAAAGCCTGGGGTTAAAATATCCCGGCCTTGCGATTAGTCACAAACACATTAACCCTTTGGTGTGTGACAAAGAGGAGATTGAAAATCTGAAACCTGAAGCTGTTTAGAAGCTTGTTATAATTCCAAAATAAGACAGGGAGTTTAGCACCTTCTGGAGACTGATGGGTGGGACAGGGGGAACCATTTTAATACAGTTTACGCAGCTTGTGTGTGTGGATTTCTCTCTCTCGCTCCATCCTCCTGATCTTGCTGTGCCCACAGGGGCCTGTGGCCTTTCCCCACATGAGAGAGAGAGAAAGGAGAGGTCAGGGGAAAGAGGGGGAGAGATAACAAAACAGAGCGGAGTTGGTGTGGGTAGGTGAGAAGACACAGGGTCCGGGGGGAGAGAGAGAGGGCTCCTCGTGTGCAGTCACTGCCCAGCTCCCAGTCAGGGCCTTCCAGAAAGTGGGATTTGACCCCAACTGAAATCCCGAGGCATTGATTTGAAAATGTCTCCTGAGAGAATCCAGCTGCTCCCCAGTTTGAGTTTCAGCCCTTTCAGGGGGTTGTGGTGGTGGGGAGGGAGGGAACTGAGGGGATGGCCCCCAGACTGGGGAATTCCCACGGGGAAGACGGGGAGAGAGAGGCTTTCACAGCAGGTGTGGAGATTGGGAAAGTCATGGGATCCTGCTGTGTAAAAAAATAAAACAAAGAGGCCGCCAGCCTTTCCTGAACTGCATCAGTGACCACACTTGATAGAAATGGGTTCATGGAGGGTGAAGCAGTCGGACACACAGAGAGAGAGAGAGAGGGAGAGGGAGAGGGCCTGAAATGAGAACCTGGAGCCTGTGCGAAGGCTTCTTCTCACCCCCCAGAGTCATGTCGGTGTGTGTTAGACAGGCCGGGCCACGGGCTTTCCTGGGTTAAATGCAAGCGGCAGCAGCCATTTCAATTGAGTTTAATGTAGATCTGAGGGTGCGGGCTGGTGGTGAGGGTGGGGAGAGAGCAGCCCCCAGTCTCTGTCTCTCCAGCTAGTTCCCTCTCTCCCTCTCTCTCTCCAGCCAATTCTGTCCATAATTCATCTTTCAATAAAATGTATAAAAACACCAATGTGATTTGTCGTTACTTTGATTGGGGGTGGGGGAGGGTGTTGGAGGGGGAGAGAGAGAGGGGGTGAGGCCCATTCCCCACTCACTGTCCCGCTATCCTCAGCCAATACATTTTTAACCGATCATGAGCAGGTGGGGAGTGGGATCTTGCTGTGTACACATGGGGGCAGAGAGAGAGGTGGGTGCAGAGGGAGGAGTGATGGGGCAGAGAGAGAGAAAGAGGAACAGAATGAGGGAGACTTCGACAGAGAGGGGGTGGGGATGTTGGGGCCTCGGGGGCAGGGGAAGGAGACACAGGGTCTGGGGGTCTCCCCCTCCATTGTGGGACCGCTCGTGGGATCCTGCTGTGCAAATTGTCTTAGTTGCAACTCTAGTAACTATTTGATTGACTGGGGGATGTGATTGTGGAACTATAAATGTAAAAGATGGCCAGTGTGGTGTGGATTTTTGTCGATGGTGAGACAGGAACTTTACAGAGTGCCCTTTCTATCCAGCACTCACAGGGGCGGGGAATTAAAAAGGCCGGAACTTGTACCCGGGTCTAATTCACCAAGAGCACAGGGCCCGTGTCTGAGAGCAATTCATGTCACGGTGAAAGGTAAAGGCCCGGCAGCCAATTTAATTCACTTCACCGATCTCTGACTGTCAAATTCTCAGTCTCCTCTCTCCCCCTCGGTCTCTCCAATGGGGGAAGAGAGAGAGAGAGAGTAAGGGGGGAGTGAGTGAGGTGAAACAGAGGGGCTGAGATTGCAAAACAAGAGGAGGGGGTGTGAATAGACACAGGATCTGGGGGTCTCCAATGTGTAGACTCTGCCCAGCTCCCAGTCACATCTTTTAGAAAAGGCTGAATTGCGAAAATGAATCCAGGGACAGTGAAGCAAGTGACTCACTAACAATGAGAGCATTTTAAACATTCATTCATTCACTGCAAAGCGCTCAGTCTTTCTGAGGTTCTGAAGGGGTCGGGGGTCTTCACTGTCTTAGTCCCTCTCCATACTGTGCCACAACCAGTTAATTGATTAAAAATGTGCTGATTGGACTGATTTCTTGTCCCTCGGGAGCCCTTTACCAAGTCCTAACTGTGAGAGTGTGTAAAAGTTTGTGCTAATTCCTGAATAATGCTGGTGTTTTAGGCAGGGCGATGAATTGGGAGGTCCTGTGGGATCCCCCTGTGCAGAAACGGCCTGCAGCTTTTCCTAAACTGCAACAGGGAACACACGACGTTTCTGGGGGAGGGGGTGGAATTTCCCTGTCTCTGTCACTCCAGCTTTCTCTCTCCCTCTCTCTTTCCAGACATTTCTTTCTCTGCTTCATCTTGTAGTAAACTGACAAGAAAGTCATAATGTGATTTGTCGATATTTGAATTGGGGGGGTTAAGGGGGAGTGGGTCCCATTTCCTTCTCACTCCTTCCAGCCCTGCCTGTGAGGTTTGGGCTGAGCTGTGGAGGGAGAGGAATGTTCTGTTAGACTGGGGCCTCTTCCTGTCCCTGAGCTTTAATGCAGCCTCTGCGACTAGGCCCAATTCACGGCCTCTATTCAGGCCCCTCGGGAGGGTCTGTGCATTGGCTGAACTCCCCAATAAAGGCCCGTGTTTCAGGCCATGAATGTGACGGTGAAACAAAATGTGCAGCAGCCTCTTGAATCCATTTGATTGAGGATGTGATTGTGCGTTTTCCTGCTGTCTCTCTCTCTCTCTCTCTCGATTGTGAGTTATCAGGGAGGGAGGGAGAGAGAAAGGGGAGAGGGAGGGAAACAGGGAGAGAGAGGGACAGGGAGGGGAGAGACGAGGATCTGGGGGTCTCCGGCGTGCAGTCACTGCCCAGCTCCCAGCCTCTGGAGAAAAGACCCTCACTCCCAGCCTCCCAGAAGTTTGGATTAGTGAAAAGAAACTGTGTCACTGAGGGGCCAATCTGTGCCAGTTTGTTTCAAGATATTTCTCTGCCTTTGCCTTTTCCATCAATTCTCAGTCTAAACCAATTTGATCTGACTGTGAGCGCACTGCAGTGTGTGGGATCTTTCTGTGCGCAAATACCAAACAGGTTTTCCCAAATGACCACCAGGGAGCACACTTTGAAAATTAATTCCCCGACTGGTGAAGCAGGCGGGAGGGCCTGAAGTGAAACTTGTTCAAGTGAGGCTGTTTCCCCGAATAATGCTGCTGTATTAGACACTGCGATGAATTGAGGCTTGAATGAAATGTGCGGGAAGCATTTTAAATTGAGTTTATTGAGGCCCTGACTGTGGATTTCTCTCTCTCTGCCTCTCCATATTCTGGCATGGGAGAAACAGAGAGAGAGAGAGAGAGACAGAGGGAGAGAGGGAGGGAGGGAGAGAGAGAGAGGTGGGAAAGAGGAAAGATTGAGGGAACTATTGAGTGGGAGGTTAACAGATGGTGGGAGGGGACGGTTATGAGGGAGAGAGACAGACAGCATCTGGGGTTTGTCCAGTCCATGTCCCTCGTGGGGCTGTTTGTGGGATCCTGCTGTGCGCTGCAATTGTAAACATTGATGTGTTGACTTTCGGAGGTCCTGGAATTGAATTTCTAAATGTGAGGCTGCGTAAAGGCCTGTTATTTTTATGTTGTTTATTTATTGTTCTATTTCCCGTGTTGAATTCCCATCACTGATTTCCCTGAAGTTTTCATATATTTTGTAAAGCAATTAGTTCCCAACCCCGGGCCCAGTTTTAAAGAGGAAGATTTTCTGGGAATAGGGGGTGGGGGAAGGATACCTGGCTAACATCACCTTGCTTGTGGGATCTTGCTGTGCGTATCCAACCTGCAGCCTGGTTGGACGTGGGGAAGTGTGAGGTCATGCACTTTGGTAGCAAGAATAGAGGCATAGACTATTTTCTAAATGGGGAGAGAATTCAGAAATCTGGAGCGCAAAGGGACTTGGGAGTCCGAGTCCAGGATTCTCTTAAGGTTAACTTGCAGGTTGAGTCGGTAGTTAGGAAGGCAAATGCAATGTTGGCATTTATTTCGAGAGTACTAGAATATAAAAGCAGGGAATTTGCTGCAGAGGCTTTATAAGGTTCTGGTCAGACCACATTTAGAATATTGGGAGCAATTTTGGGCCCCGTATCTCAGGAAGGATGAGCTGGCCCTGGAGAGGGTCCAGAGGAGGTTCACGAGAACGATACCAGGAATGAAAGGCTTAACATATGAGGAATGTTTGAGGACTCTGGGTCTATACTCGATGGTGTTTAGAAGGATGAGGGGGGATCTGATTGAAACTCACAGAATACTGAAAGGCCTGGATAGAGTGGACGTGGGGAAGATGTTTCCATTAGCAGGAGAGACCAGGACCCGAGGACACAGCCTCAGAGTAAAGGGAAAACCTTTTAGAACAGAGATGAGGAGAAAATTCTTTAGCTAGAGAGTGGTGAATCTATGGAATTCGTTGCCACAGAAGGCTGTTGCGGCCAGGTCATTGAATGTATTTAAGACAGAGATAGATAGGTTCTTGATTGATAAGGGGATCAAAGATTATGGGGAGAAGGCGGGAGAATGGGGTTGAGAAACTTATCAGCCATGATTGAATGGCGGAGCAGACTCGATGGGCCAAATGGCCTAATTTCTGCTCCTATGTCTTATGGTTATATCCCTCGTGGGGCTGTTTGTGGGATCCTGCTGTGCACTGCTATTTTAAACATTGATTTTCGAATGTTTGAGCTTCTTGAATTGAATGTCTAAATGTGAGGCTGTGCTTGTTAGTTTGATATTGTTTGTTTATTGTTATAATTCCCTGTGTTGAAGGCCAGATGAGGAATTGGACAGGGGTGGGGAGTGGGGGGTTTAATTCCAGTGATTTCTCTCAAGCCTTCAAAAAGTTGCAATACAATCAGTTCCACCCAGCCGACCCCAGTTTAAAAGAGGTAGATTAGACTTTTCTGGGGGTGAGGGAAGGAAGGATACCTGGCTAACATCACCTGGCTTGTGGGATCTTGCTGTGCTTGTCTGGCCTGCACTGCAACCATGGTTACCCTCCCCAAGTTCAGTTTACTGACGGGCTGATTGAGGATTGTTCCCATTTCCCACCACCCCCCACCCCCATTTCTCTCCGTAAATCATCGATAAATGTAAAACATGGCCACAGTGCATCGTTATTTCAAATGGTCAGACAGAGACTTTTCAGAGTGTTTTTCAATCAAGTTCCATCCTGAGGAAGGGGAAAAGAACAGAGATAGCGACAGATTATCAAGCGGGAGAGAGAGAGAGAGAGGGAAAGATGAGCAGGGATGGGGTGGGCTGGATAGGTACAGAGGGAGGGGGAGAGAGACAGAGGGAGAGGGAGAGGTGACAGTGTTAGAATCGGAAAGTGCAATGTGAATATTTAGTGTGCAAACAGCAGCAGCCCTGGAGTGAGCAGGTAGAGGGGGTGAGGACAGTGAATGGGAGAGGGACGGTGAGGTGGGGATGATCAGTGTTTGTGTGTTATGTACAATCAGGCAGTAAAACAGCTGGAGCTCGCAGGTTACACACAGAGGGAGAGGGCTGGTCACGAGGCATTTACACCGTCATCTCATTTCAAATCTGTTCCATTTGTCTGTGTTTACTAACAGGGGGTGTGTTTACTAAATGATGCCTCTACCCCCACTCCACCGCCCCTCCGAGATTGTGGATGTAAGTGAGTGAGAAGAGCCCTGGGATCTTGCTGTGTCTTTTTTGTTTCAGTAATGTTTGCTTTATTTTAATCATTTTGAATTGAGCTTATTGAGGCCCTGACTGTGGTTTTCTCTCTCTCTGCCTCTATATTCTGGCATGGGAGAAACAGAGAGAGAGAGACAGAGGGAGAGAGGGAGGGAGGGAGAGAGAGAGGTGGGAAAGAGGAAAGATTGAGGGAACTATTGAGTGGGGAGGTTAACAGATGGTGGGAGGGGACGGTCATGAGGGAGAGAGACAGACAGGATCTGGGGTTTGTCCAGTCCATGTCCCTCGTGGGGCTGTTTGTGGGATCCTGCTGTGCGCTGCAATTGTAAACATTGATGTGTTGACTTTCGGAGGTCCTGGAATTGAATTTCTAAATGTGAGGCTGCGTAAAGGCCTGTTATTTTTATGTTGTTTATTTATTGTTCTATTTCCTGTGTGGAAGGCCAGATGATGAATTGGACTGGGGGGGGAGGGAGGTTGGGGGCTTGAATCCCCGTCACTGATTTCTCTGAAGTTTTCATATAATTTGTAAATCAATTAGTTCCCAACCCCGGGCCCAGTTTTAAAGAGGAAGATTTTCTGGGAATAGGGGGTGGCGGAAGGATACCTGGCTAATATCACCTTGCTTGTGGGATCTTGCTGTGCGTGTCCAAATTGCAGCCTGTCCTGCACTGCAACCCTGTGGCTGCCCTCCCCCTGAGATCACGGGGATGTTATAGGGACAGAGATTGAGATCGGGGACAGTCAAAAGGACAGAAAGTGAGAACAGGGACTGTTAAAGTGACAGAGATTGCGATCACGGGGAGGTTAAAGGGACAGAGAGTGAGTTAAGGGGAGGTTAAAAGGCCAGAGATTGAGAACATGGGGAGGTTAAAGAGACAGAGAGTGAGATCACTGGGCGGTTAAAGGGCCAGAGTGTTAGATGACGGGGAGGTTAAACGTACACAGAGTGAGATCACGGTGAGGTTAAAGGAACAGAGAGTGAGATCACGGGGATGTTAAATGGACAGAGAGTGAGATCACGGGAAGGTTAAAGGGACAGAGAGTGAGATGACGGGGAGTTAAAGGGATAGAGAGTGAGATCACGGGAAGGTTAAAGGGACAGAGAGTGAGATCACGGCGAGGTTAAAGGGACAGAGTATGAGATCACGGGGACGTTAAAGGGACAGACAGTGAGATCACGGGGAGGTTAAAGGGACAGACAGTGAGATCACGGGGAGGTAAAAGGGACAGAGAGTTTGATCAAAGCGAGGTTAAAGGGACAGAGAGTGAGATCACGGGGAGGTTAAAGGGGCAGAGAGTGAGATCACGGTGAGGTTAAAGGGACAGAGAGTGAGATCACGTGGAGGTTAAAGGGACAGAGAGTGAGATCACGGGGATGTTATAGGGACAGAGGGTGAGATCACGGGGAGGTTAAAGGGACAGAGAGTGAGATCACGGTGAGGTTAAAGGGAAAGAGGGTGAGATCACGGGGAGGTAAAAGGGACAGAGAGTTTGATCAAAGCGAGGTTAAAGGGACAGAGAGTGAGATCACGGTGAGGTTAAAGGGACAGAGAGTGAGATCACGTGGAGGTTAAAGGAACAGAGAGTGAGATCACGGGGATGTTATAGGGACAGAGGGTGAGATCACGGGGAGGTTAAAGGGACAGGGAATGAGATCACGGGAGGGTTAAAGGGAAAGAGGGTGAGATCATGGGGAGGTTACAATCAGGCAGTAAAACAGCTGGAGCTCGCAGGTTACACACAGAGGGAGAGGGCTGGTCACGAGGCATTTACACCGTCATCTCATTTCAAATCTGTTCCCATTGTCTGTGTTTACTAACAGGGGGTGTGTTTACTAAATGATGCCTCTACCCCGACTCCACCGCCCCTCCGAGATTGTGGATGTAAGTGAGTGAGAAGAGCCCTGGGATCTTGCTGTGTCTTTTTTGTTTCAGTAATGTTTGCTTTATTTTAATCATTTTGAATTGAGTTTATTGAGGCCCTGACTGTGGTTTTCTCTCTCTCTGCCTCTATATTCTGGCATGGGAGAAACAGAGAGAGAGAGACAGAGGGAGAGAGGGAGGGAGGGAGAGAGAGAGGTGGGAAAGAGGAAAGATTGAGGGAACTATTGAGTGGGGAGGTTAACAGATGGTGGGAGGGGACGGTCATGAGGGAGAGAGACAGACAGGATCTGGGGTTTGTCCAGTCCATGTCCCTCGTGGGGCTGTTTGTGGGATCCTGCTGTGCGCTGCAATTGTAAACATTGATGTGTTGACTTTCGGAGGTCCTGGAATTGAATTTCTAAATGTGAGGCTGCGTAAAGGCCTGTTAGTTTTATGTTGTTTATTTATTGTTCTATTTCCTGTGTGGAAGGCCAGATGATGAATTGGACTGGGGGAGGGAGGGTGGGGGCTTGAATCCCCATCACTGATTTCTCTGAAGTTTTCATATATTTTGTAAATCAATTAGTTCCCAACCCCGGGCCCAGTTTTAAAGAGGAAGATTTTCTGGGAATAGGGGGTGGCGGAAGGATACCTGGCTAACATCACCTTGCTTGTGGGATCTTGCTGTGCGTGTCCAACCTGCAGCCTGTCCTGCACTGCAACCCTGTGGCTGCCCTCCCCCTGAATTCAGTTCAGTGACGGGCTGATTGAGGATTGCTCCCATTTCCCGCCGCCCCCCCTGTCATTTCTCTCAGTAAACCCTGGATAAATATAAAACATGGCCACAGTGCATCATTATTTCAAATGGTCAGAAAGAAGCTTTTCTGAGCGCATTTCAGTCAAGATTGATCCTGAGGTAAAGAAAAGGAACAGAGATAGCGACAGATTAGAGAGGGAAACATGAGCAGAGATACAGAGGAGGCTAGATAGGTACAGAGGGAGGGGGAGAGAGAGAGAGGGAGAGAGGTGACAGTGTTAGAATCGGAAAGTGCAATGTGAATATTTAGTGTGCAAACAGCAGCAGCCCTGGAGTGAGCAGGTAGAGGGGGTGAGGACAGTGAATGGGAGAGGGACGGCGAGAGGGGAATGATCAGTGTTTGTGTGGTTTTTACAATGAGGCAGTAAAACAGCTGGAGCTGGCAGGTTAAAGACAGAGGGAGAGACGCAGCCTCTGGGAGTTGGGGGGACAGGGGAGGCACTGGGGTGGTCTCCAGTGTTTAGTCACAGCCCCAGCCTCAGAGTAAAGGCCCCACACGCCCACCTCCCTCTTTTGATTGAGATTGTGGTTGTGAGTGAGTGAGAAGAGCCCTGGGATCTTGCTGTGTCTTGTGTTTTAAAATTCTGTGCTTTATTTTAATCAATTTCCATTTCTCTCTCTCTCTTTCCCTCTCCCCCCCAAGGAGAATGGATTTGGCAGCTGCAGCTCGGACGATGCAGAGAGAGAATCGATTTGCCGCGAGGAATCCTCGGACAAGAGCTGTAACCGGAGAGAAAAATAATAAA